>NW_003314276.1:2519885-2622835 GCF_000143415.4 Selaginella moellendorffii
AAGCGCCAAGGCCGGCTCGCGGGCTGTTGGCATTGGCGCTTGGTGCGGGCGCCGGTCCGCCTCCAAGTGCCAAGGCCGGCTCGGGCAAAATGCCCGGGCCAGGCACTTGGCACGCACCGGCATTGGCCATTGGAGGTGGGCCGGTTCGCTGGCGTACCGGCCCTCCTCCAAGCGCCAAGGCCGGCTCGCGGGCTGTTGGCCTTGGCGCTTGGACTTAGCTGGCTCGCACCAAATGCCCAGCGTGGGCATTTGGCGCAAGCACTTGGCGCCTTTGCCAGCCAAGCGCCTTGGCCAGCCTGCGTGGACTTGGCCGGCCCAGGCGGAGTGCCCAGCCAAATGCCCGGCCTGGGCACTTGGCAGCGGCGGTGCTGGGCAGCAGTGGCCCTAGGCAGTGCGGCGCTGGCGTGGCGTGGCGTTGGCACGGCAGCGGCGGTATGGCAGCGGCGGTGCTGGGGAGTGGCGGCACGGCAGCGGCGGCATGGCAGTGGCGGTGCTGGGCAGGCAGCACTGCGCTAAGCGTGGCATGGCAGTGGCGGTGCTGGGCAGGGGCGCCATGGTAGTGGCGGTGCTGAGCATGGCGTGGTATGCGCGGCGTGGCGGCGCTGGGGCGGGGGTGCTGGGCGCGGCGGCGCTAAGCGCGGAGGAGAGGGAGTGGAGGAGAGGGAGTGGAGGAGGAGAAAAAACTTACTCTTGGCGGCATTCTGTTCCCGCAGTCACTCCCAATCTCCCGCGATACTTTCTGTAAAACCCTAACGCCGGCAGCTGCCCTAACCCTAACCTAACTTTCATCACAGCCGTTCATCATGGATGCAGTAAATCTTCACTGTACAATAAATAATAATAAATCTAGCACTGTACAATTTCTATTCCACCCTAGATTTGATCACGTGACAAAGTCCTTTTGAATTGTAATTTAATAATGGAGGTGTGCTCTAATATGACTATGTCATAATGTGAAATAATGTCACAGATGCATGTGTTGAATTGATCACAGTACGAAATTGTTAGAAAATATAAGATTATTAAATCGTAAGGTGTTATTTCCAAAGCAATGTATATAGATAATTTACTATAGGTGATAGATGGTAGTACAAAGATGGAATATATTTAAATGAGTTCAGAAGAATGTGATGATTTCTAGCTTTAATGAAGTACTGAAAATATGTACAATATTTAATTTATTTGGCAACAATTGGTTGATGGTAGATCCTAGAATAAAATCATTCCTATCTTTCATATTATGGCACATGCTTGAGGTGATATTTCTTTCTGTTCTACCAAAAGTTAGTGCATATAATAAATTTGAGTATGTTTTTGAATTCAATGTATATAAACTTTTAATATTGTACAACATAGTCCTATATACTTCATACAGAATTTATTATAACAACATTAGTCGATGTTAGATCCTAGAATAAAATCGCCCTATCTTTTCACATAATGGCATAGCACATGTGAGGTGACATTTCATTATAAAAGTTTAGAGTTCCAAAACCTAAAGGCAACAAAATGGAGGGCTTCCTTTTGCATTACCAAGATCACCCACCACTTTCTATCTCCCAGAGTCTTATTTCAGAAAGTTTTCTTTGCCAACGTTTCGATCTTTCTCTCGGTTCTATTTCATTGGAAGCTGTGATTCGCAACAACATTGGTGTAGTTGAACAATCGGAGTTTCTTCTTTCGGGTGTAGGTGAAGGTGGACAACATTGGGATTTGCAACATTCCAAGTCGAAAGAGATTCGAGTTTTTGGATCTCCAATCAAAGTGCGAAGCTGTGATCCTGCTAAAGTGAATGTGAAGCAAGAGTCGGTCGTCATCATTTCTTCCTCTTCTAGTTCTAGTGGAGATGTTAGTCCAGTGCGAGCCAAGAATTTCCAAACTCCAACTTCACTGATATTCCAAGCTGTTTGCAACGCTTTCCAATTTTCCCGCCTCTCTATCAATGTTCGTTCCTTTCTAAATAGGCCTGTTAGCGAGCTCCCATCTACATACAATGGCAATATCTTCTTTGAACTACCACCTCTTGTCAGCTCAAAACGAAAGGGGATGGAGACGAAGCAGGATGTCCACAACTGGTGCAAGATCAAGACCACACATTTCCAGCATTTCGAAGGCACAGTGTCCATGGTTCATTGTGGTGGGTATTTGGATTGTGTGAATAAAGCATGCAATCAAGAGCGCGGTAAAAACTCCATATATTTTGAAGGATCGGCAACCAATCCTCCCCTCTGTGACACCATTGGTGTTGGATTCAAGTGTTGGTTTTGCAAGAATGCTCCATTGTGTCGTGCCATCTGCGGGGCCAAGATGTACTATTTTCTTCCACGGGATGGAGAGGTTGGTAGAGCTGCAGTACATATTGGCACGCACACACATCCAATGCAGGAAGGGATACAAAGGAGTTCAGTCAACCATTTCAAAGATGCAGTGCAGATAGAGACTGTGAGAAACTCATCTGCAACTCCGAAGCATATTCAAAAGACAGTGCTCAAGGATTTTATCGCAAATACTTTACTTGATCCGGACTACAAAAATACTCAACTGGATGAGGCTAGCTTGCGGGAGTTACTACAACATGTGCAACCTGCAACTAGCCTCAGGAGGTATGAAAATATTATTACATACTTTTCAATAATATCTCTCTTACATTTTGTTTTATTTAGGATAAAGCCTTGGATGTGTGAATCTCAAGAGGGGAAACTCCAATCAAAAATCGACTCAATCCTTGAACTAAAACGGACTTGTCCCTATGAGTTTATCCATGGGAGTTTATTTCCAGATCAAGTCATTAGTGAGCAAGAGCACCCCTTCGTTTTCAAAATGTCTACCATGGGCCCTGCCTATGGTGTGGATCTTGTTTCCCGAATGGATATGTCTGGGTCAAGTGACCTTGCTAATGCATGGGTACATTTTGACCATATGGAGCGGGTGGCAGGTTGGACAACCATGGGAGCTCATGTGTATGATCCAAGGTAGTTTTTTTTCTCATTATCTTAAAATGGTTTTAAACATTGCACTTTTCACAGGCTACGTTGTAACTTGACAATTGCAACGGCAGAGTTTAAAGTACAAGACCAGATGGCTCAAGAAATATTTTGGAAGTCCCTCTCCGACATTGTATTGAAGCGGACTGGTAAGCTTGCCAACTTTCGCGGTTTCATGGCAGATGGGGCTGGGGCTAATTGGAATGGTGTCCGGGCAGTCTTTGGGAATGGTCAACCATTGGAAGGTCGTGAGAGGACTTGTGAGTTCCATTGGGCTCAGAGCCTAAACCAACACTGCCATCTTATCAAGCCAGATTTCCAATTAGCATTTAAGGAGTTGTGCAAACAATGGCAGGCTGCACCTTCTGAAGAAGAGCATGAGGCAAAAGCAAACGAGATCCGAATGTGGTGGCATGAAGATGGCCATACTAACGTAAGTTGTCTACCACAACTTGAGTCGTGGTTGGGGTGGTGGGAAGTTAGAATGTTCCAATGGGGACATCACTCTTTTCAGGTTGGTTTTTCTTTTTTTCCTCTCTTTTTATTGCTTTTTAATATCATCTTTTTATAAGGATCAACCACTTGAGGATCTTGCATACACCCCAACTGTGAATCTCTCAGAGAGTAAACATTGGAGCTGGCGTTCCTCTGAGGCAGGGAAAGGGAAGATGAGTCTATATGAAGCATGTCTATCAAATTTGATACGCGCTGTAGAGCAGTCTTCAAAAGCCTTGGCATTTGAGGAAGGAAGATACATGGGAACAGGACCTTCGGTTGAGATGTTACACGATCGGATGAAGAAGAAAGTGACTCCACCAGCACGAACAATGGCAACTGCAGTGGAGGAAGTGGTCCGTGGCACATCTATGGAGTACACTCCTCGGGCTTCTATTGGTGATATGAAGACCGTCCGCTCAAAGCGTCGATTTTCCTTTGCTGGTGAAGATGTTGGCATGAATCTTGGAGCAAAAAGCTCTCACAGGCCTGATGTTGAGTATCATTCTGCTCCAAGACATCACCCCACAACCGAACCACCTCAAGTGGCTGATGAAGAAAGTGCATCACAGCAGGTTGAAATTGCTTATCGTAGTGTGGAGCCGAAGCAATGGGCAATCCGTCGAGTGCCAGCGAAATCAAATGTAAGGTGTGTGGGGATGCTTCCAAGGGGCAAGTGTTGGGCTTGGATCCGTGGTGATAAGTCTGCTTCTGTTCCAGCCCCATGTTTCCATGGGGAACGAAAGCAAGCAGGATTTTCAAGATGGTGTTGGTTATATTGCTGCAACTCTGATGTCAACCATACAAAGCGGCTTGAAGACACTATAGTGACTAAACCTGATGCAGTACCTAAAGAATGGCCGGTTGCTAATGGGGTTGCGCTCACTTCGGATGAGATTGAAAACCTTGAGAAATCTGGTTTCAATCTTGAGAGGAGAGTTGGAGATATGAGTGACAGAACCAAGACTATTCCTACAGAGATGCACAGGAGGCCAGCACGAAAAGGTAAGGTAGTTAAATTTATTGGTACCGTCTCCAAGCAGAAGCAAGGTAAAATAAACTTGGCTCAAACACTTGAGTGTGAGATTCTCTCCACGAAGTACATCACTGCGCTCGCAAAGGAGTACACAGTCAAAACAGAAGGTGGAGAATACACAATTGCCATTCAAGACTTTCCTTCTTGCACATGTCCAGACTTTATGAAGCGCGAGGAACATGGGAAGGCATATGCTCCTTGCAAGCATATGTACTACATTTTCATCAACATCTTGCACCAGGATCCTAAAGTGGATATTCATATACACCAAGCAAGCCTTACTATTGCCGAGTTGCAGAAAACTTTTGGAGCTAATTAGATTTTCCAGCACTATCGATGTTTATTCTCTATCAATAATATAAACTAATTATACCTTATATAATTAATAAAAATATTTTATTATTTCACTTTTCATTTCATATGCTTGTGAGGTTCTTTTCGCAATATTACCCATAGTATTTGTGAGTCTCCATTTTTGTCTTTACCTTCTCAAAAAATATTTTGAGATAGTCTTTTGGGTGTATGATGTTACAATGTATTGTGAGAGCATATGTACCATCACAGTTGTTTTTTTTTCCTTTCAAATGGTTATATGGCTTTATATAGAATCTTAAGTCAAATTTAATAATTTTAAAATTCTGACGAACCTGACATTTACTAGCTAGAAAGCATAGTGTACAAATTTAAAGAAGTGACAAGAATACTCTTTTTGCAAACATTTTATTTTATATTTTAACAAATGTCTCTATTATTGCATGTAGTAAATATTTAAATTATTAGAACAAGAAGTGTCCTTTAGAACATTTTTATCTATATAATATATAGAGAGTTATGAAATTATTAAGTTCGCCATAACTTTAAAATTTTAAAGTTTATAATGTTTGTACTAAATTACAATTGAAAATTGAGCTCAACTCGTGAGCTCAACTCTTCAGCTCGTGAGCTCAAGTATGGTCCACACTCTTCCATGGTAATGTTTACCTGATTTGCCGTCAATTGGAACATTGCAAATCTCAATCCTCCCAATGTTGAGGGTGATGCTGGGTACCTCCTTGTCCCAATCCGGTTCAACCTCAACCTTGTGAACTTCCAACTCCGCCAATCGTCTAACTTGCCGACCTGGCATGTTGTACAGATGATCACATAGGTAGGGTGCTACTGTGATCAATTCTCCAACGGTGAGCGTGACGGGTCTCTCCATGATGAGTTCCACCAGTCTTTTGCCCAGTTCTTCGTTCGGAGGATCGCCTTGCTGTTGCGATTCCTCCAATTGTGAACCACTGGTCATTGGTTCATCTTTGATCATAATCAGCGTGTCGGGGACAATCGCTGCACTACCTTTTCCTGCAGATTCCTCAATTCACGAGATACCTTACAGATGGTAGCCTTCTCTTTCTCCCAATCTCGATCCTCATCCACGGCTTGTCGTTTTTGAGCACGCGTGACCTCATATGCCTCGACCTCGATCCCATCCTCGCTCTCAATGTCGGACTGGACTTCCACCGCTCGCGCCGCAGGTTGAGGTGCTTTACCTTTGTTTTGTTGCTCATTTGGGCAAGTGGTGGCATAGTGTCCTTTCTGTCCACACCAGTAGCACGTGATGTGGGCAGTCGAACCTGGTCCTGGTAGGAGCTTGGGTTGAGGTGGGGCTGGAAGTCGAAGTTGTTGATGATCTTGGTTCTGCTGTCGCTGAGGTTGCCGAGGGCGCTGTTCGAACTGCTGATGTTGTTGTTGCTCAAACCATTGACGTTGCCTCGGATGGTTCGTCATGCGTGGGTAATCTTTTGGGAACGGTTGTTGCTGCTGACCTTGTTGCAGCCAGTAATCACTTGGTTCCACTTGTGCAGCTGCTGGTTCGGGTCTTACGTAGTATCGACAGCTCCTTGCTCCATGTCCTATTTGATTGCATATCTGACATCTGGGGATTTTGCACTCATTACAGATGGAGCAGAATATATCCTTTCTTCTGGGCTGTCGAATATCCAAATCTTTCAGTTGTCGTTCCATTTTCTTGACCAAGTCAGCTGACCGATCGACACCACCTTTCGTACGAAGCTTCCTTTTGAGTGCATTGCTTGTTTTGCGCAGCATCTTGTCAACTTTCTCTGCAGCCGCACGAGCAGTGTCCAATGTGGTGGGTGCCTCTAGCCATATTGGAGTCTGCATCTCAGACCGAAGTCCGTTGAGAAACCAGTTCATAGCTAAAACATCTGGAACAGTGGTGGCATCACACCGGCCATAAATTTTGTTAAACCTTCTGGCGTAGTCTTCTGCCAACTCTGTATCCCCTTGGTAGATCTCTTGCAATCTCACCACTGGATCACGGCGCTCGTACTTCTTCTTGTAGTATCCTTTGAAGTCGTCAGACAGTGCAGCAAAGGTGGCATAGGTAGCGTTCTGGTTGTAGAACCATTCTGCCGCATCTCCCTTCAAAGTGAAAGGAAACAGTGCAATCTTCTTGACATCCATTATCTCGTTGTTGAGTGCACATGCCGCGTTGAACTGCTTCAAGTGCCGCTCGTAGTCTTCATTCTCCGTTCCATGAAAGGTAGGAGGAAGAGCCTTCTTCATGATGACGGGGTTGGACGTTCCTGCCATTGAAACCAACACGGGTTGTACTACCTGTTGATTCCCTAATGCGTGGAAGTACTGATTGAAGTCAAGTTTCTTCTGACTTCTGTCAGTGTTGTCACTTCTTTTTTTGCTATCCTCCCCTTCGTCTTCAGCTTCGTCGATGACAGCCTCTTTGTCCTTCCTCCCAAAGATACTTCCAACCGAGCTGAGTATCCTCCCCGGAGATGAATCTTTAAATCGATCTACGAAGCTCCTCCTTCCGGTGGGCTCCCTTTCTTCCCTCGTACCTTTCGTATACCGGTCCTCTCCCTCTTCTAGAATCCTGAATATTCTTTAGGGCTTGCCCCACCAGAATTCCGGTTTTGGTTCTTCCCCGAGCTCGCTCTTGGTCAAGCCGAGCTTGTTCTTGAGTTATCCTGTCCCGCTCTTCGGCTTCCTCTTCCTCGAGTCGCCTTCTCTCTCGGAGCTTGATAGCTTCAACTTCTCTCTTCAACTTCAACGCATCTCTTCTTCGAACGCGCTTTTCGCTCGTCTTCCTGTAGAGCTTTTACCTCAGGAGGTATTTCCCGCATACCTCATAATTCTTCATGTAAGGGGGACTGCTAGACACAACGTTCCACGTTGCCGCCAGGTACTCCACAATCGGAACTTCTTGTCACGGTGCTCGTGATGCTCCGTCGCAAATGTCTCCAATCCAATTCTCTGCGCTGCTCCTTCCTCGGGCTTCTGCACAGGTCTTCGGCTTTCCTCGCTGATTTCTCAAAACGACTGATCAGTAAAAGAGATTTTTCCTGAATTTTTCAGCATGCATGAAAGAGAAAACTAAAAAAAAGAAAATCCAGATTCTGTGCTGTGGTTGCCATGTGTTATCATGGAAAAACAGGTGTTACGGAGAAAAGAAGGAAACAAAGGGGAAAAGGGAAAAGGGAAAAGGGGTTAGAATGGTGAAATCGCGAAATAGTTTGCTCAGTTGAGTATTTGGCCGCTAGTCGGATTGCAAGTCCGATGAGAATAGAAAGAGAGGCTACACAATTGGCCGGTCGTACAACTCCTCAATCCGCACTAAGAACTTGGCCATCAACAGAACTGAAGGTGGGCAAGGATGGCACAGGCCACAGAATCAACAGAACAAGTGAATGCACTAGTACAACAGAAAGTAAAACTGAGTGAAAACTAAATGCATCTCGATGTCGATCCCAGAACACAGAGTAGGAAGTCAAATCTCACAAGCAGTTGATAAAGAAAAGTTTTACAAAGCTTTCCTTTGTGCAGAGTAGAGATGGGATAAAATTCTCACTCTCACAGCTAGCCTATTTATACTAAGTCCTTGGCAACCGTGTCCGTGCTTGTCACCATGGTCCTTTTGGGTTTGTGTCTGTAGTATGGATGTCATCATCTGGCAACCGCTCCTGGTAACTGCTTCTGGGTCATTTGTACCCGTCTGGTGTTTGAGTCTGTTGTAGAGTTGCTGCTGTAGAGTGTTGAACTGAGATCGCTGAGAAACTGAAGTTGGAGTCGTTGGGTTGGAACTTGGGCAGTTGGACCTTGAGTCCAACTATTTGAGACTTAGCAGCATTTTGATGTTTGAACTTGTGCTGCCAATAATTCCTTCTGTTTGGCTTTTTCCTTTATCAGAGTATAAGGTGCATTTGCCCAAGGTTTTATTGTTACTATGTGATATCAACCTTTATGTGAAGAAGAATAAATGTGAGTTTGCAATGTCAAAGATGAAATATCTTAGCCATATTGTAATATCTAAAGGTGTCAAGATGGATCCCAAGAAGGTAGCTGTGGTGAATTGGCCTACACCGGCTTCAGTGGCCAAGTTACGCAACTTCCTTAGTATGGTGCATTGGTAAAGTTGCTTATCGAGTGTGGTTGCTAGCTAGGGTGAAAATCCATCCAGTATTTTATGTTAGCTAGTTGAAAGGTGTACTATCTCGGAGTGAAAGGCCCAATTGTATATGGGTATGGAAGATGGACTAGGAGCTTGAGCAAGATTCCGTAAAAAGGGTGATTACTAGAACAACTCATCCTTGGGACAAGGGGGGGAAGAATTGTTAGACACCAACTTTGACCATGTGATTAATGACAATTAAAGGGAGGCTCAAGGCATGTTAGGGTAAGGAACTTAACCTACCCTAGGGCTCACAATGGAGCGGTGGCATAATAAAGTTTTTGAGGGAGCTTGGGGGTTGTTGGGTGGTAAGGAACCTCAAGAGAAGGTGTAGTGTGGTCAGGAAGACTAAATCTAGATCTTGTTTTTTTGTGCCAGATCATAACACTAGGACTGATCTAATATCACTTTGTGCTCATATCCCTTTAGTCCTGTACTATATACTCAAGGTCATTCCATGTTTCAATTCCTTCACTCATTACCTATATGTTTGGGAGTTTAATTTTGTCCCTTTGTTCAATGGCCTAAAGCTCAAAAGCTTTGGTCCCACTCTATTATTGGTATATCACTATAGGGTAAAAGGTGAAAACCATGTGTGTTACTATCCTAAAAATGCTAAGTGGTCATGGGATGACTATATATGGATTAAATAGTTTGGTCTTAGAGAGAAAAATTTATGGCATATGTGGTCTTGGACTACTAATGAGATAAGTGTGACTGAATATAACTTTAGCATAATAGACTAGTATATCAATAATACCTTTGTGTGTGTGTAGTGAGACTTGAGGAGGCTCCTAAAGAATTGTAATCCACGACAAGGAGGTTTTTGGGGTCATGCTAAAACCTAGATCAACAGATGATCTACGAAATGAATCAGCTCATCAAGATGTACATCTGGAAAGGTTCCTCTTGCATCTCGGGGGACAAAGCTAAAGTGGACTGGCAATTGGAAATATTGCCCAAGCATGAAATATATCTATATTGCACTAACACTCTTCTTTAATAAATCTAGTATGAAGCTAAAACACTAACAAGGAAAATGATATAAAAAATCAAGTTGTAAGGAAAACTTTTCATCACCCAATATAATAATGCCACTTCCATTAACACAAATGTTAGTAATGCCACTGTCTCAACTACATAGTTTTTCCTTCTAACAATTTACTCCAAGTGCCAATGAATTCATCAAAAAGTTATAGCAAATGAAATGCTACAACCCTTTCCAAAACCTAATTAGCAAATTTTCAAAGAAGGTAAAATCACCAACTTACATAGTGGATCACTTTTGAGAACCTAGTTGAAGTTACTACAATGCTACTACATACAAGTAGATTAGCTTCACCATCAAGTACTTTGGGGTTGATCATTATTTGACTAAACAACTTCGTAAACACACAATTGCATAGATATGATATAAAAATTACAATGACTTGATCCTCAATTGAGCAATAGCATTCTAAAGTCTTTTAAATACTCATTTATTAATTATTCCGTGCTCATTCCTTAAATACTTCTTTGGGAGTTCCACTCCCACTCAACTTTCCAAGTTAGAACTTTTAGTCTAAACATGTTACACTCATTGTACCTTTGTTTTAACCACTACTATATGGCACTCTTTTTGCCCCTACTTTGAGACTTAGAGATTTGTGTTTTACAACTCCACCACCCATAGACTAAATTTGATGTCCTTATCAAGCAATAAACAATTTTATAAAGTAACTCTATCATGGATTACCATTTTTATCCTTTGCACAAAGCCACTATTTGTTAATGGTTTAACATTAAAAACTCACCATATCTTGCATATCCTCTAAGGAATATAATCTCTCCAATTTAAAAACTTATTAGATCACTTGTAATGGTTCTCTCCCTTTTTTGGTTTAGTTTCTACTAAACCCATTAGAGATACCATCTTTATCCTAATCTTATTACTCATTTTGGAGTAGTCTTGACTCCTATTAACATAACTATAGCACTTTAAAACTTTAATATTGACTTCTTGAGTTTGTCTCTAACACTTTCTATTGCATGTATTGTACAAATTTCATTTTTCCATCCTAAGTTAAGGACATAATTATCCTCTCTTTATCTTATGCCAATTTAGGTACTAAATTCCACTTATCCATAATTTATCCATGACCTTATCATTTGTTACCTTGCCTTGGCCTTATTTTTTGGAGATTTTTCTTTTTATAAAATTAGAGCATTTAGGAATCCTATCCCTTGGAAACTTATTACTTTTCCCATAATCCTTTAGTATCCACCACATGTTGGTTTCTTGCCAACCTTTAGTTAAATTCCCTTTAGCAACTTTTAAGGCCTAATCATAAGCCTTTTGCTTTTATTTTTTGAGTATTGTACCAAGTAATATAGAATCATTGGCCCTATGCAGGTTTTGTGGGTACTTGCCTCACCCTTTGCCTTTGGGTGCCCTAGCTATGTGGCTAGAGCAAGGTTCTGCTGAGCTATACTAGGTATCTATCGCAAATATGACTTCGGGTATCGAAAGTTATCTGTCGGCTAGTCTTTTCAGATATTCTTTCCTTACTACCATTACAGCAGGAGGTCAATATTGCTGGACCTATTATCAGTTCCCACTTGAGCTAGTTGAGAAATTGGTCAATAACCGTGCACTTAAATCGGATAAACATAAAGTAGGAACCCTATGTGTTTCTTGCTGAGCATACTCGGGCTGGTTTGAGAAACTCTTGTTATTAGCTTGCACTTGCTATTATTAAGAACCCCTGCAATATTAAGATTAGTCCCTCAATATCGCTAGATGATAGCCTATTGTGTCTGCCAAACACACCCTTAGCATTAGTTTCAATCCAGTCCCAAATGCTATTTATGGAAAGTGTCTAGATTTGCTGATTTGGCATATTTATGGAATGTAGAGATTGGCCTGAACATAATGGTATTCGTTCCATGTCCACATTCACAATTTAGCACCATTCCATATTTAGTAAGTTTCAAGCTTGTCCTAGAGACTCCTGATACTAAGGGAGGCTTGGGGTGAAAGCCCAAAACATGTGTTCCTCAGAGGGGGGGGGGGGGGGGGGCTCCAAATATATAGTAGGGATAGTGGGTAGGTCGGCATGGCCAACCAACCTGAGGCATAGTCTAGCTCTCACTTGCGTGCCTGTCCTTGTTCTGCGTCCAACTTAGGTCTAAGCCTAAGTTCCATTCCATACTAACTAGTGGAGTACCCATATCCTTGTGTTAAGCCACCGATATGCTGAAATAGCGCCAGACTCCGTTTGGCTCCGTTTGGCTTCATTTTGCGTGCTAATCCTGGCAAAGGAATGCTAGTTGCTCTAAGACTGTTCCAAGTCGCTCCGGGCCCCCGTCCCTTCGTTCCTTGGGCTATATGCTCGAGAGTTTCTCCTAGTCAGGTTTTGTCACTCCTTGGCTCCATGCTTGGGAGTTTGGCACCGTTCCTTTGTTCAGTGGCCCAAGGCCTTGAAACTCGGGTTCCACACCATAGTCCTTTGGACATGTGGCATGTGACACATGGCATTTGTCATGTGGCATAAAAAGGGTTTATGTTTTGCTTCGTGGTTATCCTATGGTAAATCACCATAGGATAAAGGGTCAAAACCACGTGCGCTACATTTGGTATCAGAGGATACATCTCAGCGAGTATTATCCAATGAGATTGGGCAACTAATTTCATTGCATATGCAAAGATGAAAACGATGATCCGAGTGGGTACACGTTTTGGTGCAAAGGCTTCGCAATTGTTCCTTGGGTATGGATTTGGTTACCTTCTTGTACCTTATGATGTGAGCTTGCTTTTGGGCAAATAGGATGGATTTGAGGCATGTTAGCACGAGTTTGAGCTTGGGCTTGTGAGTGAGGCACATTAGCAACTTGAGCATACAACTTTGAGTTGGCAGGATTAGTGTTAGCCTATTGGTGGTTTCATGAGTTATTCCAGTGGTTCTATGAGTTGTTCCATGTATCATGGGTGAAAGTAAACCTTCCTTGGGTTTGCTATGAGTGGCAAATAGGCTAGTCCGTGTCAGGAATCTGTAAACGACTAAATTTTCCATTCTACTTTAGTCACTTAACCACACCTCCAACCACTTGGAGGAGTCTCATTCACAACCTCCATCAGTCCAATTCAGGACTTGGGACTTGCTAGCCCCAAGAATGGCATCCATGCCACTCCACACTTGCACCTAGTCCAAGTGCTCCACGTGTCCGGTCCTGAGATCGACACCCAAAGGTACCACTGACATCTCAGCCCGTTACGCTAAGGCCATGCCCATTCACCTTTTCTGCACTAGTGGTTCGACACCACTTGCATCACCACCTCGTCTCTCCAAGACTGGGCCATGTGTCCACGAGTGGTCATCCTAGGTCCACTCCTTAGCATCCTTAGGATGCCCACAGACCTGGGGAATTGCCTTCCCCAAAGTCCCTTTGTCAGTTCCTACCAAGTCCCTTTCTGCCCCTGGCCGTGTTTGCCAACACTGCCACTGGATCGAGGCCCACAGGCCTGACCACTAAGTCCCACGGTCCTCTGGGACTTCCTCACCACATGACTGTGTCCTTGGTCACTACCCCAGAGGACTGCTCCTCTTCCTTTCCACAGTCTGGGCCTTTGGGACAACATTTCGGAACACCGTGGCCTTACGCGAGCCACCTGGGTACTCTCCCCACCTATCGCCTTTAGGTGCTCTAGCCATGGGCTTAGAGCGAGGTTCCATTGAGCCACGCTTGGTATCCAAGTAGGTAGTGCCACCCACACTTGGACTGGGAGCATCGGCCAGTCGATCTCCCGGGGGAACTAGAGCCGGCTCTTGAACACTTCACCAAGCTACCCCGCTTGTCTGTCCGTATTCACTCTAGTCTTGGACTTCCCAGTGGTCAGTTCATCACCCAACACTGGGTCTGGCCTTCCTGGGCCAAACTGGCCTTTCCTGGCCAAACTGGCTCCACTGCAGTCCTCCCCCTACTATACTTTTGGGGCTCACCAAACCCCCCAGGGTCTGGGAGACGAACGCTTTGGGCTTTCACCCTCTCAGGCTCCGGACTCGGACTCGGACTCGGACTCGGACTCGGACTCGGACTCGGACTCGGATTCGGACTCGGACTCGGGCTCGGGCTCGGTCTCGGCCTCGGCCTCGGTCTCGGTCCCGATCTCGGTCTCGGTCTCGGTCTCGGTCCCGGTCTCGGTCCCGGTCTCGGTCTCGACTTCGGACTCCATCTCGGACTCCATCTCGGACTCCATCTCGGACTCCATCTTGGGTCCATCTCGGGTCCATCTCGGACTCCATCTCGGACTCCATCTCGGGTCCATCTTGGACTCCATCTGGGACTCCATTTCGGGTCCATCTCGGGTCCACCTCAGACTCCATCTCGGACTCCATTTCGGGTCCATCTCGGGTCCACCTCAGACTCCATCTCGGACTCCATCTCGGGTCCATCTCGGACTCCATCTCGGACTCCATTTCGGGTCCATCTCGGGTCCACCTCGGACTCCATCTCGGACTCCATCTCGGGTCCATCTCGGACTCCACTTCGGATTCCAACTCGGGTCCATCTCGGGTCCACCTCGGACTCCACTTCGGACTCCAACTCGGGTCCATCTCAGACTCCACTTTGGACTCCAACTCGGGTCCATCTCGGACCCCACTTCGGACTCCAACTCGAGTCCATCTCGGACTCCACTTCGGACTCGAACTCGAGTCCATCTCGGACACTCCCACGTGTCATGTGTTGGTCCTTTTGGGTCCCTTTTTGGAGCCTCGCCTTTTGCTCGCTTCGTGCTCATTCCTCGAGCACTTCGTTGGGAGTTCCACTCCCGCTCTTGACTTTTCAAGTCGGAGCTTTTGGTCCAAACGTGTTACGCTCGTTTGGCTCTCGCTTCGGCCACTACCATGTGGCGCCTTTCCGGCTCCACTTTGGGGCCTAGGGATTTTGTGTCTCACAACTCCACCACCCATAGACGAAGTTCGATGTCCTCATCGAACGGTAGACCATTTTATAAAGTAACACTCGCATGTGTTACCATTTCCATTCTTGGCCCCTAGCCAATATTTGTCAATGGTTTGACATTGAAGGCTCACCATGCCTTCTCCATATTCATCAATGGTTCGACACCAAAGGCTCACCATGCCTTGCCCATCCTCTAAGGAGGATAGTCTCTCCCGCTTAGAGATTCACTTGACCACCTGGGGTGGTTTGCTCCTTTTTATTGGTTCAGTTCTCGCTAAACCCGTTAGAGACACCCTCTCTAACTCAATTCCACTACTTATTCTTGAGTAGTCACAGATTCCATTGATCTACCTTTGCACTTTGGAATGTTTACTTTTGACTTTTTGGAGTCAATTTCCTAGGTGTCTCCGACACCTTGCCTTGCACATTTTGTGCAACTCCACTTCCCCTCTTAGGAAGTTCTCTACTCGAGGGCACCCTCATCCTCTTTTCTATTTTTTGTGCCACCATTGGCATTACGTTCCATTTATCGTTATTTGTGCTAGGGCTGTCCACAGCCCTATCTTTTGGCTACTTAGTTGCTCTCTCACTTGGAGCCTTTCCTTTGCCAAATTGGAGCACTTGGGAATCCATCCTTGGAAGTTCACTTCTTTTTCCGCATTCCGTTAGCATCAAACACATTAGTGTTCCTTGGCTAACTTTGCCACTTGGATTCTTTCCAATGGATTCCACGGCCCTATCTTGGCCACTCGTCTTTTGCTCCTATTCGTTGATTGTTGCACCAAGCAACATCGAATCTCTACCTCCCTCCTTGAGGTATTCTTTTGATTCCATAGCAAAGGCTCTGCTTTGCAAGACTAGGGTGTTCACCCCTAGTAAGTCTCTTTTAGCATCTTCTGCTGTGGGCTCTATCCTCGGCCCAACTTTGTGACCCTCTCATGGGTCTCTTTAGAGATTACTTTCCTTGGACACACTATGCCATCGCAATGACATAGCTCATTTCCCTAAGGTGCTTTTCCCACTTGGTCACCTTGACCAAGCCACACCATCATCAATAGTTCAAATCAACACTTTGAACTAGGAACCATATTCCTTAACCCAAACAAGGACCTTGTCCTTATTTAGCCACAAGATCACCTAGTGATCTCACCTCGGCACCTTAACAGGTTTGCCAATAGGTACTAGGTCTTCCAGACCTTTAACTTGTTAACTACGACCCCGGGGGCATCCCCCACACTTGGCGGTGCGCCCAAGCCAGCCCTTCCGGCCAAGGGTCCATAGCAACTGAGATTAGGTGTCCCCATCTCACTCACCACGTCCTTGGTGCCACCTGCACCAAAGCGTTCAAGTTAGATATGCCGAGCTTTCACACTAAGCAATCTAACCGTGCATCACGACTCCGAGGCATCCCTCGCTTGGCGGTGTGCCCAAACCAATCTCCCCACTGAGAGTTCATGACCACCGAAATATGAGTGTCCTCATATTCCAAACCATCACCACGCCCTAGTGATTTGGGACTTGAACCCAAGCACTAGAGGGTCGGGACTCGAACACAACCTCCGTATATGCATCTACGGACGGCATCACACAAGATGCCTGGCATGACTCCCCACGCCGGTGCACCAACTTATTTTTAAGGCGCGCTACAGATCACAGCTTAGGAACCTAGTTCCTCCACACTGCCAAGTCCTCTCACTTGACATGTTTGTAATCATGCATGGACTCCTCCATGCTCGGCCCCATGGCCCACCCTTTTTGAAGTTATCACCTTCAACTAGGGTATTTGTTCCCCCGACGTGCCAATCTCGCTTGGCAAGTCTTCCGACCACTGTAACATGGTTCCTGCATAAGCGTGAAAGTCCTTGACCATCGACTTTCGTTCAAAGCCCTCTCTTTGAACACTCGGGAACTACTTCCCTAACCTTGATAGCCTTGCCTCATGGCAAGCTTCAAGACCACGCTTCTGCTGCGCCACTCTGATTTTGCGCGTTCCATGAACCATTTACACTTGGCCTTTCTAGGTACTAAGCTACCTAGAATCGTCTTTGGGAACCTTGAAGGAACTCTGTCCCTCAGCTTGCTAAGGCCTCCCTTTTTGCAAGCCTTCAAAATGCCACATAGTCTAACATGGACAATTCCATATTTTAGACTCTCCATGGCATCACGGTTGCTAGCGGTAACACCCTCGAGCCCCCACTTGATTCTCCACTCCCAGCTGGCATAACCAACCTTGGTTATGCCCTTTGATTCCTATGGTTCGGTTCTATCCCCTTACTTCTTGCTTTTTGGCTTCACACCTTTCCTTTGGTCATTCTCCTCCAGACCAGGAGGATAGCTTTGCACTTTCTATCACGCTTTAGCAAGTATTCTTAGGGATGAACCTACCCAATAGCCTAGGGAGTGGTTCCTCAATCCAGGTATGCTCACCTTATAATCCCACACACTGGGATTACATTGTTGCTTATGGGCCTTTACATGCCCATCACTAGCCTTGCCAAAATTCCATTTTGGCTTTGTCCAACTCAGGTAGACAGTCCTCTCCTGTCTCCGCAACCTTGGACATTTGGATAGCACCTTCTATCCATCATTCGCTAGGGACTTAGTCCCTTGGGCTTTATCCATTGCCCTCGCGACATCAAACACCACCTTCTGGTGGTCTAGAGTGTCCGGGTGTCCCAATGATGGCTTTCTTGACAATGAGTATTTCCTTTTATGACATTGACTTACTATATCGCAACACAAGCAACTTATCCCCCGTAAGGGTATATCCAACTTCCTTATGCTATTAAGAAGTCTTGGGTAGCTACCTTCTACCCGTTTAACCAGTTATTTTGCACCTCTTGCTTAGTTGCCTCATAGTTGTCAAGTCCTACAACTCATTGCTTGGTGCTTTCACACCTCCATCATTATCTGGGTCACCACACTCCAACTGCATGCTCTGCAGCTTAGGCTATGCCATTCCCATTTCCATTGGGATTCCTTTGGCAAGGGGTTCTCATGAACCCACCAACATAGCCTCAAGGTATCACACCTTGGCACATTTGGTGTCTCCACACCATCGGCTCCACGAGCCTACCTCTATGACATTTCCCCTTCGTGTCTAAGTCTTTGCCAAGACCAACACCGCTCTTTCTCATGCCAACCATCCATTAGCACTGCCCCATAGAGGTCACACACAACTTTATGTCAAAGTTGTTTTCTTCTAGGAACACCTTTCCCATAACTTTAGCATGGCACATTTTGCCATCAATGAGATACCCTCTGTTCTCATCCTTGGATCCTATGATCCCCCCCCATCCTTTGTGGGGTACAACACACCTCAGTCCAAATGCTTCCATCAGTCCTTTTAGGACCATCCCTTGACTCTACTTGAGTCATCTAGCAGTTTTGGACTTGGTTAATCCATAGACCCATAAGGTCCTACTTGTGAGGCACTAGCTCACTGGAATACACTTCTTGCTTTCCTGTCCTACTCAAAAGGACTATTTTCACAAGTGTTACTCCGACACTTGATTTTGTTCTCTGGGGGCAACTTTTGCCCCTTAGGACTACTTGTCCATGCAATGAGAATACCACTCATCTCTAAGTACACCCCCCAACTCCTTGGGTTGTTCCAGCATTTATTAAAGGTAGCCCCGGCTACCATTTCAAGGACTTGAGTCCTCTTCCGTATTTGACCTTCCACGGTTATTACCTTTGGTCTCACATTCATGAGCACCAACCTCAACTATATGAAGATAATCTTGTGACTCCTTTATTGTTTTGGAGTCTCTATCTTTCCCGTGATCCCAACTTTAGTTGTTTACCACAACAACCTTAGCCAATTTACTGAGACAAATGCTCATCCGGATCACATCCTCAACTCAATGAGGAAAACCTTGCATTGTTCCCAAGATCCCAAAGTCGTTCCATTATTGGCCCTTTTCTATCCACCACCTCGTCTACAAGTTCACACATGAATTGTAATGGAGAGCCATGTCTTCCCGACTTGCTACTCCTCAAGGATAGGCCCACTCCTCGGACCTTCCGATGCCAACACTAGTGGTGATATACTTGAGCACCAATAAAAGTCAGACTAAGGAACAGCTCCGATACCAAATTGTAAACGACTAAATTTTCCATTCTACTTTAGTCACTTAACCACACCTCCGACCACTTGGAGGAGTCTCATTCACAACCTCCATCAGTCCAATTCAGGACTTGGGACTTGCTAGCCCCAAGAATGGCATCCATGCCACTCCACACTTGCACCTGGTCCAAGTGCTCCACGTGTCCGGTCCTGAGATCGACACCCAAAGGTACCACTGACATCTCGACCCGTTACGCTAAGGCCATGCCCATTCACCTTTGCTGCACTAGTGGTTCGACACCACTTGCATCACCACCTCGTCTCTCCAAGACTAGGCCATGTGTCCACGAGTGGTCATCCTAGGTCCACTCCTTAGCATCCTTAGGATGCCCACAGACCTGGGGAATTGCCTTCCCCAAAGTCCCTTTGTCAGTTCCTACCAAGTCCCTTTCTGCCCCTGGCCGTGTTTGCCAACACTGCCACTGGATCGAGGCCCACAGGCCTGACCACTAAGTCCCACGGTCCTCTGGGACTTCCTCACCACATGACTGTGTCCTTGGTCACTACCCCAGAGGACTGCTCCTCTTCCTTTCCACAGTCTGGGCCTTTGGGACAACATTTTGGAACACCGTGGCCTTACGCGAGCCACCTGGGTACTTTCCCCACCTATCGCCTTTAGGTGCTCTAGCCATGGGCTTAGAGCGAGGTTCCATTGAGCCACGCTTGGTATCCAAGTAGGTAGTGCCACCCGCACTTGGACTGGGAGCATCGGCCAGTCGATCTCCCGGGGGAACTAGAGCCGGCTCTTGAACACTTCACCAAGCTACCCCGCTTGTCTGTCCGTATTCACTCTAGTCTTGGACTTCCCAGTGGTCAGTTCATCACCCAACACTGGGTCTGGCCTTCCTGGGCCAAACTGGCCTTTCCTGGCCAAACTGGCTCCACTGCAGTCCTCCCCCTACTATACTTTTGGGGCTCACCAAACCCCCCAGGGTCTGGGAGACGAACGCTTTGGGCTTTCACCCTCTCAGGCTCCGGACTCGGACTCGGACTCGGACTCGGACTCGGACTCGGACTCGGACTCGGACTCGGACTCGGACTCGGATTCGGACTCGGACTCGGGCTCGGGCTCGGTCTCGGCCTCGGTCTCGGTCCCGATCTCGGTCTCGGTCTCGGTCTCGGTCCCGGTCTCGGTCCCGGTCTCGGTCTCGACTTCAGACTCCATCTCGGACTCCATCTCGGACTCCATCTCGGACTCCATCTTGGGTCCATCTCGGGTCCATCTCAGACTCCATCTCGGACTCCATCTCGGGTCCATCTTGGACTCCATCTGGGACTCCATTTCGGGTCCATCTCGGGTCCACCTCGGACTCCATCTCGGACTCCATTTCGGGTCCATCTCGGGTCCACCTCGGACTCCATCTCGGACTCCATCTCGGACTCCATTTCGGGTCCATCTCGGGTCCACCTCGGACTCCATCTCGGACTCCATCTCGGGTCCATCTCGGACTCCACTTCGGATTCCAACTCGGGTCCATCTCGGGTCCACCTCGGACTCCACTTCGGACTCCAACTCGGGTCCATCTCAGACTCCACTTTGGACTCCAACTCGGGTCCATCTCGGACCCCACTTCGGACTCCAACTCGAGTCCATCTCGGACTCCACTTCGGACTCGAACTCGAGTCCATCTCGGACACTCCCACGTGTCATGTGTTGGTCCTTTTGGGTCCCTTTTTGGAGCCTCGCCTTTTGCTCGCTTCGTGCTCATTCCTCGAGCACTTCGTTGGGAGTTCCACTCCCACTCTTGACTTTTCAAGTCGGAGCTTTTGGTCCAAACGTGTTACGCTCGTTTGGCTCTCGCTTCGGCCACTACCATGTGGCGCCCTTCCGGCTCCACTTTGGGGCCTAGGGATTTTGTGTCTCACAGAATCCCCCAATTCTTGCCACATTCCTGACTCTCACCGGATTCCTGACCTGCAGACCACATTCCTGACTCTCGAGACACTTCCCTATTCTTGACTCTCGAGACACTTTTCTATTCCTGACTCTCGAGACACTTCCCGATTCCTGAGTCTCAAGCCACATTCCTGATGATGATGTGGCGCCTCCTCGACCTCAGCTATATTTAGGCCATCCTCGATCCAAGAGTGGTGGAGCTTCATCAACCTATAGTATATATAGGTTAGCCTTGTTCCATTTCTCCACAATCTGAATCAACACCAGTCTAAGGCCTCTTCTTTGTTTTCACTAGCTTTTTCTCTTTGTCTTTAGCATTTTCCAGTCTTGATCTTGTTGGGGGTCTTGACAGTTTGATTCAGATTGTGGTTTTTGCTTTTCTTTTAGCTCACTTTGATTATTTGATTGCCTTTGTCTTTTTTCCCCTTTCTTTTCTTTCTGTAAGCCACAAATTTTTCCTTTCCACTTTGCCAGCTTACCTCGCCTATCCGTCCAACACTACCTTGGCTTTTGCTAAGTTCCCTCGCCAAGGTTCTCGCCTATGGTACCAGCTCCTACTTGGTTTCAGCTATTCACTGCACGAGCAACGGAGTGTTAGCCATCCTTCCATGGATTCCCAAATCACTCCCAATCCCCCTCCCCGGGTTAGACTGGACTTAAGGTTCGGCTACACTCCCCGCAAGCACAAGCAGCCAAGCACACCAAGCTTCCAGGTTCCTAACATCCCTTGGTACCACAAGACTTGATCACGGGACCCTCTAAATCCCAAGTCTTGAGTGCAACGCTTGCTTCGGGACGCCGGGGCGAAACACCGTGGCCTAGCGGCCCGGTATGGGTACCTCTCGCCCCCCACTTCCATCCCGAAGGAAGGCCCAAGCCCCTAGGAAGGGCGAGGACCAATGAGCCGCATGGTACTCAAGTGGGGCACCACTCCACATGAGCCGGGAGCACCGCAATCGGTTTCCCTTTCGGGAGTGGGAGCTGCTCTTGAGCACTTCCTTGGATGGCCCCTCCGGCACCAGCCAAGTCCATGCTCACTCCCACCCAAGGCCCCTCGGTCCCAGTCCCAACCTCAAGTCGGTTTGGAAGCCCAACTGGAGAGTCCCTTCAAAACTGGTTCCTGGACCTCACTATCCCTACTATACTTTTGGAACCCCCTGCAGCCCCCCCCCCCTGGGAGACGCACGCTTTGGGCTTTCACCCCTTGACCCGTATTAGTATTTGGACTTAGTCTCTGGCTCGATCTCAGACCCGATTTCGGATCCGACTTCGGATTCGGGTTCGGACTCGATCACGGACTCGATCTCGGACCCGATCTCGGACCCGACCTCAGACTCGACCTCGGACTCGGTCTTGGACCCGATCTCGGATCTTGGACTCCGTCTCGAACTCGGTCTCGAACTCGGACTCGAACTCGGTCCCCGAGTCGGTCTCGGACTCGATTCCGGACTCTATCTCGAACTCGGTCCTAGAGTCGGTCTTGGACTCGATCCTCGACTTGGTCCCATCCGATGAACTCTTTGTCATTTTGGTCAAGCTTTTGGGGATCCTTTAGCCTACGACATCTCGGGGAGTCGGTTCCTTACAACTCCACCACCCATAGAAGAAGTTCGATGCCCACATCGAACGTTTCGTTTTATCCTACGACTTGTTGTCCATGTCTCCGGGGGCATCCCCCCACTTAGCGGTGTGCCTAAGTTAGCCTCCCCGGCCAAGAGCCCATGACAACGGAATATAGGTGTCCCTATACTCCTCACCTCACCACGCCCTAGTATAGGGTCGGGACTTGAACCCAGCCTTGCTTTACTAGGGGGTTGGGACTCGAACCCAACCTCCGTAGAATACGTCTACGGATTCGACATCCCCACAGGGAGTCGGGCGTAGTGCCCTACGCCTGGTCGACCTATCCAACCCATGCTAATTAGCTTACCTTTGGCGCGCCTTCGGGTCCCAACATATGCCACTTGCTCAACTTTGCAAATTGATATTTTTAATTGAATTTTGCATAAGTACATAAAGTTCTGCCTTGCAGAAATTCCTCCACTAGATCTCGAGCGTTCGCTAGGTTCTCCTCCGGTTCCCATGTTGCTTCGCAGTGTGGAAATCCTTTCCACTTCACATGGAACTCTCTCACCTCGCGTCCTTGTCGCTTGCTCTTGCGCGCATTGAGGATGGCCTCGACTTCGTATTCCTCTTCCCCTTGGATAACCTCAGGTAAAGGTCTCACTTGGTCCTTGCGAAGCGGATCCTCAAAGTACGGCTTGAGTAAGTTCATGTGGAACACTGGGTGCATCTTCCCCATCTCTCGAGGAAGTCGGAGTCGGTAAGCCACTTTACCGATTCGTGCCTCAATTTCATAAGGCCCCGCGAACCTGCTTAAGGAACTCAAGATCAATTCATTTACAGGAATACATGCATCTTTACCTTTGGGTCAACTTTTGGCTGATCCAGCTTGGTAGTCTGAGGTTCTTGGTGTTCAGCCACACCTTCTCCCCAGCTTGGAACTCCACATCCCGATGCTTTTGGTTCGCGTACTTAGTTTGCCTTTGTTGAGCCCGTTCCAAGGAATCCCTCACTAGATTCCAAATGTTGAGTCTTTCCGCCGTGAATGCCTCCACTGCGGGTAACTCTCCATGATACTCGGCCACGCCGAGTTCCACAGGACCTTCAATAGCTCGCCCATTGATGACTTCCCATGGACTCACCCCGATGCTTGAGTGTGGTGAGTTGTTATAACACATTTCCGCAAGTCCCAAATGACTTACCCAGTCGGTCTGGTCTCCCGAGACATAGCATCGCAAATAATCCTCCAGCTGCCTATTCACCCTTTCCGTTTGTCCGTCTGTCAAGAAGTGTTAGTGCCATCAATCTTGACTGAATACCCATTACCTGTCTGTGGGTGATAGGCTGTGCTGAATTTCAATTTGGTGCGATACTGTTCTAGGAGTGTCCTCCAGAACCTACTAGTGAAGATCTTATCTCGATCTGAGATAATCTCTTCCGGCCTTCCCCGCACTCGAACCACTTGTTCGAAGAACAGCTTCGCCACACCTTCCGCATCCACGTCCGTTGTGGTGGGTATGAAATGTGCCATCTTTGAAAATCGGTCCACCACCACGAATATCGCATCGAACCCCTCGCTTGGGGGTAGTCCCGTGATGAAGTCCATCGTAAGACATTTCCACGGGCGATCTGGAATTGGGATGCTTTGCAACAAGCCCCCACTAGCCTTAGTCACGGCTTTGACCTGCTGACATGTTGGACATGTCTTTACATAGTCTTGGACGTCCTTAGCCATATCTGGCCAATGGTACTTCCTCTTGAGTAAACCCATCGTCTTGGGCACTCCGCCGTGTCCCGCAAGAGGTCCGTCATGACACTCTTCTAAGGCCACCTTCCTTAGTTCCCCTTCTGGAACATACACCCTCGTTTGCTTGTAATAAATGAGTCCGTTGCGTTCCGCATAGCCCGTTTTCTCTTCCGTTGGCAGCTCACCTCTCTGGTGAGCTTCCCGCGCCTCTAGATTCCTCAGCAACACTTCTTGTGCTAGACCATCGTTCTCATATGCTGTCCGCACATCGTCCCAGAAGGTTGCTGTTGCGCTGGATATTGCCAACTTCAAGCTCGCTTTTCGACTTAGCGCATCCGCCACGATGTTGCTCTTCCCAGGCTTGTACAGAATTTCGCAATCAAACTCAGCCAAGGCATTGGCCCACCGACCTTGTTTCCCTCTTAGGTCGGGCTGTGACAAGAAGTGTTTCGTTGCCACATTGTCCGTGTAAACCTTGAAGTGTCTCCCAAGGTAGTGTCGCCACTCCTTGAGTGCCTTGACCACCGCAAACAATTCCTTCTCATGGGCAGGCCACTTCCGTTGAGCCTTGTCCAGCTTCTTCGAGAAGAACGCTACCGGATGGTTGTCTTGCTTCAGAACTGTGCCTAACGCAAAGTCCGAAGCATCCGTTTCTACCTCAAAGTCCTTACCAAAGTCTGGCAATGCCAACACGGGAGCCTTCCTCAACTTCCCTTTGAGGTGGACGAATGCCGCCTTGCATTCTGCTGTCCATACCATCTTCCCTTTTCCTGTTTGGTCCGTTAAGGGCAGGGCTACTCTCGAATAGTGTCTGATAAACTTTCGATAGTAGTTGCATAGCCCCAGGAACGCCCTCAACTCATGTACATTCGATGGTCGCTCCCATTCCTGGATCGCTTGGACCTTCTCCGGGTCCACCTTGAGCCCGTCCTGGCCCACCACATGCCCGAGAAACTTTACCTCTTGTTGAGCAAAGTCACATTTGCTCTCTTTAGCATACAGCTTGTGTTCCCTTAGTTTCTCAAACACCTTCGCCAAGTGTTCGGCATGCTCTTCTAGCGTCTCGCTATAGATCAGGATGTCGTCGATATAGACGACCACGAAGTGATCCAGATAGGGTACAAAGACGTGGTTCATTAGCGCCGAAAACGTTGCCGGCACATTACATAGCCCGAAGGGCATCACCAGAAACTCAAAGCTCCCATACCTCGTTCGACAGGTTGTCTTCTCGACATCTTCCTCGGCTACCCTGATCTAGTAGTATCCTGACCTTAGGTCAATCCTCGAGAAGTATTTTGCCTTTCCCAACCTATCGAACAGGTCCTCAATCCTTGGCAAAGGGTACTTGTTCTTCTTTGTATATTTGTTGAGCAATCGGTAGTCTATGCACATGCGTATAGATCCATCTTTCTTTTTCACAAATAACACCGGTGCCCCATACGGCGACTTGCTCAACCTAACATACCCTTTGTCCGCCAACTCCTCTAGTTGGCACTTGAGCTCCTTGAGTTCTTTTTCGTTCAAACGATAAGGGGGACGAACCACTGCCTCAGCACCCTCGACCAGCTCAATCTTATGTTCTATTGGTCGTGCTGGGGGTAGCCCCGCCGGTAGCTCCTCCGGCATGGTATCCTGGAATTGGTCCAACACCCGCTGGATCACTAAAGGCACTTCTTCCGTTCTTGTCTTTTTGTCACTCTTCACCGAGAGTAAGCACAAAAAGGCTGCCTTAGTTCCTTTAGTGAGTTGTCCTCTCGTGGACACCAGGTTTAAGCAGGATTCTTTGGCCTTGCTTTGCCCTACCTTTAGATCCTGGGCTTCCACCCTAGATCTTCTTCCTTGGGCATTCGCCAGTACCACAAGGTTCCTACCTTGTCCATGTAGGGCTACCACGAACCGATTGAACCAATCCATTCCGAAGATCACGTCAAATCCCGCCATGTCCAACACGGTGAAATCCATGTCTACCTTCCATGTCCCTACTTCGACTTTCGCTTGTCGAAGTACCTCATCGGTGCTTTGGCTACCTTGAACAAACTCTATAGTCCTTGGTTCGCCTAGCCGCTGCACCGTTAGTCCGGCTTGCCGGACTATGTCTGCAGCCACAAAATTATCCGAAGCACCCGTGTCAATAAGGATCCTAACAAAGCTACCTCCGAGCTTCCCTCGGAGGGCTAGTAGATGTCGCGAACGACTCTCTACCAAAGTTGCTCGTGTAATGAGTAACTTTGAGTTAGGGACTGGATCACATACCTCATTTTGGACTTCGCCCGACTTGATGGCCATATTGGCTCTGGCCTTCTTCGGGTAGGGACATTCCCTCGAAAAGTGCCCCGCTTCACCGCAGTTATAGCATACGTTGTTTCCCACGGTGCTATATGACTTGACCTTCTTATCCGTGGGTTTGTCTCTTTTCGCTTGACTCCCCCACATACTTGCTCGCTGGCCACCGGATTTGCCTTTCCGAAATCCCGAGGACTCATTCTTAGAGAAACTCTTCTTGAATTTCCCCTTGCTATATGTTCCCCTCGGTTTGGCCCCTTTGTGAAACGTGGATCCCGACCCCATCGTGTTCCCCTTTCGCAGGTTATCGTTGAAATGCACCTTGATGGCCGCATCCAACGCTTCCTTGTAGTTGGTCGGGTTCCAGCGCATCACCTCACCGCGAGCCCAGGTTTGCAAACCTGATATAAAGGCATGGAACGCATCCATATCCCCCATGTCCGTGACAAGTATCCTCTTTGCCATGAACCCATTCACATATTCCTGGATGGTTCCAGTCTGCTTCAGCCTACTCAGCTCATCTCTCAGATGCAGAGTGGCATTCGGAGGAACGTATGTCGCGCGGATCCTTGCCTTCATCATGTCCCAGGTGGCCACCGGTCCTTCGTTGGCCTCCGTTGTTCTCCACCAAGACTTGGCATTATCTGCCAAGTATGGTTTTGCACATGGGACCTTCTCCGAGCTCGGTAACCGTAACGCTCGGAAGTAGTCCTCCATATCGTAAAACCAATCCTCCACAACCTTATAGTCGTTCACTCCCTTGAACACCGGTGGGGGCTTTGGTTTGTACTTGGGAACTGCCTGAGGGACTGATTCCACTTCGGTCTGTTCGACCTTGTCTGGTTTTGCCTCAGTCCCTGCCGAAGGGTCCGCACCTTCTGCGCTGCCAGCATCCGCAGTCTTTCGCCTTTTCTTCCGCTTCTCGTCACGCTTTAGCTTGCGTACGAGAGTCTCCAGCAGGGCATTGGTCTGCGCCAATTGACCTTCTAGAACGTCCAATCGAGCCTTGGACGACCGAACCTCGCCACCGGACTCCTGTTTGGAAGTTTCCTCACTAGAGTCCTCCTCATGCAAGGATTCCTCATCCATAGCCTCTTGTTCGACCGGAGGCTCCAGCTCTGGCGGAGGTTCTGTCTCCGCCTGGGTTCGCTTACGCCCTGCCCTTGCCATCTCCCAGCAATCCGCCTCTATCCTTCGCTAGAACTGAGGAGAAGGCTCCGATACCAAATTGTAAGCCACAAATTTTTCCTTTCCACTTTGCCAGCTTACCTCGCCTATCCGTCCAACACTACCTTGGCTTTTGCTAAGTTCCCTCGCCAAGGTTCTCGCTTATGGTACCAGCTCCTACTTGGTTTCAACTACTCACTGCACGAGCAACGGAGTGTTAGCCATCCTTCCATGGATTCCCAAATCACTCCCAATCCCCCTCCCCGGGTTAGACTGGACTTAAGGTTCGGCTACACTCCCCGCAAGCACAAGCAGCCAAGCACACCAAGCTTCCAGGTTCCTAACATCCCTTGGTACCACAAGACTTGATCATGGGACCCTCTAAATCCCAAGTCTTGAGTGCAACACTTGCTTCGGGACGCCGGGGCGAAACACCGTGGCCTAGCGGCCCGGTATGGGTACCTCTCGCCCCCCACTTCCATCCCGAAGGAAGGCCCAAGCCCCTAGGAAGGGCGAGGACCAATGAGCCGCATGGTACTCAAGTGGGGCACCACTCCACATGAGCCGGGAGCCCCGCAATCGGTTTCCCTTTCGGGAGTGGGAGCTGCTCTTGAGCACTTCCTTGGATGGCCCCTCCGGCACCAGCCAAGTCCATGCTCACTCCCACCCAAGGCCCCTCGGTCCCAGTCCCAACCTCAAGTCGGTTTGGAAGCCCAACTGGAGAGTCCCTTCAAAACTGGTTCCTGGACCTCACTATCCCTACTATACTTTTGGAACCCCCTGCAGCCCCCCCCCCCTGGGAGACGCACGCTTTGGGCTTTCACCCCTTGACCCGTATTAGTATTTGGACTTAGTCTCTGGCTCGATCTCGGACCCGATTTCGGATCCGACTTCGGATTCGGGTTCGGACTCGATCACGGACTCGATCTCGGACCCGATCTCGGACCCGACCTCGGACTCGACCTCGGACTCGGTCTTGGACCCGATCTCGGATCTTGGACTCCGTCTCGAACTCGGTCTCGAACTCGGACTCGAACTCGGTCCCCGAGTCGGTCTCGGACTCGATTCCGGACTCTATCTCGAACTCGGTCCTAGAGTCGGTCTTGGACTCGATCCTCGACTTGGTCCCATCCGATGAACTCTTTGTCATTTTGGTCAAGCTTTTGGGGATCCTTTAGCCTACGACATCTCGGGGAGTCGGTTCGTTACACTTTCTTCTTGCCAATGGAGTCTCCAAGCCATCCTGATTTCTTTGCTGAAGTCCTTGCAAAAATCCAGTCTGAGAATACCGAGCTGAAGGCGACCCTTCTTCGCATGCAGCAGGAGCTTGCTTCACTTTCGGCTCAAGGATCCAGCAAAGTTCCTGAACCGAAGGTGAGCTTCCCGGCGAAATTTTCAGGCAAGCGTTCGGAGCTTCGCGGATTCCTGAACCAGATGGAGTTGATCTTCGCACTTCAACATCGGTGGTACCCTACTCCCGAGTCTCAAATTGGCGCGATTGGGACGTTGCTCGAACGTGCAGCTTTGTCATGGTTTTCTCCTCTTCTGGAGAAGAGCATGAAAGGGGTCGTGGTTCCAGAGCTGATGGATCTTCAATTGTTCAAAGAGAAGCTCGAAGCATGTTTTGGCGAGACGGATCGGGTTCGGGCTGCTACCACAAAGATGAGACGTCTCTCTTAGGGGTCTCGTCCTGCCTCGATCTACGCTGCAGAGTTCCAACTCCTTGCTTTGGACACTCAGTGGGATGAGCGGGCCTTGATTGACCAATTTCGTTTCGGCCTCAACAACGGTGTCAAGGATTTGTTGCTCACCATAGAGGATCCCAAGGACCTGTCGGATGCCATCAACAAAGCTGTTTGATGTGACAATCGTCTCTTTGAACGTCGTCAGGAAAGTTGCCGCGCCGCTGTTTTTCCGTCCCAGACTCAGGAATCCCAGCTTGAGTCTTCGGGGCATACTCCTGAACCTACTGCTCCGGTTCCAATGGATATTTCTGGTACTCCCCGACTCATTAGAGGGAAGTTGAGTCCTGTTGAGAAGCAACGTCGAATATCTCATAATCTTTGCCTCTATTGTGCTGATCCTAATCACAAAGCAGCTGTATGTCCCAAGAAGCCTCCTCGACTGCTCAAGTTCACTCTGCCTCAAAGTCCACCTCTATTGCAGTCGGGAAACGACCCTGTCCAAACAGAGTAGGAGCTGTCTGTTTGGACTCCCGGAATAAAAATCACTTTTCTTCTTTATCAAGCTCCTCACCACCTTTCATCAAAGCCACCACCAATTCCCGCAACTTCTGCATCCTATGTCTCCTTTCTTTCACCGGACAATCAGGACTCAAGGCTCTGGCATTACTGGACTCGGGTGCAACTTCCTGCTTCATAGACACGGACTTTGCTGCCCGACATCACGTTCCTCTTTCTCCTACCATACGGGATTTGAGGGTTGAAGGCATCGGCAGGCATTTTGTGTCTCCATCTTCTGGACTTAGGGAAACATTGCCCGTTCGAGTACACATCGGGTCCACCGTCACCGATATTGCTTTCAACATCATCAACAGCAAGTCCTCCTCTGTGGTGCTCGGTCTTCCTTAGTTCCAACTACATCAGCCTCAGATCTGTTGGAAGGAATTACAGCTCATCTCTCCCACGGCTTCCCCTGCTGTTCATCGAGTCCGAATCAGGAAAAGTTCCCTAAACTCAAATCGGGGTTCTGTTCCTGACTCTATAAAGTTTTCACCCTCTTCTTTTTCCTCTCTTCCATCTTACACTGGACCGTATTCTCGTCTCATCATTCCATTTAGTCGTACGCCTCCTCCTATCTCCACAATCACTATGAAAGAACTCCTTCATGAAGAACCTCTTTTTCTTTTTGCTTTGCATGTTTCTCCTGTCAGTCTTCCTGAGAAGTATCATGATTTTGGGGATGTGTTTGATAAGAAAAAAGCTAGTGTACTGCCTGTTCATCGGCCTTATGATTGTCCCATTGATTTACAGGAAGGAGCGTCACCTCCGTGGGGGCCTATCTATGGGTTATCCCCGTCCGAGCTTAAGGCCCTCAAAGAGTACGTGGATGAGAACCTTGCCTCGGGCTACATTCAGCATTCGCAGTCCCCGGCTGGAGCGCCTGTCTTCTTTGTCAAGAAGAAGGATGGGAGTTTGCGGCTAGTCATCGACTACCGAGGTTTGAACAAGGTGACTGTTTGGAACCGTTATCCGCTGCCCCTGATCTCGGACCTGTTGGAACGCCTCGACGGTGCCCGCTTCTTCACCAAGATCGACCTCCGTGGAGCATACAACCTGATCTGGATAGGTCCTGGTGATGAATGGAAGACTGCGTTCCGAACCTGCTATGGCCACTTCGAGTACACTGTCATGCCATTTGGCTTGACAAATGCTCCAGCAATTTTCCAACACATGGCGAACGACGTCTTTCGGGAGTTTCTTGATCAGATGGTGATCGTCTATCTTGATGACATCCTCATCTACTCAAAAACTCAGGAGGAGCATGATGAACATGTTCGCAAGGTGCTAGCAAAGCTGCGAAAACACGGCCTATACGCGAAGCTTGAGAAATGTTCCTTTGATCAGCAGTCTGTGGAGTTCCTTGGGTACATTGTCACTCCTGAGGGTATCACGATGGATCCTGCCAAAGTCAAGACTATTCTCGAATGGGAGCCTCCACAATCAATGTCGGACGTTCAGGTTTTCCTTGGCTTCGCCAACTTCTACCGCAAATTCATTGATCACTACTCTGACATTGTCCTTCCTCTCACACATCTCAATCGCAAGGATGTTCCCTTCTCTTGGTCTGCTGCTGCCCAGCAGGCCTTCGGCACACTCAAGGCGGCCTTCAGTTCTGCTCCTGTCTTGATCCATGCTGATTCCTCACAACCTTTCTTCATCGAGGCTGACGCCTCCGACTTTGCCATTGGTGTTGTGCTGTCTCAACTCGGAGCGGATCATGAACTTCATCCGGTCGCTTTCCATTCTCGGAAATTCCAGCCTGCGGAGATCAATTACGAAATCCACGACAAGGAGCTCCTTGCCATCGTGGATTCCTTTGGAGAGTGGCGCCGTTTCTTGGAGGGGGCGAGCCATCAAACAACAGTCTGGACGGATCACAAAAATCTCGAGTACTTTGCCACTTCCCGAGTTTTAAGCCGTCGTCAAGCAAGGTGGGCACAATTCCTGAGTCGGTTTGACTTTGTTATCAAGTACAGACCTGGAAAGTTTCAAGGCCTTCCTGATGCTCTTTCAAGGCGCTCCTATCTTAGTCTCAGGCCTGGTAATCCTGCCTTTGATCAACAGGATCAAGTTATCCTCGGTCCTGATCGGCTTCAAGTTATGGCAATTTCCCTGGCCCCTCAGGACTCCTCCTTGATGGATGCAATCAGAAGCAATCTTCAATCCGATGATCTCGCTAGCGACATTTTCCCCCATCTTCAGGCTGGACACCCAGTGACTCCCGACTGCCGGCGATTTGACGAGTTTGAGTTCTTAGATGGCTTATTGTACCGTGGGGAGCAGTTTTACGTTCCTGAAGGTGATGCTCGAAGGTTGGTCCTGATGGCATGCCACAATAGCCCGACTGCTGGTCACTTCGGCATTGCGAAAACCTATGAGCTAGTTGCACGGGACTTTTGGTGGCCTCACATGGACGACTACATCAAAGCTTTTGTTACCTCCTGTGACACTTGTGCCCGGAATAAGGTACCTCACCACTTTCCTTCAGGTTTGCTTCGTTCCCTTCCGGTCCCTTCAGGTCCTTGGGAATCCATCTCTATGGATTTCTTGAGTGATCTTCCGAGTTCTGGAGGCTTCAACAGCATTTTAGTCGTGGTGGATCGCTTCACAAAGATGGCGCACTTCTTGCCATGTACCAAGGAGTTTTCGGGCGAGGACATGGCAAAACTGGTATTCAGGGAAATTTTCCGACTTCATGGGATTCCTACAGATGTGGTTTCGGATCGGGGGCCTCAGTTCATCTCTCATTTCTGGCAACGGTTTTTGCAGTTGCTTGGAGTGAAGGCCAACCTCTCTTCGGCATATCATCCTCAAACTGATGGGCAGTCCGAGCGAACGATTCAGACGTTGGAACAATTCTTGAGGTGCTTCATCAACTATCATCAGGATAACTGGTTCGATATCCTAACTCTTGCTGAGTTCTCCTATAACAACTCTGTTCACTCCTCTCTTCGAGTTTCCCCCTTCTTTGCAAACTCTGGCCGAAATCCCCGATTCAATCTCTCACTTCCTTCTCCATCTGAATCCTCTCGTTCAAATCCCCGCTCTGAGGCATTTATCTCCAACCTCCAGGAAATCCACAACTCCATCTCCTTCCACCTCCATCGTGCTCAGGAATTTCATAAAACATTTGCCAATGTCCATCGTCAGGATTGTCCCCCTTACAATATCGGGGATAAAGTCTGGCTCCTCAGGTGAAATATCTCCACCACCAGGCCCTGTCCAAAACTCGATTTCAAATGCCTTGGTCCTTTCCCTATCACTGCCATCATTAATCCTGTCACTTATCACCTTGCACTTCCCTCCTCATATCAAATTCACCCCGTTTTTCACTCCTCTCTCCTTGAGCCTTATATTCCCAGTCCTATTCCAAATCGGGTCATTCCTCCGCCTCCACCAGTGCAGCTCGAGGATGGGTCTGAGTACGAGGTTCAGGACATCCTTGATTCCAAGATTTCACGGTCTAAACTCTACTATCTGGTGGACTGGAAGGGTTACAGACCTGAGGAACGCACTTGGGAACCTGCAAACAACCTGCTTCATTCTCCTGACCTTGTTCAGGACTTCCACCACCGCTATCCTTCTCGTCCCAGTCCTCATTCTTTTTCTCCATCTCCCATCCCTCGCCGCTCATCTCATCCTCCTCTTCGTTCTCGTTCACATCCTCATTCCACTCGTTCTTGAGGAGGGGGTGCTGTCAGGAATCCCCCAATTCTTGCCACATTCCTGACTCTCGCCGGATTCCTGACCTGCAGACCACATTCCTGACTCTCGAGACACTTCCTTATTCTTGACTCTCGAGACACTTTCCTATTCCTGACTCTCGAGACACTTCCCGATTCCTGAGTCTCGAGCCACATTCCTGATGATGATGTGGCGCCTCCTCGACCTCAGCTATATTTAGGCCGTCCTCGATCCAAGAGTGGTGGAGCTTCATCAACCTATAGTATATATAGGTTAGCCTTGTTCCATTTCTCCACAATCTGAATCAACATCAGTCTAAGGCTTCTTCTTTGTTTTCACTAGCTTTTTCTCTTTGTCTTTAGCATTTTCCAGTCTTGATCTTGTTGGGGGTCTTGACAGTCCGTAGCTATTTAGCACAGCACTAGTGGATCCTTCCTAGGCATGATTACAAGTGAATCAATCAAGATTGTAGGGATTAGTCTATTGATTCAAGTAATCATTGTTGTGCTCTCTTATAAACTTTTCTTGGATTGGACTGAAGGCAGTGCAAAAACAAGCTTGAGGTTTAGTCAAAGATGAGATCGAAAAGAGAGTCGTTAAGGATGAAGGATCAAACATGTAAATCATTTCCTCTTCTTGAAAAGATGATTTGCAACGAGGTGTTAACTCATTGCTTGTGTTCACATTATGCAATCAAGAGTCCCTATCTTGATGCATGTTGGAAATGATGGTCTTACAAATGGTGAGTTGTGGGATGGATAGCAGTGAAGTGTCAAACCATTTTGTCTAGGCTTACTATAAAAAGAATTGGTTTGCAATGCTCAATTTTTTTCCGGGGAACCTTGCTATTGCTCCTTGAGTAGCTTAGTGTTGGATTAGTGTTAAGTTTGGTCGGAAAAAGAGTGGCATGAGTTTGTCTGTGTTGTAAACAAAAGTTAGTGGTATTAAGTATTGTAAATCTCTATTAGTAGAGTGGGGCATTTATGTTGCAATTTGTCGAATTGAGTTGGCACTTGATATTCACATAAACCTTTGAAGTAGTGACATAGGTGTTGCTTGTAATATTGCTTAATTGATGATCAAGTCATTGTGATTTTATATCATATCCATATGATAATGAACAATGTGTTTATGAAGTTACTTGGTTAAACGATGATCAACCCCAAAGTGGTTGATGGTGAAGCTAGTCTATTTGCACATAGTAGCATTGTACTAACTTTGACTAGTTCTCAATAATGATCTATGATATATTAAGCTTAAATTGGTATGTTGTCTCCTTGAGAGTTTGCCCAGGGGTTGGAAAAGGGTTGTAACATTCATTTGCTATAGCTCATCGGTTGATCCGTTAACACTTGGAGTAGATTATTGGATGGAGAAGGTGTGTAGTTGAGGCATTGACATCGCTAGCACTTGTGTTAGTGGAAGTGGCATTGTTGTTTCGAGTGATAAGGAATTTTCCTTAGAACTTGATTTTCCATGTCATTTTTCTTGTTGGTGTTTTGGCTTCACATTGGATCTTGAAGGTGGTTGAAGAAGAGTGTTAGTGCAATGTGAATGTCTAAAGATATGGTCTTCGTGATCAAGTTTTAGATGTTCATTTTGCATTTTGCGAATATCAATATTAGATGTCAGAAGTATGGGCAAAAAGATGTTTAAGACTTAAACATACTATGGGTCATGAGAATTTGTGTTGAGGTGAACCTATGTGAAGTTGTTAGTAGGAGGAAGTTGGTTGAGTCTTGAAAGTTTGCATTCCTAGACTGAGAGTCATTCTTTCTCTAGGATGGAAAATTTTCCACAAATTTTTTTAGGCTTTTCAAATGGCTGATCTATTGGTTAGTTTGCCCGAAAACCATTCCATTTTCGTAAATCAATACAAACTAATGAAAGGGTTGGAGTTGACTTCGGTTAACTTAGAACTTAGTAGGTAGTTGTAGGATGCGACCTGAAAAGGGATGTTGACTTTTGGGGCTAAGACAATTGAGTTGGATAGAGTATATAGAAAAGTGGCCGTTGTGCTTTTCTAAGAAAGGTGACCTTTGTGCCTTTCTTTTATAGTATTGTGCTTGGTGGCAGATTGCATCTTGCATTTCGTTAGACTTTATGAGAGTAGTGAGCTCTCACTGATCTTGACTTAGTCTTGGTAACCCTACGCCTTGGCTGAGGATAGTGATGTCCAACTTAGTTGTTTAATGTGGAGATGTTGATACCCATACTAAAGCTTTGTCTATAAGGAGGTTGTGTACCGATATGAGTTCATATCATGGTCTTCACTTTAGTTTCAACTGAGTGTTGATCATGTATAGCTAGCCTCTTCAAGGCATACTCAGAGCTAGTGGCTAAATGCATTGGTGAACTTATCGTGGTTGAGTTGGATTCGAGTGGTCATTTAGTTCATGCTTGTCCATGAACCTTTATTTTGTACCTGGGGCATTACGTTCATGTTGGACAAGCATATGACTTGATGACAAGAGTTTTGTGTTTGGGTCTTGTGAAGGCAAGTTGAAGGGTGATTGTTAGTTGCTTTTCGATTAATGATTGCTTGTAGACTTTGTTGAAGATTCTTTAACACTTGCTTTGCTCGATGATGATTTAGCAGTGATGGGCTTGCTTTACTAGATGGTGTTGTGGAGGATCGTGTTGTTAGATTTACATGGGTTTTCCCTATTGGCATGTCGGCTCTACCTCTGTTGATATCATTTGGTTGCGTTTAGTTCATAGTGTTGGATTTCATTGAGTCTTGGGTGTGGTGATTCACTCCTTGATGAAGTGTTATCTATAACTGAGTATTGTTGAAGAACTTGTCTCGGATATTGGGTAAAGTATCTTTGACTTTAGTTAGTTTAGTTGCTGGAGAGCTTTGAGTAATGATTCACTCTTGCTTTCTTCTAGTTTTGTTATGGTGTTGATGACATTGAAGTGATGCTTTGTCATTGACATTATTGATGTTGAGATTCAAGTGGAATGAGATGTCTCTCTATAGAATTAATATTAAGTTTTATTAGTCTCGATGAAGATAGTGTTGATGATTTGGCTATAGCTTTGTGTTATTGGCATGTGTACAATTGCTAGTTAGCAACTGTATTGACGTTCAAACAAGTTGAGTGGCAAGTTTGAGTTAGTTGTGTTCTAGACGAGATTATTTAGTAGAGGTTGAGCTTTAGTTTTTCCTTGAAAAGTGATTTAGTCATAGACTACGCTAACTTTATAAGAGGAAGAGTTAGTGATTGATATTGGAATGTTTGAATCCTTGTTGGATTTAAGTTGGAATATAATGATAAGTGATGATTCTTCTTGTGCTTGTTATGACGTGAGTTACGTCTTGCTATAAATAGAGTCATGGAGGATCGTTTGGTGATCACTTGTTGAGCATAGCTTCATTATGCTTAGTTTTTGGATTGATGCAGATATGCTCTTCATTAGCTTTACATTATGAAGTTTAGCTTCTGGATGTGTTGAGGAGGATACTGTGGGTTATACCATGATTTTTTCTTTAGCATTGAAGTTAGTTGATGTGAGACTCGTGATCATTATTAGGCAAGATTTGGCTATAGGCTTCTTCGAGTTTTTGGTTCTTTGAGTTTTATGCTTATTGTTCCATTTGTTATGAGTTGTTGGGGAAGGCATTTTAGCTCATTAGCTTCGATGTTGAAGTTGGCTCTTGCATCTAGCAATCATTGGTGATGATTGACTATCATCTAAGATAGTTGATTATCCTTATTAAAAGGTTTTACTTGATTATTATTGATATAGACCGAGTTGCCATTCTTCGGGATGGTAGATTCTTTCTTCAATAATGATTTTGCATCTCTTTATTGATGGGATGGTTGATAATCTTTCATGATGGTTAGTTGTTCTCTTTGATGGCTTTTGGCTTTTTGCAATACCACATGTTCTTTGTGGTTTGCTTTGGATTAGTTTCTTGGGTTTGAGACATCACTAGGATGTTGCTGCTACTTGCTTGAGCAACTCTGGTTCCTTAGTATTCTTGACCAGGATCTATTCAGATTCGCTAATGCAATAGTTAGCATGAACAAATGTTTGTTGGTTTTACCACATTCATTTTGTTTTATTGATTATTGTTCAAGTTAATTCTGATTGATTGGGATGTTATTTCCTTTGGGTGATACATTCACGAGCATTGTGTTTATCAGTCAATGATACTTTGTGTTCTTTGAGTTCTCTTTACTAAGTTGGTTGGCATACTATCTGCCATCTTCACTAATTTAGTTTCATCATTAGGTTTCCTTGATGATATATTTGCTATTGAATTTTGTTGGATGGTAAATCCTATGTTTCCAACTATTGTGATCTTGGTGGTTCCTATACTCTAATATTGGTTTATTGGATGATAACTTACTTGGAATACTTTTGTGTTCTAATGTAACATATATTCACTGATAATTAAGTCTCTCAGATACCATTATTCATGACTTTGATATTGTCCATCTATTGATCTTTGAGTTTGGGCCAGTATAGGCAGACTGACTTTGGCACTTCATGTGTATGGTGAAATCTCTAGTCATGGGGTAGCTATTGTCGACTGGTCACATCACCCGCCTCTCTGTTGATGTTCTTTATTCCGTTTAAAAGGGTGTGACCATGTAAACAACCCTAACTACCTGTTTACAGTAGTCTATCTAAACCTTACCAATGGGTTTGGTTTCTTTGCTCAGGAAGGTTGGGGCCTCTAGCTTCTCTTTCTATGTTCCTGCGGGCAGGGGCATATCACAATTTTGTAAGTTGGGTGACTCCCAGAGTAGCAAGGGTGGTTGACTCCATTAGTCATTTCCTTGTCAACGATGGCCGAAAGGTTTCTGAGCTGGTAGCGCATTTGTGTTAGACAAAGAGGTTGCCTCCTACCTCATTTAAGTTGGTGCATTTCTCACATAGTGTGAGTACCGTGAACTTTTTTTGGAGTTGTTTCCTTGGTGTATTCTAGACTCGAGTATGCATCGACAAGGACGTCGATCTTCCCAAGGGGGGGAGAGTGTCGTGAATGTGACTTCAGGTATCAAAAGTTACCTGTCGGCTAGTCCTTTTGGATATTCTTTTCTTACTACCATGATGGTAGGAGGTCGGTATTGTTTGACCTGTTATCAGTTCCCACTTGAGCTAGTTGAGAAACTGGTCAATGACCGTGCACTTAAATCAGATAAACATAAGGTAGGAACCTTATGTGTTTCTTGTTGAGCATACTTGGCCTGGTTTTGATAAACTCTTGTTATTAGCTTGCACTTGCTAGTATCATGAACCCCTACAATATTGAGATTGGTCCCTCAATATCGCTCGATGATAGTTTACCGTGTCTGCTAAACACCCTTGCTATCATGCCCTTAGCATTAGTCTCAATTCAGTCCCAAATGCTATTTATGGAAAGTGTTCAGATTTGCTCATTTGGCATATCTATGGAATGTAGAGATTGGCCTGAACACAATGGTGTTCGTTCTGTGTCCACATTCGCAATTTTGTGCCATTCCATATCTAGTAAGTTTCGAGCTTGTCCCAGAAACTAACTCCTGATACTAGGGGCGGCTTGGGGTGAAAGCCCAAAGCATGTGTTCCTCAAGGGGGGGCAACTGTAGGGGGTTCCAAATGTATAGTAGGGATAGTGGGTAGGTTGGCATGGCCGACCAACTTGAGACATAATCTAGCTCTAGCTTGCGTGCCTTTCCTTGTTCTGTGTGCGACTTGGGTCTAAACCCAAGTTCCATTCTATGCTAGTTGGTGGAATACCCATGTCCTTGCGTTAGGCCACCAATATGTCGAAATAGTGCCAGACTCCGTTTGCCTCTGTTTTGCGTGTTGGTCTTGGCAAAGGGATGTTGGTTGCTCTAGGACTGTTCCAAGTCACTCCAGACCCCCGTCCCTTTGCTCCTTGGGCTATGCTTGGGAGTTGCTCCTGGTCCGGTTCCATTATTCCTTGGCTCCATGCTTGGGAGTTTGGCACCGTTCCTTCGTTAAGTGGCCCAAGGCCTTGAAACTCGGGTTCCACACCACAGTCCTTTGGACATGTGGCATGTGACACGTGGCACTAAAAGGGTTTAGGTTCCGCTTTGTGGTTATCCTATGGTAAATCACCATAGGATAAAGGGTCAAAACCACGTGTGCTACAGTATCCAAGTAGGTAGTGCCACCCACACTTAGATTGGAAGCATCAACTATTTTGATTTTCTGAAGGAGCTAAAACTAGCATTTGAACACTTCACTAAATTACCTTATTCATCTATCTATATTCACTTTAGCCTTGGACTCCTCAATGGTAATATCATCACCCATCACATAGGTATATCCTTCCTTGGTCACATTGGTCTTTCTTGGCCAAATGGGCTCTATTGTGTAAGGAACTAACTCCCCAAGACTAAGTTCAAGACTAAGTCTAGGACCAAGTTCAAGACCAAGTCCGAGATCCAAGATCGGGTCCGAGACCAAGTTTGAGACCAAGTGTGAGGTCGGGTTTAAGATCAAGTCCGAGATCAAGTCCAAGACAGAGTCCGAGGTTAAGTTCAAAATTGAGTCCAAAACCGAGTCCGAAACCGAGTCCAAATATTAATACAGATCATGGGGTGAAAGCCTAAAGTGTTTGTCCCAATCAGGGGGGGGGGGGGGGGGGGGGAAGGGCAACCGCCGCCAGGGGTGCTGCCAGGTATTCTAAAAATATAGTAGGGATAGGGGATGGTTCAAAATTGAGTTGGGGTCCCAAGTTGGGTTCAATTTCGCCCAAGTCAACTTAAGTCAACATGGGCAATTAAAAGTCTTTTAAAGGAAATCTAAATTGAATAAATGAAGATTCTAGAAAACTTTAAAAAATTTAAATATATAAGTATCCAAATTAAAAGTTTCTATAAAATTGAACTGTTTAAAAAAAACAAAGGTCATAAAAACCTATCTTTTATAAACCCATAACATTTTTTTATGACCACCATTATAGCTGCCCAATTTTGATTTGACCACCTAAAATTTTGAAAACTTTTACCGCTGTAAAAAAACTTCCTTCCTTCAAAAAAAATTTTAGGGTTCTTGAAAAAATGGGAAGCCAGGAAAATACCAAATTTTTGAGTAAAAATTTTAGTGTAAAGGAATATGAAAATGTTAATTTTGTTTCCTTACCACAATTTTTATATTACACCCCCAGGCCTTATTACCCATTTGGGAATGTAGAAACCCCTATCACCATTGATAAAAATGCTTTTATTACTTCTGAAACAATATTCCCGAATAAGAAAAATGAAAAAATGAATAGCATAGCGGAAAGCCCAAGAAATGTACTCCATAAAACTTTCTATGACATTTGTAATTTAAATATTAATTCATATTAAAAACTCTATTGCTTGCCTATATTGCAATCCTCTCATATGATAAGACCAAGGTATATTTTTACAGTGAATCCTCATTAAAAAATTTCAGGAGTTGTTTGTGAATAATAATAAAATAAATCAAAATATTTCAAAAGACTCAAAAGTAATATCACATCAAAGAATTAACTTTATCTACATTTCTAATATTGAAATGCAATCTCACACAAGAGAATGGCTGCGTATCAATGTGCTCTACCACTATAATGTGGTCTATATTTTCTTGTAGTCTATTTCCCTAGACATTTGGCATGTGTAGAAAAGAATATATGTGTAGTAAAGTAAGATTTCATCATAATAATAGAGTATGTGTATACACGATAATCTAAAATTCTAGAAGCTCTTATGTTTACAATCAATCTATGATTATGAAGCCCTATTTCCAAGACTGACATTTAAAGAATCTGAGTATTGTCAGTGTCATAATAAATAAACCTTATTCCCAAGACTAAAACTGAGTATATAAACTATCTAGAAAAGTTATAATCAACATAGTTTTTTTGTTTTCCTTGAGCTCCTTGGAAATTTGTATTGAAATGGCTCAAAAAAAGTCATTGCTACTCGTATTTGGCCCCGTAGCATTTCATATCAATCTCCACCTTCATTCCCAAGTTCTACCAACATTCCACCTTCACCTCCACATAATAATACTTTTTCTGCTAAGGGCTCTAGTGAAGCTAAATTAAAGCTCCCTATATATGAGATTTTGGATCTTGCTACTAGAGAGGGATTGCTTCCAGCACTTCAAGAGCAATACTACATGTTTTTGCAAGATCTTGCTTCTGATATGGCAAAACTACTTGAAAGCACTGAATACTATTACATTTGGTGTCCAATATATCTTTTTCTTGGATAAGACAAATGGCTTTATGGGTTCACAAACTTTTCTTGAGCACTATAGCAATTGCCCAATGGCGGGTCTGGAAAATATGCATATGTGGATATACAATAGATTCAAGAATGAGTTACGAACACATACCCACTATTACTTTATAGTGAGGAATAATATCCCCTTGGGAAACACTATATTAACTAGTGCAAAATATAGGGTTTTTAGGCCACCCTATAGTGGAATGTAAGATCTAAAATTACTTTACTATACTATAGTATTATCACTTTTAAAAGAAAAAATATAATAAAATGATATTAGTTTTATAACATACTTTGTTTTAGAAGGTGCTATCATATCACATATAATTGTTTACAAGGTGTTGAAGGAGGAGATGGTAACACACAAGCACTAAAAAGTGATAGTGACAGGTGAGAATGATAATTTACAATTATGATATCTAACACTGACATCTAACACTTTCATTGATATTTGATATATAACAAATTTTTCATTATATATAAGGATGCAATTAACTTTCTTTTGCCTCATCATCAACATGTTGATTTCTTTTATGCTTCCTCCTATATTGGTATTGTAGGGAAAATTCACCTTGCATATTTGAGCCATGGCTTCTGCATAGTTAGGGAGACTTCCAAAGCCTCTAATTCTAGAAACTCCAGGTGATTGTGATCTATGAAACAGAACTAAATATATATTAAAATTTTAATAGACATAATTTACCTCTTTGAGGTTGGAAGCAACTCATGAAATCCTTTGAGCTGGCATTTGAAGAAATGATGTTCTTCAATAGCAAACACCAACTTACTAGAGTCATGTGTTACCTCCACTATAGAACTGCTACCTGCTGTGCAATCAATCACAACACCAACTGGTGGGCAATAGAGCTTAAGCAAAACTTGCATCACCAATGGAGTTTGAAATCAACACCCTGGAAATGTGTTGCGGATCTGTTCATCCAGAAGGTTGGGTATGATGTTAGTGGAACTATCGTACCCAGACAAAACACATGTTACACATTTGCTATCATGAAACCCATCATGTGTGTTTCTACAGAAGGTATGATAGGTCTACATCATAACCTGGAAAATAAAAAAGTTCAAAAATTAGATAAAAATACAAAATATATACTCACCTTTTCAGGCTTCTCTTGGATGCCCTTTATATTGACACCAATAGGATCCATAATGCACCCGAATGAGAATGACTTTAATGAACTTCTGCTGCATACATCATAAGCTCATATATTCAGTTGGGGTCATTCGGTAAGATGAAGATGATATGGCCAACTTCGAACATAAGTGCTTCAGACAAGAGGAATGTATTGCTCTTTTGCTTACCTCGAGGTTGATATGATATTTTGTGAACCACTTAATCATTGTTACTTATTGGTGGAATCTGATCTGGATCTTGGTTGTTTGATGGTTGAACTAGAGCTTGATTTTGTCTATCTGGTGGTGGAATGCAAACTTGATATGGAGCTTCCTCATCCTCATCTCTATCATCACTTGCATTATCATCATTGTCAACATTGATAACTTCTTTTTGGTCTAGTGTAGAGGTTTCCTTCCCTAGGAGCTTTAACTTCCAGGGGCAATTTATCTTCTGTGCTTTTAGAATTCTTGCAAACATTGTTGGGTACATTCCTCTATCCCTTACACCTTTTGCAACAAGTCGAGTGTAAATTGGTGCCTTAAATGGCATGCCTCTATATCAAAGATACTTGTAAATAATATATAATTAAAAAAAAATTTAGAAATCATGTTATACCTATAAGTTGTATGTTGCATGAAATAAGGCTGACCATATTGGCAATCATAAATTGTTGTGCTTATAGACTTCTCAGGCAGCCAGCCCTCTTTAATCCCTTCTAATGATGTGTTAATGTAGGTGTCAAAAGAATGTGCCATTTGGATTGTCACCAATGTGTGGTGCCAAGAACTTCTCACCTTTACTTATAGTTTGCATGATATAGACAACCCTTCTCATCATATTCTCAAATAGTTCTAATAGTTCTATCTTTCTGTTCATCAAGCAAAATTAAAGAACTTTAGAGTCTTTATCTATTGCTTATATGGAAACTTTGATTTTGCAATATTGTAAATCATATCATCTGGAGTTTTGTTCATTGCAAAAGTAACATATGCATAATTGAGGAAAATGAAATGTGATAAGAAACTTACATTCATAAAAAGAAATTTCAACTATAATCTCTAGCCACTCCTTTAGCCTATGATTGTTTATAGTGCATATTAGTTTCTTCAACTTTGAAGACTTTGCATGCTAAATTTTGTGCTCAATTTATATAAACTCAACTAAGAGCTCTTCCCAACTCTTCTCCAGATATGCAAGTTCGTAAGCATCTTGCTTAACCTTCACCAAAGGCTAAAAAACAAAACAAAAAGAGAGGCCCTTATAAAGTGAAAGGGAAATATATACCTTACACCACATATTGAGCATAAAACTAATTTGGTTGTTAAACTAGCCTTGCAATGAATATTGATATGTTTCTAGTCTCTTTTTGCAATCCAAGAACAATAGAGATCATTATCGTCACACCCATGATTGTGAATAGCTAGGATTATATTTAGAGGAGGAAGTCTCTAGAATTTGATAACATACTTATCAGACATTCTAAGACTTGACAACTTGTAGGGACAATACTCCAAATTATTAATGGTAACCACTGATATGGGGCTTAGATGAAGTGTATTAACGATTATTTTTGCGATGATCCCGTTTACCATATTAACATTCCAATCAGCCATGTCTACATGAGAGGACCTCTGGATATTAACAGACTTATCTTGGCTTACCAAAAGATCAATGCATAAGTTTTATAATTTTACCTCTAACTCCATTTTAACTTGTTTTGTCATATTTAAATGCAAGCTTGGGCAGTTTACTATTCAAAAGCAAAACCTTATCCATGATATCTCAATTTTTGGTATACTTGAGTGAGGATGACATTTGCCAACATTATGGTAATGATCTCGCAACATTTGTTTGGCACTTATGCACTTGACATGATAGTACAACTTATTCTGTTTGAACAAGTTGTATATTTCCAGATTGACATACTTAAATGCTATGCACACAAGGTTCATCTATTGCAAATAGCAGAAGGGGATTTCTTTGATCAAATCACAAGGGCTTGGCCACTTGAGCGCTTCAAGTGTTTGGTGAATTACTTTTTCCCTTGTTTGCATAACAGTCTTTTGGAGGCGCTTGTCCACTATGTTGTCAAGAAGGTCTGCAACTCTTTCAACTCTAGGCTTGTAACTCTTTCAGCTTTAGGCTGTTTCTCAAGTTCCTTATCATAAACATCACTAGATTGCCCAACTTCAAGGATTTGTGCTGGTAGTGGGTGTAAGCTTCTGAGTTTGGACTTTCCGGGATGTTACCCAACCCAGTACTATTCAAACCCAAGGACGCTTAACCCCAAATATCCTAAGACCTTTAACCAATTGGGAAAGGGGGTGCACTTTCATTCATGGGCCCTTTCCCTTTATATTTGAACCCTTATGGATCGCCTCTCAAGTCGTTCTTTTTAGTTGTTTGCAATCCACCACACTTCCTTACAAGTTCACGCCCACGTGAACGAAAATTGAGAGCTGTAGCTCTCCTGAGAGCCTTGCTCTCTTCACACCCTACCCCTCAAGTCAAGCCTAGCCAGAGCATACTGGACCCATGCCAGATGTCAATCAACATGTGGTGTGATTCCCCTAGCCAGCCAACAGAGTCGGACTCGAGACCCTTCTGATACCAAATGTAAGCTTCTGAGTTTGGACTTCCTAGGAGGTCACCCAGCCCAAACTAATCAAACCCAAAGACGCTTAACCCCAAATATCCCAAAACCCTTAACTGATTAGAAAAGGGGTGCACTTTTATTCATAGGCCCTTTCCCTTTATATTTGAACTTTTATGGATTGCCTCTTGAGTCATTTTCTTTAGTTGCTTACAGTGGGACAGTGAAGAGTAAAGGTGGAAGTGGCAGTGGTGATGGTGGGGGTGGTGGTGGTGGCGGCAGAAGCAGAGGCAATAGTGGTAGTGGTGGTGGTGATGGCAATGGTGGTGGTGGAGGTGGTGATGGTGGTGGTGGAGATGGTGATAGTGGAGGCGATGGTGGTGGAGGTAGTGGATCTCTAAGCAATTGTGTCTATATTGATGTGTCAATGGACATGTCAATTGTAATGTCATCATTAGTGCTAAATTGAACTTCTTGTGTTTTCTTGGCTTTGTCATTCAAATAACCTCAGCCCCATGGGCGGCCAAAGTGCCTGAGATGGCTGGCCTGAGCTCCACATCAAGCACTTCGGCTGCTCAAGGGGATGAGGTTATTCAAATAACCTTGGCCCCTCGAGCAGCCAAAGTGCTCGAGGTGGCCGGCTTGAGCTCAACCTTAGGCAGTTTGGCTGCCTGAGGGGCCGAGGTTATTCAAATAACCTCGGCCCCTCGGGTGGCCAAACTGCCTAAGGTGGCTAGCTTGAGCTTAACCTCTGGCAGTTTGGCTCCCCGAGGGGCCGAGGTTATTCAAATAACCTCGGCCCCTCGGGTGGCCAAACTGCCTGAGGTGGCCAGCCTAAGCTCAACCTCTAGCACTTTGGCTGCCCGAGGGGCCAAGGTCATTCAAATAACCTCAACCCCTCAAGTGGCCAAAGTGAATGAGGTGGCCAACCCAAGCTCAACCTTGGGCACTTTGGCTGCCAGAGGGGTTAAGTTTATTCAAATAACCTTGGCCCCTCAGGCAGCCAGAGTGCCTAAGGTGGCTGGCCCCAACTCGACCTTAGTGTCAAGACCCCCAACAAGATCAAGACTGGAAAATCCAAAAGACAAAGAGAAAAGCTAGTGGAAACAAAGAAAAGGCCTTAGACTGGTGTTGATTCAGATTGTGGAGAAATGGAACAAGGCTAATCTATATATACTATAGGTTGATGAAGCTCCACCACTCTTGGATCGAGGACAGCCTAAATATAGCTGAGGTCGAGGAGGTGCCACATCATCATCAGGAATGTGGCTCAAGACTCAGGAATCATATAGGAAATCAGAGAGTCAGGAATAGGGAAGAGTCTCGAGAGTCAGGAATAGGGAAGTGTCTCGAGAATCAGGAATGTGGTCTACAAGTCAGGAATCCAGCAAGATTCAGGAATGTGGTATGAATTGGGGGATTCCTGACAGCACCCCCTCCTCAAGAACGAGTGGAACGAGGACGTGAATGAGAACGAAGAGGAGGATGAGATGGGTAGCGAGGGATGGGAGATGGAGAAAAAGAATGAGGACTGGGATGAGAAGGATAGCGGCAGTGGAAGTCCTGAACAAGGTCAAGAGAATGAATCAGGTTGTCCGCAGGTTCTCAAGTGTGTTTTTCAAGTCCATAACCCTTCCAGTCGACCAGATAGTAGAGTTTAGACCATGAGATCTTGGAATCAAGGATGTCTTGAACCTCGTACTCAGACCCATCCTCGAGATACACTGGTGGAGCCGATTTGGAATAGGACTGGGAATATAAGGCTCAAGAAGAGAGGAGTGAAAAACGAGGTGAATTTGATAGGAGGAGGGAAGTGCAAGGTGATAAGTAACAGGATTAATGATAGTAGTGATAGGGAAAGGACCGAGGCATTTGAAATCGAGTTTGGGACATGGCTTAGTGGTGGAGATGTTTCGCCTGAGGAGCCAGACTTTATCCCCAATATTGTAAGGGGGACAATCCTGATGATGGGCATTGGAAAATGTTTTGTGAGATTCCTGAGCACGATAGAGGTGGAAGGAGATGGAGTTGTGGATTTCCTGGAGGTTGGAGACAAATGTCTCAGAGCAGGGATTTGAATGAGAGGATTCGGATGGAGAAGGAAGTGAGAGATTGAATCGGGGATTTCGGCCAGAGTTTGCAAAGAAGGGGGAAACTCGAAGAGAGGAGTGAACAAAGTTGTTATAGGAGAACTCCGCAAGGGGAAGGATATCGGACTAGTCATCCTGATGATAGTTGATGAAGCACCTCAAGAATTATTCTAACGTCTGAATCGTTCGTTCGGACTATCCATCAGTTTGAGGATGATACGCCGAAGAGAGGTTGGCCTTCACTCCAAGCAGTTGCAAAAACCATTGCCAGAAATGAGAGATGAACTGAGGTCCCCAATCCAAAACCACATCTGCAGGAATTCCATGAAGTCGGAAAATTTCTCTGAATACCAGTTTTGCCATGTCCTCGCCCGAATACTCCTTGGTACACGGCAGGAAGTGCGCCATCTTTGTGAAGCGATCCACCACGACTAAAATGCTGTTGAAGCCTCCAGAACTGGGAAGATCACTCAAGAAATCCATGGAGATGGATTCCCAAGGACCTGAAGGGACCGGGAGGGAATGAAGCAAACCTAAAGGAAGGTGGCGAGGTACCTTATTTCAAGCACAAGTGTCACAGGAGGTAACAAAAGTTTTGATGTAGTCATCCATGTAAGGCCACTAAAAGTCCCGTGTAACCAGCTCATAGGTCTTTGCAATGCCGAAGTGACCAGCAGTCAGGCTATCGTGGCACGCCATCAGGACCAACCTTCGAGCATCACCTTTAGGAACTTAAACCTGCTCCCCACGGTACAACAAACCATCTAAGAACTTGAACTCATCAAATCGCCGGCAGTCAAGAGTCACTGGGTGTCTAGCCTGAAGATGGGGGAAAATGTCACTGGCAAGGTCATCGGATTGAAGATCGTTTCTGATCACATCCATCAAGGAGGAGTCCTGAGGGGCCAAAGAAATTGCCATAACTTGAAGCCGATCAGGACCAAGGATAACTTGATCCTATTGATCAAAGGCAGGATTACCAGGCTTGAGACTAAGATAGGAGTGCCTTGAAAGAGCATCAAGAAGGCCTTGAAGCTTTCCAGGTCTGTACTTGATAACAAAATCAAACTGACTCAGGAGTTGTGCCCACCTTGCTTGATGACGGCTCAAAACTCGGGAAATGGCAAAGTACTCGAGATTTTTATGATCCGTCTAGATTGTTTTTTGATGGCCCGCCCCCTCCAAGAAATGGTGCCACTCTCCAAAGGAATCCACGATGGCAAAGAGCTCCTTGTCGTGGATTTCGTAATTGATCTCCGCAGGCTGGAATTTCCGAGAATGGAAAGCGACCGGATGAAGTTCATGATCCGCTCTGAGTTGAGACAGCACAGCACCAATGGCAAAGTCAAAGGTGTCAGCCTCGATGAAGAAAGGTTGTGAGGGATTAGCGTGGATCAAGACGGGAGCAGAGCTGAAGGCCGTCTTGAGTGTGCCGAAGGCCTGCTAGGCAGCAGCAGATCAAGAGAAGGGAACATCCTTGCGAGTGAGATGCGTGAGAGGAAGGACAATGTCAGAGTAGTGATCAATGAATTTGTGGTAGAAGTTAGCGAAGCCAAGGAAAACCTGAACGTCCGACATTGATTGTGGAGGCTCCCATTCGAGAATAGTCTTGACTTTGGCAGGATCCATCTTGATACTCTCAGGAGTGACAATGTACCCAAGGAACTCCATAGACTGCTAATTGAAGGAACATTTCTCAAGCTTCACGTATAGGCCGTGTTCTCACAGCTTCGCCAACACCTTGCGTACATGTTCATCGTGCTCCTCCTGAGTTTTTGAGTAGATGAGGATGTTATCGAGGTAAACGATCACCATCTGATCAAGAAACTCCCGAAAGACATCGTTTGCCATGTGTTGGAAAACTGCTGGAGCATTTGTCAAGCCAAATGGCATGACAGTGTACTCGAAGTGGCCATAGGGGTTTGGAATGCAGTCTTCCATTCATCACAAGACCAGATCCAGATCAGGTTGTATGCTCCACGGAGGTCGATCTTGGTGAAGAAGCGGGCACTGCCGAGGCATTCCAACAGGTCCGAGATTAGGGGCAGTGGATAACGGTTTCGAATAGTCACCTTTTTCAAACCTTGGTAGTCGATGACTAGCCGCAAACTCCCATCCTTCTTCTTGACAAAGAAGACAGGCACTCCAGCTAGGGACTGTGAATGCTGAATGTACCCCGAGGCAAGGTTCTCATCCATGTACTCTTTAAGGGCCTTAAGCTCGGACGGGGACAACCCGTAGATAGGCCCCCACGGAGGTGACGCTCCTTCCTGTAAATCAATGGGACAGTCATAAGGCCGATGAATAGGCAGCACACTAGCTTTTTTCTTGTCAAACACATCCCCAAAATCATGATACTTCTCAAGAAGACTGACAGGAGAAACATGCAAAGCAAAAAGGAAAATAGGTTCTTCATGAAGGAGTTCTTTCATAGTGATTGTGGAGATAGGAGGAGGCGTATGACTAAATGGAATGATGAGACAAGGATACTATCTAGTGTAAGATGGAAGAGAGGAAAAAGAAGAGGGTGAAAATTTCGTAGAGTCAAGAACGGAACCCCGATTTGAGTTTAGGGAACTTTTCCTGATTCGGACTCGATGAACAGCAGGGGAAGCCGTGGGAGATGGTGATGTGGGAGAGATGAGCTGTAATTCCTTTCCATCAGATCTGAGGCTGATATAGTTGGAACCATGGAAGACCGAGCACCACAGAGGAGGACTTGCTGTTGATGATGTTGAAGGCGATATCGGTGACGGTGGACTCGATGTGTACTTGAACGGGCAACGTTTCCCTAAGTCAAAAAGATGGAGACACAAAATGCCCGCCGATGCCTTCAACCCTCAGATCCCGTATGGTAGAAGAAAGAGGAATGTGATGTCGGGCAGCAAAGTCTGTGTCCATGAAATAGGAAATTTCACCCGAGTCCAGTAGTGCCAGTGCCTTGAGTCCTAATTGTCAGGTGAAAGAAAGGAGACATGGGACGTGGAAGTTGCGGGAATTGGTGGTGGCTTTGATGAAAGGTGGTGAGGAGCTTGATAAAGAAGAAAAATGATTTTTATTCGAGGAGTCCAAACAGACAGCTCCTACTCTGTTTGGACAGGGTCGTTTCCCGACTGCAACAAAGGTGGATTTTGAGGCAGAGTGAACTTGAGCAGTCGGGGAGGCTTCTTGGGACACATAGCTGCTTTGTGATTAGGAACAGCACAGTAGAGGCAAAGATTATGAGATATTCGATGTTGCTTCTTAGCAGGACTCAAGTTCCCTTTGATGAGTCGGGGAGTACCAGAAATATCCATCGGGACCGGAGCAGTAGGTTTAGAAGTATGCCCCGAAGACTCAAGCTGGGATTCCTGAGTTTGGGACGGAAAAATAGCGGTGCGGCGACTTTCCTAATGATGCTCAAAGAGACGATTGTCACATCGAACAGCTTTGTTGATGGCGTCCGACAGGTCCTTCGGATCCTCCATGGTGAGCAACAAATCCTTGACACCGTTGTTGAGGTTGAAACGAAATTGGTCAATCAGGGCCCGCTCATCCCACTGAGTGTCCAAGGCAAGGAGTTGGAACTCTGCAATGTAGATCGAGGCAGGACGAGACCCCTGAGAGAGATGTCTGATCTTTGTGGTAGCAGCCCAAACCCGATCCGTCTTGCCAAAACATGCTTCGAGCTTCTCTTTGAACAATTGAAGATCCATCAGCTCTGAAACCACGACCCCTTTCATGCTCTTCTCCAGAAGAGGAGAAAACCATGACAAAGCTGCACCTTCAAGTAGCGTCCCAATTGCGCCGATTTGAGACTCGGGAGTGGGGTACCGCTGATGTTGAAGTGCAAAGATCAGCTCCATCTGGTTTAGGAATCCGCAAAGCTCCGAACGCTTGCCTGAAAATTTCACTGGGAAACTCACCTTCGGTTCAGGAACTTTGCTGGATCCTTGAGCCGAAAGTGAAGCAAGCTCCTGCTGCATGCGAAGAAGGGTCACCTTCAGCTCGATATTCTCAGACTGGATTTTTGCAAGGACTTTGGCAAAGAAATCAGGATGGCTTGGAGACTCCATTGGCAGAAAGAAAGAAAAGGGGGCAAAAAGGCAAAGACATTCAAACAATAAAAAATGAGCTAAAGGAAAAAAAATGAAAAAAAACAATCTGAATCAAACTGTCAAGACCCCCAACAAGATCAAGACTGGAAAATGCAAAAGACAAAGAGAAAACCTAGTGGAAACAAAGAAGAGGCCTTAGGCTAGTGTTGATTCAGATTGTGGAGAAATAGAACAAGGTTAACCTATATATACTATAGGTTGATGAAGCTCCACCACTCTTGGATCGAGGATGGCCTAAATATAGTTGAGGTCGAGGAGGTGCCACATCATCATCAGGAATGTGGCTCAAGACTTAGGAATCATATAGGAAATTAGAGAGTCAGGAATAGGGAAGAGTCTCGAGAGCCAGGAATAGAGAAGTGTCTCGAGAATCAGGAATGTGGTCTGTAGGTCAAGAATCTAGCAAGATTTTGGAATGTGGTATGAATTGGGGGATTCCTGACACTTAGGTGGTTTGACTGCCCTAGGGGCTGAGGTTATTTAAATAACCTTGGCCCCTCGGGTGGCCAAAATGCCCGAGATGGCTGGCCCCAACTTGACCTTAGGTGGTTTGCCTACCCTAGGGGTAGAGGTTATTTAAATAACCTTGGCCCCTTAGGTGGCTAAAATGCTTTAGGTGGCTGGCCCCAACTGGACCTTAGGTGATTTGCCTGTCCTAGGGGCTGAGGTTATTTAAATAACCTTAGCCTCTCGAGTGGCCAAAGTGCCTGAGGTTGAGCTCAGGCCAACGACAAAAGGTGATAGAAGCAAGAAGAAAAAAACATGGAAGCAATCAAATCAAAACTCACTCTTGGTGGATTTCTTGCACTCTCTCACTCTCCTACTCTCAATCTCAACTCATGTTCACACTAGTGCATTCAAGCTCTTGCATTCTCCTGCACTTGATCTCTCCCACTTGTGTGCTCAATCTCTCAATCTCTTACACACTCAATCCCTTAATCTCTTGCATGCTCAATCACTCGATTTCTTGATTAATCACTCAATCTCTTGTGCACTCAATCGCTCAATCTCTTGCATGCTCAATCGCTCGATCTCTTGCGCACTTAATCGCTCCATCTCTTGCACGCTCAATCGCTCGATCTCTTGTGTGCTCAATCCCTCGATCTCTTGTGTGCTCAATCCCTTGATCTCCTTCATGCTCAATCCCTCGATCTCCTTCGTGCTCAATCCCTCGATCTTTCGTGCACTCCACTCACGGCACAAACAATAACTTAATCTTCTAACCCTAATTCTGATGGCTGCCTAACCCTAACCAATCTCTCATCTTGGCCATTCATTCTGAATAACCAAATCTCAACCATCACAATATCTTTGATCTTATTTTATCTTATCATTATTATTATGTATGAATTATGGTTCTTTATTTTGTATATTTTAATGATGATAACTAGCATCTATCAATGTTTCTGTTATTAGTGATATGATATTATTTTCTCCAAATTATCTAGAAAGGATGCATTCTCATCAATATTTTGTACATGTTTTGGAATCATTACAAGAACTTTAAAGAGTATAAATAAGGCATGTTAAAATATATTGTACTATATTCCTCTATGAATGGATGAATCCTCATCCAGAAATTTATTTTGTGTTGTATTAAATCCTAAACAATAGACACGTGCTTTAAATGTCAGTGAGTAGTGTTGACAATTATGGATAAAACTCAAGTTGGACTACGAATCAAATTTGTCATTAAAGAATAAGATTTGATAAGAATTATCATCATCTACCACTTAAGATTTGACAACTTGACATATCACATGTGTTGACAATCAGATTGAATCTCTTGGATTGACACGCTATAATAGAATGTCATTACTGATATCATTATTAACTATCAAACTTCAAGTGCTGAAAATTTTCCTTGGATCTATATGTATACATGCATCAAACATCATAATAGATGACAGTAATTTTAATATTGTCACACTTGCACATGTTAAATTTGCTATAGAATTTAAATTTATTTTGTACATTATTGACATTCTTCTTATTGCTCTATTTAAATTTCAATTATGTTTCACTATGGATCTTTACAAGTAGCATAAAGAGAAAGAACTCAAAAACCTATTGAGAAGGATGAAGAGGTTTCTTCTTCATTTTTGAGATCACCCACCTCTTTTATTCTCTCAGAGTATTATTTCTGAAAGTTTTTTATGTTAGTATTTTGATCTTTGTCTTGGCTCTATTTCTTTAAAGGCTGTGATTCCCAATGACACTAATATAGTTACATGCTCAGATTTTCTTCTTTCTGGTGTGGGCGAAGGTGAACAGTAATGGGATTTATAGAATTCTAAGTCAAAAAAGATTCAATTTTTTGGATCTCTAGTCAAAGTGCCAAAATGCATTCCATCCAAAGTAAATGTGAAGCAAGAGTTAATTATTATCCTCTCATCCTCTTTCAGTTTAAGTGGAGAAGTCATGCTAGTATCGGTGTTGAATTCACCAACTCCAGCTCTAGCTTCAGCTTCAACAATATTCAAAGCTACTAGCAATGTTTTTCAGTTTTTACGCCTCTCAATTGATGTGCACTTGTTTTTGTATAGCCTCATGAGCGAGCTTCCATCCTCGTACAACGATAATAACCTTGTTTTCTTCGAGCTACCACCTCTTGTTAGCAACACAGGTTCCAAATGAAAGGGGATGGAAACTAAGCAGAATATCCATAATTGGTGCAAGATCAAAATCGCACACTTTCAACATTTGGAAGGCATAATGTCTATAGATCATTGTGGTGGGCATTTAGATTGTGTGGATGAAGCATGCAATTAAGACTATTGTAGAATATTTTTCGAAGGGTCTACAGTCAATCCTCTAACTTGTGATACCATTCCTATTGGATTTAAGTGTTGATTTTGCAAAAACACTCCTCTATATCATGATATCTAGGAGGCCAAGATGTACTACTTTCTTCCACAAGATGGAGTGGCTGGAAGAGTTATAGTGCATGTTAGCATACATATGCATCCAATGTAGGAAGGGATACAATGGAGTTCTCTCAACTGTTTCAAAGATGCTGTGTAGGAAGAGAGTATAAGAAACTCATTTGTAACTCCAAAGCATGCTCAAAAGACCGTCTTCAAGGATTTTATTGCAAACACCCTACTTAATCCGGCTTACCAAAAGACTCAACTAAACAAGGCTAGCTTGCGGGACTTACTATGAAGAGTACAACTTGCTAGTAGCCTAAGGAGGTACATTCGTTATATTTCATACATTATAATAATATCTTTTTTTACATTATATTATTTAGGATAAAATCTTGGATGTGTGAATCTTGAGAGGGGAAGTTGTAATAAAAAATTGACTCCATCCTTGAATTGAAATGGACCTGTCCATATAAGTTTATATATGAAAGTTTATTTTCAGACTAAGTTGTGAATGAGCAAGAGTGCCCCTTTGTTTTCAAAATGTTTACCATATGCCTTGCTTATAGTGTAAATCTTGTCTCCCAAATGAATATATTTGGGTCTAGTGACCTTGCAAATGCATGGGTACATTTTAACCATATGGAGTGTATATCAAGTTGGACAACTATGAGAGCTCATGTGTATGATCCAAGGTAATATTTATTCTTATTATATTGAAGTTGTTGTAATATTTGTGTTTTTATAGACTATATTGTAACTTGACAATTGTGACAATAGAGTTTAAAGTACAAGACTAGACAACCCAGGAAATATTTTGGAAGTCCCTCTCCGATATTGTCTTAAAGCGGACTGGTAATCCTACAAACTTTCGCAGTTTCATGGCAAATGGGGCTAATGCAAATTGGAATGGTGTCCAAGTAATTTTTGGGAATGGTTAGGCATTGGAAGGTTGTGAGAGGACTTGTAAGTTCCATTGGGCTCAAAACCTAAACTAGCACTACCACTTTATCAAGCCAGAGTTTCAATCAATGTTTAAGGAGTTGTGCAAACAATGTCAAGTTGCACCTTTTGAAGAAGAGTATAAGGCAAAAGCAAATGAGATCCAAATGTGGTGGCATGAAGATGGCCATACGGATGTAAGCTGTTTATCACAACTTGAGTCGTTGTTAGGGTGGTGGGAAGTTAAGATGTTCCAGTAGGGACATCACTCTTTTCAGGTTGGTTTCTATTTTTTCTTCTCATTTTATTGCCTCTTAATATTGCTTTTTCCATTAGGATCAACCACTTGAGAACCTCACATACACCCCAATTGTGAATCTCTCTGAAAGTAAGCACTTGAGTCGACGTTCCTCTGAGGCAGGGAAAGGGAAGATGAGTCTATATGAAGCTTGTTTATCAAATTTGATATGTGCTATAGAGCAATCTTCAAAAGTGTTGGCATTCAAGGAAGGAAAATACATAGGAATAGAGCCTTCTGTGAGATGTTACATGATAGGATGAAGAAAAAATTAACTCCACCCGCCCGAATAATGGCAAATGTAGTTGAGAAAATGGTCCATGACACATCTATGGAGTACACTCCTAGAGAGGTACATGCATTTTGCATCGTGATTTTTGCACAAAGGCATTTCCTGAGTTAGGAATTGAGATTAGGATTTCTCCCGGTCTAAATTCTTGACTTGGATGACTAGGCATGTAGTGGTTATATAGGCTGGTGATAGCACGCCAGACATATCCCCTTTCTGTCTTTTATATCCTTGGCTATAATAACATACACTCCACTTGCTCAACATCTACTCTTCTCTTCCATGCCTATCTTACTCATTGCCTTCTGGGGATCAAGGCTATGAGATGTGCATCAATCTCAGCATTAACATCTTTGCAACAACACATGGCTAAGTATTTCTTTCCTTTTTATGTTTGGATCTAGTTTAGATTAGAAAGGATTCACAAGATCATTGTAGAGGTGATTTTGTAATTATCCACTTTGGCGACCACGGTGGGATAGGCGAAGTGAAGAGCACCCAAAGAACAAATACTGGAAGCCTTAGCCACAACTAAAATAAGAAGCCAAAGTCACGAATCAAGGGAAAAGTCAAAAAGAGACAAAAATCTACAGCAAGAAGCATGGCAAACATGCTAGAGACCAAGCGCTTGAAGACTACGATTATCTAATGATCGCCCACTTCTTAGAAAGTCCAAGCATCTTCCATAACTGCCTCTTGGCGAGAGGTTGACGACGAAGAATATTCTGTGCATCAGAATATTTGAAGAATCTCCGATAAGAAATCAGAGCAAGCAAGTGTTAACGAGCATGAAAACATGAAGAACACTTGAAGATTGAAGCCACCCAAGTCGTGAAAGACTTGGAGTGTGAGCGAAATTGTTTAGCGAGAGGTTGAAGAAAACAAATATTTCAAGAATCAACGACAAGGAAACGACCAAAGAAAAATTCTAGTGGCTAGCGATGGAGGAAAAATGAAAAAAACACGACTGCCCATTTGGAGATACAAGTTGTACAAGATATGAGGATTGCCTTTTGTGTGGTTTCAGAAATTGTGCAAAACCATACAAGCAATGCTATCCAAAATGGCGATGTAACACTTGCAAGCAAGTGAAAAAAAGACTCTGAATCAGGGATGAAAGTGCTACAATAGAAGAGAGAAAGAAATGGGAAGAAATAGCCCAAGAAGATGACACTAAAAAGAGTAACGATAGTTTAGAAAAAGAAGAGAAACAAAGCTTTGGTTGCTTTCAAAAACTTCAAGAAACACTTTTGCGACTCTTTTACAAATTGTCTAGCAAATAGGAATGAAGAAATGTTGAAAGAAAAACATGTTTACTTCGATTTCTTTACAACTCAAAGAACCCTGACTTGGGTGTATTGTGGACACATCTTTCAATAGACAATTATCGAATTCCTAGGCATATATAAACGTGAAACTTTTCAACCATTAATGCTTGTTTTCAACACTGATTTGACGAGAGTTATAGCAGCAACAGAGTGTGGAACCATTGAACCACAAGTTCGTTGGTTTGTTGACACACTTAGATTTAAGGATTTTGAAGAGAATGCAAAATTACTTTATCAACTTCTTCAAAGCCCTCTGAGTGTAACGCTACCAACAAGCACTCTTAACAAACTATACACTATAGCATATTGGCATTGTTTAGGACGGACAAGAATAGCTGGAGAATTAAGGAATCAAGAACAAGGCAATCAACAAATTCGAATTGAGAATTTGAGTTCAAGAAACCGACAGGAACCTGAACTTGTGACAAGCTCAAGAGAACATCTTGGAAGCTCAAGGATTACAAATCGAAGAAGGAGAAATTTAAGAAGGAATCACAATGGGCCAAGATTAAATATAGTAACAAATTTCAACTTTGACACTAAGGTCCAACGTCGAAACCCCAGCTTAGAAATATACATCACTTGCAACCAACAAGGAAGAGTGCGTATAAGAAATTTCAACATTTTAAGGAGTATTTTAAGAGATCCTGTGTCAAGATTACAAACTTACAATGCAAGAATATTAATTGAGACTATACCTTGGGAAGTTCGTGAAGCGATAGACTCTGATCGTGGAAGAGAACGTGCTATATGACAGAGGGAAGTAGAACAAGACCGGCAAGAATGGCCTCAGGGAAATGCACCATCACGAAATCGACCATAGAGAAAAATGCATTGGATAGATTTGTGCACACATAGGCTTACAGCAACAAGAATTAGGGTATTAAAAATACCATTGTTGTATTTAGCATCTTCAAATCTTACCAACGACTGGGAAACATAATAGCTCTTAGTGAGAGCTCGCATTCCAAAACAACCAACACACTGTAAGAGATTAAAACAATTATTCAAGATTGGACTACTAGAGAGAATTGCAAACATTTGCATACCTGCTTGATCCCAAAGTTGGCAGGCATTATCCAAAATTTACCAGCGAACAGCTAAATCAATCAATTTATGACAAAATAGACCTCCTTCCAACAAACAAAAATAGTGCATACTTACACCATCTGATTTTTCAAATACAAGACCTTTCCTAAGCTAGACTCAAGAAAGTGACCTCGAGAAGAAACTCGGGAAGAATCGAGAAAGAAAGAAAAACTCGATTGAAGACTCAAGACACAAGAGCTTGACTTCGTATCTATACAAAAAAACTAAACTTACAGAAGACTCAAGACGTAAGAGCTTGACTTTGCAATCTATGAAGAACAACAATTGACTCAAGACAATTTAGGCGAAACACAACTTCAGGAAACTTACCTCAACATTCAAGTTGAGAAGATTTAGCAAACTGAATGTACAAATAGAAACCAGACCTAATCAAGATCCGGGAAAGAGATCTTTGACAAAAGAATTGAGAAGTGAAAAAGGAAGAAGTAGAAAAAGAGAAATTAGAACAACAACAGCAACAAATTTTAGAAATGATTTTAAACAAGTACGACAAAGAGGATAAACAAAATCAAGTTACTGAGTCAAGCAACCCAGTTAAAGATAACAAAGAACTAAATATCAAAAACGCCCCAGAGTTTGAGGCATTTGAAGAAGCAAAATACACAACACCAGATTACTCAAATCCGGACTCACCAGAACAACAACTCAACCAACACAGTCTACAACCACCTATGGCAATCATAATCCAATGAGTACAATTGGAAGCATGGTTACATATCCAATTTTCACAGGAAGTAAGTCAGAAGATTCAGAATTACATGTAAAGCAATTTAACCAGATTGTTAAAATGAACAATCAAGAACAGCATCAAGCCATACTTTTCTCATACACACTTAAAGGAAAAGCTCTTAAGTGGTATCATACACTAGAAGATTCTGTACAAGGAACAATTCCCAGCTGGAGGAACACCAAAGGAGCATTATGAGCACATTAAGAATATAAAACAGCGACCAAGACTATACTAGACGATTCAAATTACATGCAAAGAAATGTAAAGATCTCATCACCGACAAAGGCAAGAGTTTGTCTTATATACAAGGATTGCGAGAAGCCTATCGTAACATGATCGCATTGGCTGATACACCAGATGAAGAAAGTGTTGATTCATTGTCTCAAGGAATCTTAAAACTTGAGAAATGGTTTAGGCAGTTCACTAAAGGTGAATCTTCTCATGTTAATGATGACTCGGATGATGAAGAGGAAGAAATACTAATGAGGACCAAAAAGAAACAGACACAGGGAAAAGACATTAGACATGTATTGAAGAAGTTAGCTTCAATGGAACTTAAACAAGGAGTCTTTTGTACAAAATGCAAAAATGAAGGACATTCTATTTCAGACTATAAATTCCATTTACCCAAATGTCAGATTTGTGATAGAGAAGGACAGATAGCCAAGAATTGTCAGTATAGGAATACCACTGAAGTTTCAAGAGTGGAAAATGTTCAATGAGGAACACCACGACAAAATTATTAAGGAAACAACACTCAAGAACAAAGACCACCAAGAAACTATTATTATCAAGATAATCAAAAATATAATCAAGGATATAATCATGGATATAATCCCCCACAAAATCAAAACTATAATCAATAACAAAATGATTATAGAAGCAATTACAACCAACAACGATACAATGGACACCAGAACAAATATTAACGTCCACAATGAAACAACTACAACCAAAGCCAACAAGGGCAATATAACAATTACAACAATCAAGCATCGCAACAGCATTATCAACCAAGACAAAATCAACCACAAGAAAATCAAATTCGACAACAATACAATCCACAAAACCAAAGAGTCAATCAAGCTCCTGCTGGAAGACCACCAGCAGCACGAGTAGTTCAAGTAGAAGTTGAAGAACAACTAATGACTGAAGAACCAAAAGTTTTGGCAATCACTAGAACACAATATGAATGTCAACAACCTAATAATTATGAAGAACAAGATGAAAGTGATCACGCAATAGAAATCGAGAATACCGAGTGGAAAAAGAGTAAGAAAATACTTAACACCATTCAACAAGAGCTTCAAAAAAAAGATCCCGAAATTATTAATGATCAAATATACAATCAAGACGACCAAACTCAAGTATTAAGCTTTACTCAAGATGAGCATACAACTATTGCCGAGCACATACTACAGTAGGGAATTACTTTAACTCTACAACAAATACTGCAAATAGCACCATATATGAAAGACCAAATCTTGAAGATCTGTAATTGAAGGATCTCTGAAGCTCGCACACAAGAAAAACACCAATCTCAACCAACATAACAAGAACAAGCTGACAGAATCCAACCTGGTGATTATGATGATAATGTACCTTGTATCAACGGACACATCGGCAAAAATCATATTGAAAGAGCTATCCTTGATGGAGGATCTAGGGTTAATATCATCGAATATGCACTATGCAAAGCTTTAGGATTGGGCAATATACAAGCTGCACTATTCAATGTATGCATGGCTGATCAAAGAGTTGTTAGACCAGCAGGCATCATTCGTGATGTCTCTATGACAGTCAAAGGACATAAATTTAAAGTTAACTTTGTTGTGTTAAAGATGCCGATTGAAGAATCTTCTTACGAAATCTTGTTAGACAGACCTTGGCTTAACAAAGTTGTTTTTGCTTAGTATTGGATGGAACATGAGATATGTATCCAATCCCAACAAGGACAAACTAAAATATCAACATTGACAAGCAAGAAAATCTCAAGAAGTTTTCGACCAACACAAGTTCAAGAATACAATTGGCAAGAAGGCTTAGACGATCTTGAAGAAGCTAAATTATTTGAAGCATATCCTAAACTTAAGGCAATTCAAGAAATTGACCTCAACAGGATACTCCTTATAACCAAGTGTCAAGACTATGAAGATTCAAAACAACCTAATTTAAAGAAGAAACATACAACAAAAACCACTGTACAAAAAGCAAGACCAACGATACAACCCAAACAACTACAAACTACGGAATATCACCTAGATATACAAGATGAACTAGCACTTACCACTGAAAATCAAGAATTCAAACTTTACGTAAATATCAATGAAGAGATTGAAGAATTAAATCTAGGGGTTCCCTTAAACCCACAAAACATCTTAATAGCTACACAACTCGACAAACCATTTAAACTTGAGGCTACTATGCTCCTTACTAAGTATAAAGATGTCTTTGCGTGGTTATATAAAGACCTCAAGGGTATACCAACTGATTATGTACACATCGAATCGAATTACTTCTAGGAGTTCGACCCATCAAACAAACTGTTTACTGGATGAATCCAACATTTGCTGAGAAAGTAAAAGCTGAAATTAACAAGCTCCTTGAAGCAGGATTCATATATCCAATACAAAATGCCCAATGGCTATCACTTTTAGTCATTGTACCCAAGAAAAATGGGAAATTACGCATCTGTGTAAACTACAAGTTAAATGATGCCATAACGAAAGATGCCTTTCTCATCCCATTTTCAGATGAAATACTTGATGCCGTTGCCAGACATGAGATGTACTCATTTCCTGACAATTTTTCAGGCTACAATCAAGTACATATAGCTGTCGAGGATCAACATAAAACAGCTTTCATAAGTCCATGAGGAGCATACGCATACATGCGAATGCCATTTGGATTAACCAATGCCCCATTTACATTTCAACGGATCATTACCGATACCTTCCAAGATTATCTCACAGATTTCATGCAAGTCTTTATGGATGACTTTAGTGTCTTTGGACCTAAAGACAAACATCTTGACTACCTCGAGAAATGTTTTATCAAATGCAGACAAAACCAAGTTGCTCTGAATCCTGAAAAATGTACTTTCTTTGTTAAATCGGGAATACTCCTTGGCCACATTGTTTCCACTCAAGGCATTCAAATCGATAAAGCTAAAACTGACATCATTATGAAAATGCAACCACCTCATGATCTTAAAAGCTTGCGCAGTTTTCTGGGCAAGATGGGTTACCATAGAAGATTTATCAAGGACTATGCCCAAGTCACTACACCATTAACTGAGTTACTTAAGAAAGACAAATTCTATCACTGGACTCAAGAATGTCAGCAAGCATTCTTGGTACTCAAAGAAAAACTTACACAGGCACCAATTCTGGTCCAACCAAATTGGACTCAAGAATTTCTCGTACAAGTTGATGCTTTTGCATATGCACTAGGAGCAATTCTGTGCCAAAGAAAAGATGATCATCATGATCACCCAATATATTATGCAAGTTGATGACTTTCCCCACCTGAAATGAATTATACAATCACAGAAAAAGAAGCCTTAGGCATGATATATGCCTTGACCAAATTTCGACATTATTTACTTTCCAACAAAGTCAAAATATTCATTGATCATCAAACATTGATTCATCTACTCAACAAACCCATCCTTAGCAGACGAATAGCAAGATGGTTTTTGTTATTACAAGAATTCAATTTCGAAATAGTTCACAAACTAGGCCAATACCATGAACAAGCTGATCATCTCAATAGAATTACAACCGGAGAAAATATACAAGACCCCAATGATGACTTACCTAATTCACATCTTTTTAAGATTACCACCCACGATACACTTCAAGAAATCTTTAATTATTTCACAACTACAAAGGTTCCCAAATCATGTACCACGCAAGATCAAAAGAAACAATTCGTCTTGAGGACACAACAATACTCAGTCATCAGAGGAAGACTCTATAGAATTGGACATGGTAATATATTAAGAAGATGTGTACATTCGCAAGAAGAGATACATATGTTACTAGAAGAAGCCCATGCCAGTTGCTCTGGAGGGCATTTTGCAGAAGAAATTATGGCAAGGAAAATATTGCAAGCAGGCCTATGGTGGCCTACATTATGGAAAGACACTTCACAGTTTTGTCAAACTTGTGATATTTGTCAGCGTACACAATTTCCACCCAAGAAACAAACACAAGAACTGAATCCAACTATAGCAATGGAACCTTTCCAAAGATGGGGCCTAGATTTTGTAGGACCCATACAAAAGAGCAGAAATGGGAATCAATATATTTTGGTAGCAACAGATTATATGACAAAATGGGCAGAAGCCCAACCACTCAAGAAAGTGACAACAAAGAATACAGCAAAATTTCTTTATGAAACGATTATCACAAGATATGGATTACCTCGAGAAATAGTAACGGATAGAGGAACACATTTCCTCAATGAAACAATCAAGATTTTACTTCATCTTCATCAAACATAAGAAATCTACACCATATTATCCACAAGGCAACGGCCAAGCCGAATCCACAAACAAAACACAAGAATATATTGAAGAAAATAGTGCAAACCAATCTTAAAGATTGGGATAATAGAGTCTATGATGCTCTTTGGGCTTATATGTTAGGCGCCAGCTTTGACTACGTAGTCAACATCGGTCAAAGGGAGGCTCAAGGGTATATTAAGGCATGTTAGGGTAAGGGACTTAACCTACCCTAGGGCTCACAGTGGAGCGGCGGCGCAGTGGAGCTTTTGAGGTAGCTCGGGGGTGGTTGGGTGGTGAGGAACCTCAAGAGGTGGCGTAGCATAGTCTTGGGCAACTAGATCTTTGTCTTTTTGCGCCGGATCATAACATTGGTATCAGAGCATTGGTTGCGATGGCCGACCAAGCTGAACGCTGGAATCCTATTGTCGATGGTGGTGCCGACGATGGTGCCGACGAAGCTGCGGAGATTTGGACCATTCAAGATGTGGTTCATGAGCTGCGAGCCCTTAATAAAAATCAGCAAGAGATGCAAGACGAGATGCATGGCATGATGGATACCATGCGTGGGCGTGTTGAGGCACTCGAGGCTAGACGGGGTAGCGCTCCAAGTAAGCCTTCTTTGGTAGATCGACTCAAGATTCCAACCTTTTCCGGTGATGGTGGTGTGGACGAGTGTCTTGCTTGGCTAGCCAATGTGAAGAAGTTTTTGGCTGCTAGAGGAACTCCAGATGCAGAGGCTTTAGTGGCTATTCCGATGGTTTTGCGTGATGCGGGTCTTCGATGGTGGAATTGGCTTGAGGAGTCCCGTGTTGCGGATAAGAAACCACCAGTGTCTACCATGGATGAGTTTGAGGCTGCTTTCCGTTTACGTTTTGCCCCTAATTACAACGTGGAGAATGCTCGTACAGAACTTTGCCATTTCCAGCAAGGGAAAATGACGCTCGGGCATTGTCCACAAAACAAGTCCATAACGATTACAAACAACTATACTCAAGAACACAATATGAACAAAACAAAACAGAGTTAGCCCTAACCCTGACGGTGAGGAAGCGCGCACTGGAACATCACAAGGGTAAGCTTGAGTGGCAAGCAAATCTTGAGATCACAAGAGTGCTAGAGAGTGATCGTCAGCTAGGCGCTTTCACCCATCTCAAACACGTGCATCAGATTCTAAGAAACACACCAATCGAGAGAAACAAGAAGAAAGCAAGTAGAAAAGAGAGTGCCCACGAAAGAAGAAAGAAGAGTGTGTTCACGAGAATAGAAAGAGCGCTCATATCTTTTCTTCTATTTGCATCACAGGTACAAGAGCATTCTCAACAGCACCGAAGAGTCGACACAATGCGAACCACAGAAACCATCATCCTTTCACAAAATCTTGAGTGGCAATTCAATGATGATGTCAAGCATTGAACTCGCACTCACGGACTTTTCAACTTTGCAGAACGAATGGCAGGATATCTCATGGGTCAAGTGAGCAACAAGAAGGCTCACTTGATGGATCTCGCCACCGGCCAGGTTGAGCTTGAAGATTTGGAGGTGGCAGCAGCTCTATGTCTCCTAGACGAAGGCAAGCCAGTCTCTGCTCCATGCACACGGGCTTTAAGTCACGACATCATGAAAGATCTCGAGAGCTACAACTCGGCGCTTAGTTTGCAATTCTCCAATATCAAAGATGAGCTCTACAAAATATTCAAGTTCCTCGTTCTCAACCTGGAATTTCGGAAGACTGCCACGACAGTGAGCAGATCCGTGGCCTTCATTTATGATGATCTTCATGCTGGGAAGAAAGTGGATTTAGCAGGATATGTGATCCCGAAGTTTCGTAGAGAACTTAAGAAGGTGGCAGGAGAACTCAATGCGAAGAAATGTGTGAGGACACTGATACTACCGTATGTCCGAGCCATTGTCATGCATAGAAAACAAGCAATGGTGATCTACAGTTCACCACCTCTGCCTCCACAGCATGAAGCCACAAAATGTTCAAAGTGCCAAGCTGAAGAACACTTGATGAATACTGAGAAGAAAAAGGTCCAGCAAAAGACAGTAGCAACTCCACGAAGAAAGACACGGGGACAAGGACGAAGAAACGTTGCGCCTCCACAGATTGATAGTGACGACAGTTATGTGCAAACAATCTAGCACACAGTGCCGAGACGACAACAACCAACGAGAACTTCTAGATCCAAAACAAAACAGCAGCAGAGTTTGGCACCTACACAGCCAGCTTGGAGCCTCTTAGCTCACCGCAGCCAGATTTGCCACCATCACCACCGCAGGAACTGGCACAATCTCTGTCTCCAGGTACAACAATTCCAGTGGATGATCACATTTTACTGACGCAGGATATTCTTGAAAATCCTGAGACGGTTACAAATCCACCATCCGTTGAGCAGGGGCACAACACTTTTTACGAACCACCCACAAAGCAGACTGCTGAGCAACACCAGCCTCAACAGCAGTCTCCACTGTTGCAGCCCATCGAGCAGTAGTCTCCACCATTGCAGCCTGTCGAGCAGCACCAACATTCATTGCCACAGTCTGCTGAGCAGCCATCTTCACCACACCAGCGTGCTGAGGAGCAGTCATCTTTGCCACAGCAGCCAACCAAGCTACAGCAGCCAGCTGAGCCGCACTAGACATTTGCTCCAGACACCATTGCCGACAACATGCAGCCGCCTCGTTCAACAATGCAACGCCAATTTCATCACGAGGGCGTTAACAACAAGCGCCACCACTACAATTTGGAGAAGCAGGAGCATCATCATTAGGACCAGCAGCAACCAAAAGTGATCCGTCCCATGCCTACAAACTTCTTGGAGCAGTACCATAACTCCAACATGGTGGTGTACACGTGAGATGGCATGGAGAGCTTCTTCTGCAATGTTTTTGCACGCCCACATGAGGAGAAAATGGCGAGCATGGCTCAGGAACTCGATCAGGTAAAGGGAATCCTTCGCACTATACAGGCTCATGGACTCCCAACACCAAACACCTGCCGAGAATCTTTTGAGTTAGCGCAGCAGTACCAACTCGAGAATGCCTGCCTCACCAAAGAGAACATGGAGCTCAAGGCCCGACTACAGGTGCTCGAGACTGCCATAAAGAACTACACTCACGACGAGCTCGAGGACTTTGAGGAAGAACTAGAGGCTAACACCACAACTGCTACCACCACTACAATGGAAGCTTGAGCTGCAGGAGCTGCTCAACTCTAGTCGTTGGAGAGTAGAGAGGTACATGCATTTTGCATTGTGATTTTCGCACAAAGGCATTTCCTGAGTTAGGAATTGAGATCAGGATTTCTCCCGGTCTAAATTCTTGACTTGGATGACTAGGCATGTAGTGGTTATATAGGCTGGTGATAGCACGCTAGACCTATCCCCTTTCTGTCTTTTATATCCTTGGCTATAATAACATACACTCCACTTGCTCAACATCTACTCTTCTCTTCCATGTCTATCTTACTCACTGCCTTCTGGGGATCAAGGTTGTGAGATGTGCATCAATCTCAGCATCAACATCTTTGCAACATCACATGGCTAAGTATTTCTTTCCTTTTTATGTTTGGATCTAATTTAGATTAGAGAGGATTCACAAGATCATTGTAGAGGTGATTTTGTAATTATCCAACTCCCTAGGCTTCTATTGGTAATATAAAGATTGTCCACTCAAAATGTCATTTTTCCTTTGCTAGTGAAGATGTTAGCACGAACCTTGGAGAAAAAAGCTCTCACAGGCCTGATGTTGAGTACCATTCTACTCAAAGACACCACTTTCAGATTGAGCTATTTCAAGTAGCTGATGAAGAGAGTGCATCACAATAGGTTGAAATTGTTTACCGTAGTGTGAAGTCGAAGTAATGGGCAATCTAACATATGCCAGCAAAATCAAATGTAAAGTGTGTGGGGAAGGGGCAAGTGGTGGCAAATTTACTTTTATTCCAACCCCATATTTCTATAGGGAACGAAAGCAAGAAAGATTTTCGAGATGGTGTTAGTTGTATTGTTGCAACACTGATGCCAACCATATGAAGTGGCTTGAAAACACTATAGTGATTGAACCTGATGTAGTACCTAAAAATGGCCAGTTGCTAATGGGGTCGCATTCACCTCGGATGAGATTGAAAACCTTAAGAAATCTGGTTTCAATCTTAAGAGGAGAATTGAAGACATATGTGATAGAACCAAGATTATTTCTACAGAGATGCATAGGAGGCTAGCAAGAAATAGGTAAAGTAGTTAAATTTATTGGTACTGTCTCCAAGTAAAAGTAGGGTAAAATAAACTTGGCTTAAACACTTGAGTGTGAGATTCTCTCCACAAAATACATCATTATGCTTATAACGGAGTATATAGTCAAAACAAAAAGTGGAGAATACACAATTACCATTCAAGACTTTCCTTCTTGCACATGTCCAAACTTTATGAAGTGTGAGGAACATAGGAAGGCATATACTCCTTACAAACATATATATTACATCTTCATTAACATTTTGCACTAGAATTCTAAAGTGGATATTCATATACATCAAGCAAACCTTACTATTGTTGACTTGTGAAAAACTTTTGGAGCTAACTAGATTTTCCAACACTATCAATATTTATTCTCTACAATAATGTAAACTTATTATACTTTATATAATTAATAAAAAATGTTTTTTCATCTCACTTTTCATTTTATATACTTGTGAGTGTTTTTTTTACAATACTACCCATAATACTCGTGTGTCTCCATTTTTGTCTTTACCATCTCAAAAAATATTTCATAATAGTCTTTCGGGTGCATGATGTTGCAATGTGTCGCGAGAGCATATATACCATTATACTGATCATCACCATTGTTTCCACCAAAAGCTAAAAAATATAAAAGGTATTTCTTGAAAGTCACAGAATTGGAATTTTCTAAAACAAGTAAAAGGGCATTTTTTTCACCTAATTTGTTGCATTCTTTGTCATTGCATTTATCTCCAACTGATGATCACTATCCTCACTATCCTCTCTTTCATTCTTTTGTGTGGTTTGGTTATGCTATGCAATGGAATAATTATTTTTCATTCTTTTGTGTGGTTTGGTTATGCTATGCAATGGAATAATTATTGCATCTCCTAACACTTAAACTCTAAGAAGAAAGATTGTGAAAGTTAAAATTACCAACACTAAAGCCCACAGATATTTATATGTATTTCCTTCTCTTTAAATGAGAGTGTGAATGAAAATTCATAAATTCTAGACAATATGCTATGACAAACCCCTTAGAAATGTATTCTAGAAAAGAACCAAGTCTTTTTTTTATATGCAATAAGCTTATATCAATGGTTTTTTTATTTTCCTTTCAAACGGTTATATAGCTTTACATAGAATCTTATTTCAAATTTATTATTTTTTTAATTCTGGCAAACTTGAAATTTACTAGCTAAAAAACACAGAATATAAATTTAAGGAAGTGGCAATAATACTTTTTCTGCAAACATCTTATTTTATATTCTAACAAACATCCCTATTATGGCATGCAGAAATATTTAAATTTTTAGAACAAAAAGTGCCCTTTAGAACATTTTTATTTATAAAATATGTAGAGTGTTATGAAACTATTAAGTTTTTCATAACTTTAATATTTTAAATATTTAAATATTTGTATTAAACTACAATTGAAACTTGAGCTCAACTCATGAGCTCAACTTTTCAACTCATAAGTTCAAATATGATCTATGCTCTAGGAATAGTGAGGTCCAAGAATTAGTCTTGAAAGAACTCTCCAATTCAAACTAACTTGAGGTTGAGATTGGGGGTTAAGAGCCTCGGGTGGGAGTGAACATGGAATTGGGTGGTGCTAGAGAGGCCACTCAAGGAAGTGCTCAAGAGTAGTTCCCATTCCTGGAAGGGAAATCAATTGTGATACTCCTAACTCAAGTGAAGTGGTGCCCCACTCACTTGAGTACCATACGGCTCACTGATCCTTGCCCCTTCCTAAGAGATTGGGCCTTCCGTTTGGGATGGAAATGGGGAAGTAGAGGTACTTAGGCTACGATATTTCCCTCTGGAGTCCCAAAGCAAATGATGCATCCAAGGCTTGGGATTTAGAAGGTCCTATGATCAAGCCTTATAATACTAAGGGATGTTAAGAACTTAGAAATTTGGTATGCTTAATTGCTTGTGCTTGCAGAAAGTGTAAGCAAACCTTAAGTCTAGTCTAACCTAAAGAGTGGGATTAGGAGTGAATTTAGGAATCTATGGATGGATGGTTAATACCCTATTACTTGTCTAGTGAGTAGTTAAAGCTAAGTAGGACTAAGTAGGAGGTGGTACCATAGGTGGGAACCTTGGCAAGGGAATCTAACTAAGGCCAAGGTAGTTGTGGTTAGATAGACAAGGTAAGCTGGCAAATCAGAAAGGAAAAATTTGTGACTTACAATTTGGTATCAAAACCTTTTCCTCAGTTCTAAAAAAGGATAAAGGAAAATTGCTGAGAGATGGCTAAAGCAGACCATAAGAGAACCAAAGTGGAGATGGAACCTCCTCTAGAGCTAGAACCTTTGGTCGAACAAGAAGTTATGGATGAGGAATCCTTACATGAGGAAGACTCCAGTGAGGAAATTCCAAACATGAGTCCGGTGGGGAGGTTCAGTTGTCTAATGCTCGATTGAACGTTCTAGAAAGACAATTGACATAGACTAATACCCTACTAAAGACCCCCGTATACAAGCTAAAGTATGACAGAAAGTGGCAAAAGACTGCAAATGCTGGTAGTGCAAAAGGCATGGACCCTTTGGTAGGGACTGAGGTAAAACCAAACAAGGTCAAATAAACTAAAGTGGAATTAATCTTTTAAAGAGTTCCCAAGTATAAACCAAAGCTCCCACTAGTCTTTAAAGGAGTGAATGACTATAAGGTGGTGGAGGATATGGAGGATTACTTTCAAGTGTTATAGTTACCAAGCTCAGAAAAGGTCCCATGTGCAAAACCAGACAGAAGAGAAAACAGGTTATGTAAAACACAATGGACTCATCTATTATAAACAAACAAGGGTGTATGTTCCAAAAGGGGAATTAAGAAAGGTAGCTTTAAAAGAGTGTCATGATGGACCTTTCGCAAGATATGGCAGAGTGCCCAAGATGATAGGCATACTCAAGAGAAATTATCACTAGCCAGACATGGCTAAACACGTTCAAAACTATGTAAAGACATATCCAACTTGTCAGTAGGTCAAAGCCATGACTAATGCTAGTAGGGGCTTGTTATAAAACATTCTAATTCTAGATTGTCTACAGAAATGTCTTATGATGGAATTCATCACAAGATTCCCCCCAAGTGAGGAATTTAATGTGATATTCATGGTGGTGGACCGGTTTTCGAAGATGGTAGATTTCATACCCACCATAACGGAAGTGGATGCAGAAGGTGTACCAAAGCTGTTCTTTGAATAAGTGGTTCGACTATGGGGAAGGCCAGAAGAAATTATCCTAAATCGAGACAAAATCTTCACTAGTAGGTTCTGAAGCACTCTCATATAACAATATCACACTAAGTTAAAATTTAGTATAGCTTATCACTTATAGACAAGCATTAGGTATTAAGTCAAGTTTAATGGCAATGACACTTCTTAACAAATGAACAAACGAAAAGGGTGAATAGGCATCTAGAGGATTATTTGTGATGCTATGTCTCCAAAGACCAAACTAATTAGGTAAGCCATTTAGGACTTGTAGAAATGTGCTATAACAATTCACCATATTCAAGTATCGAAGTGAGTCTATGGGAAGTCATCAATGGGCGAGCTATTGAAGGTTTTATAGAACTCGGCATGACCGAATATCATGGAGAGTTACCCGTAGTGGAGGTGTTCATAGCGGAAAGACTCAACATTTGGAATTTAGTGAGGGATTCTTTAGAATAGGCTCAACAAAGGCAAACCAAGTACGCAAACCAAAAGTGCTGGGACATAGAGTTCTAACCTAAGGAGAAGGTGTGGCTAAACACCAAGAACCTAAGGTTACCAAGTGGGATCAACCAGAAGTTGATCTAAAGGTAAAAATGCATGTATTCTTGGAAATGAACTAATCTTAAATTCCTTAAGCAAATGTGTCACAAATGTGACTACGGGTATCAAAAGTTACCTATTGACTAGTTCTTTTGAATATTCTTTCCTTACTACCATGATGGTAGAAGGTTGGCATTGTTAGACACTTTATCAGTCCCTCTTGTTCACGTGTTAGTAAACTAGGCTTAGCACCTATACTTAGCCAAATAAATATGAAAGTATCTAAATTTGTTAATTTGGCATATCTATAGGATGTAGAGATTGTCCTAAATATAATAGTGTTCATCTCATGTCCAAATTTGCAATCTAGTGTCATTCCATATTTAATAAGTTTAAGTTAATCTCAGAGAGTAACTCCTGGTATAAAGGATGGATTGCTAAAGTCCCCATATCTTCACATTACACCACCGGTATGCTGAAATAGCACCAAACTCCATTTGGCTCCATTTTGCATGTTGGGATGTTCGATACTTTAAAACTCACTCTGTGCTCTTGTCCTTTTGCTCTTTAGGCTGAACACTCGGGAGTTGCTCCATGCTTTGGTTCTATCACTTCTTGGCTCCATGCTTTGGTTCCGTCATTCCTTGACTCCATGCTTAAAAGTTTGGCCTCGTTCCTTCATTCAGTGACCCAAGGCCCTAAAACTCGACTCCACTCCACTATCCTTAGGGATATGTGGCATGTGGCATATAGCATATGACACATGGCACATGGAGGGTTTACGTTTTGTTTTGTGGTTATCCTATGGTAAATCATCATAAGATAAAGGGTGAAAACCAGCAAGTTCAAGAGGCCTTATGAGATTGAGGCTCAAATTGGTAAAGTAGCTTATCACCTTCAACTTCCTCAAAATATGGGGAAGATGCACTCTATGTTCCACTTGAATTTACTCAAGCCATACTTTGAAGATCTACTTTGCAAGGACCAAATAAGACCTTTATCCGAGGTTATTTAAGAGGAAGAGGAATATACGGTCAAGGCCATCCTCAATACGTGTAAGAGCAAGTGATAAAGACACAAGGTGAGGGAATTCCATGTGAAGTGGAAAGGATTTCCACACTATGAACCAATACGAGAACTAGAGAAGAACCTAGTGAACATATGAGATCTAGTGGAAAGATAGAACCTTACTTATGCAAAGTTCAATTAAAGTATCCATTTGTGAAATTGAAAAATGTCATATGTTAGGGCCCAAAGGTGCACCGAAGGTAAGCTAATAGGTTAGCTAGGTTGACTACGCGTAAGTAGTTATGCACAACTCCTTGTGTGGATGTAGAATCCATAGACATATTTTATAGAGCTTGGGTTTGAGTCCCAACCCTCTAGTAAAGCAAGGTTGATGGCTGCAAACTTCAAGGTGGTTTTATGGACGGCCTCTTGGCAGCTTTATGCCGAGGCTGCTTTGGGACTGCTGGATCTCGAGGGGCGGATTTTCACGCATAGGCTCTATAGGCAACACTGCGTAGGGGGTGTGAAAGATTTGTCCCAGCTATACTAGGGCATGGTGAGGTGAAGGATATAGGGACATCTATATCCTGTTGTCATGGGCTCTTAGCCAGGGAGGCTGATTTAAGCACACCACTAAGTGGGGGGATGCCCCTGAAGACATAGTTAACAAGTAGTAGGATTAAAAAGAGACGTTCGATATGGGCATTGAACTTCTTCTATGGATGGTAGAGTTATAAGGAACCAACTTCTTAAAGTGTTATAGGGTAAAGGATCCTTGAACCCACAATCGGAATATTAAAAAGTTCATCAGATAAGACTGAGTTCGAGATCAAGTCTGGGACTAACTCTAACACTAAGTTCGAGACTGAGTCTGAGATCGAGTCCAAGACCAACTTCAAGATTGAATTAAAGATGGAGTCTAGGACCAAGTTCGAGCTTGTTTTTGTTTTACATATGGCTTGGGTTTAAGCCCAAGTTCCATTTCATGCTAGCTGGTGAAGTACCTATATCCTTGCGTTAGACCACTGGTATGCTAAAATAGCGCTAGACTCCATTTGGCTCCATTTTGCGTGTTGGTCTTGGCATTGGGATGTTCGATGCTCTAGGACTGTTCCAAGTTGCTTTATGCTCCTGTCCCTTTTCTCCTTGGGCTAAATGCTTGAGAGTTGCTCCATGCTCCGGTTTTGTCGCTCCTTAACTCCATACTTAGGAGTTTGGCCTTGTTCCTTCATTCAGTAGCCCAAGGCCCTGAATCTCAAGTTCCACTCCACTATCCTTAAGGACATGTGGCATATGGTATATAGCATGTGACATGTGGCACATGGGGGATTTAGGTTCTGCTTTGTGGTTATTTTATGGTAAATCACCATAGGATAAAAGGTGAAAACCACATATGCTACATTTGGTATTAGAGGATACGTCTCAGTGAGTACTATCCAATGAGATTGGGCAAGTAGTCTTGTTGTATACATAGAGATGAAAATGATGATCCAAGTAGGTACACGTTTAGGTGTTAAGACTTCACATTCATTCCTTGGGTATGAATTTTTGTTAACTTTTATACCATATTGTGTGAGCTTGTGCTTGGGTTCATAAGATGGATTAAGATGTTTTGTTTGCATGAGCTTGCGCTTAGGCTCATGAGTGAGGCACATTAGCAACTCAAGGTTACACTTGAGTTGGCAAGATTAATGTTAGCCTTTTGGTGGTTCCATAAGTTGTTCTAGTGGTTCCATGATGTAAAGAATTAACTCCCTGAGGTGTCAGAGGCTAAAAGATCCCCGAAAGTACAACTAGAATGATAAAGAGTTCATCGGATGAGACTAAGTCTGAGATCGAGTCCAAGACCAACTCTAAGACTGAGTTCAAGACCGAGTCCAAGATCAAGTCTAAGATTGACTCTGAGACTGAGTTTGAGATTGACTCCGAGACCAAGTTTGAGACCAAGTCTGAGATCCAAGATCGGGTCCGAGACTGAGCCCAAGGTCAAGTCTGAGATCGAGTCCAAAACCAAGTCCGAATACTAATACAAGTTGTGGGGTGAAAACCCAAAGCGTGTGTCTCTCGAGGGGGGGGGGGGGCGGGGGGGTGGGCTGTAGGGAGTTCCAAAACTATAGTAAGGATAGTGAGGTATACGAATCAGTCTTGAAGGAACTCTCCAATGATGCTTCCAAATTGACTTGAAGTTGAGACACGGGCCGAAGGGCCTTGGGTGGGAGTGAGCATAGACTCAGGTGGTGCTAGAATGGCCACCCAAAGAAGTGCTCAAGAGTAGCTCCCACTCTTGGAAGGGAAACCTAATGCGATGCTCTCAGTTCATATGAAGTGGTGCCCCACTTGAGTACCTTGCAACTCATTGGTTCTTGCCCTTTCTAGGACCTTGGGCCTTCACTTCGGGATGGAAGTGGGGGGGTAGAGGTACCCATATCGGGCCGTTAGGCCACGGTATTTCCCCCTAGTGTCTCAAAGCAAGTGTTGCACCTAAGGTTTGGGATTTAGAGGGTCCCATAATCAAGTCTTATTGTACCAAGGAGAACCTTGGCGAGGGAATTTAGTTAAAGCCAAGGTAGTGTTGGTCAAATAGACGAGGTAAGTTGGCAAATTGAAAAGAAAAAATTTTGTGGCTTACAATTTGGTATTTGAGCCTTTTCCTCAGTTCTAGCAAAGGATAGAGGTGGATTGCTAGGAGATGGCAAAGGCAAGGTATAAATGAACCAAGGTAGAGATGGAATCTCCTCAAGAGCTAGAGCCTCCGGTCAAACAAAAGGCTACGAATGAGCAATCCTTGCATGAGGAGGACTCTAGTGAGGAAACTTCCAAACAGGAGTTCAGTGGTGAGGTTTAGTTGTCCAAGGCTTGATTGGACATTCTAGAAGGACAATTAGCTCAGACAAATGCCCTGTTGGAGACTCTCGTACGCAAGCTAAAGGGTCATGAGAAGTGAAAGAAAAAACGAAAGACTGTAGATGCTAGCAATGCAGAAGGCGTGGACCTTTTAGCGAGGACTGAGGCGGAACCGAATAAGGTTGAATAAACCGAAGTGGAATCAGTCCCTCAAGCAGTTCCCAAGTACAAACCAAAGCCTCCACTGGTTTTCAAGAGTGTGAATGACTATAAGGTGGTGGAGGATTGGTTTTACGATATGGAGGATTACTTCTGAGCGTTGCAGTTACCAAGCTCAAAGAAGGTCCTATGTGTAAAACCATACTTAGCAGATAATGCCAAGTCTTGGTAGAGAACAATAGAGGCAAATGAAGGACCAGTGGCCACTTGGGAAATGATGAAGGTGAGGATCCACGTGACTTACGTACCTCCAAATGCTATTCTGCACCTAAGGGATGAGTTGAGTAGGCTGAAGCAGACTAGAACCATTCAAGTATGTAAATGGGTTTATGGCAAAGAGGATACTTGTCACGGATATGGGAGATATGGATGTGTTCCATGCCTTTATATCAGGCTTGCAAACCTGGGCTCGCGGCAAGATGATGCATTGAAACCCGACCAACTACAAAGAAGTGTTGGATGGAGCTATCAAGGTGCATTTCAATGATAACCTGCGAAAAGGGAACACAACGGCGTCGGGTCCATGTTTAGCAAAGGGGCCAAACCAAAGGGGACATATGGCAAAGGAAAATCAGAGAGAGTTCTCTAAAAATGAGTCCTCAGGGTTCTGAAAAGGCAGATCCGGTGGCCAGCAAGCAAGTACATAGGGGAGTCAAGTGAAAAGAGACAAACACACGAATAAAAAGATCAGATCTACTAGTAACATGGGAAACAATATATGTTTCAATTGCAGTGAAGTGGGACACTTTTCAAGGGAATGCCCATACCCGAAGAAGGCTAGAGCCAATATAAGCATTAAGTCGAGTGAAATCCAAATTGAAGTATGTGATCCAATTCCTAGTTCAAAGTTACTCATTACACGAGAAACTTTGATAAAGAGTCGTTCGCCACATCTACTAACCCTCCAAGGGAAGCTTGGAAGTAGCTTTGTTAAGATCTTTATTGACACGGGTGCTTCGGATAATTTTGTGGTTGTAAACATAGTTTGACAAGTCAGACTAATGGTGCAACGGCTGGGTGAACCAAGAACTATAAAGTTTATTCAAAGTAGCCAAAGCACTAATGAGGTACTTCAACGAGCAAAAGTCGAAGTAGGGACATGGAAAGTAAATATGGATTTCACCATGTTGGACATGTGTAGCGCATGTGATCATGGGATGAGATTTAGATATATTGTCACCGTGAATCCTTGGAACCTTGGGGGATAAATAGGGATAAAATAACCATTAAGGGCTTTCTCATCAAGCAATTTCCCCTTTTCAAGTTGGCTTAAGAGGAGAGAAATAAAGTGCGCTATATGTGGTATTGGAGAAATGGCATGAGTTCGATTCCCATTGATTAGTGGCTACTTAAAAATATAATATACCCTTGAGCAAGAACTTTTAGAGACACCAAAAGGCCACTTCTTATTCTCCACTAGTACCAATCAAAGCTCCGCAAAGGTTATTATGTTTAAGGCTATATTCCTACCCTTAAATTTGAAATCATACATATTATGCATTCATGCATACATCCTTTCTCTCGTGTGGAATATCCATGGATAAAGGTATCCACTCTAGGACTGTAGTACAGGTGGATGACTAGTTGCCTCACATGGAATAGTTGGTCTACACAATGAAAGGATTGGTAGATTTAATGCAGAAATGGAGGTGTTAGTTCCCCTTAGCTCAATCGAGGTTGTTAGTTAATGGTCAATAGTCAATGAAGACATTGACATCTCTCGAGGGGGAGGGTGAGTGTAGCATACCTAATCAAGGTTGTTAGTCAATAGTCAATAGTCAATGAGGACATTGACATCTTTCGAGGGGGAGGGTGAGTGTAGGGCATGTGATCATAGGATGAGATTTGGATATATTATCACTATGGATCCTTAGAACCTTGGGGGATAAAATAGCCACTAAGGGCTTTTTTATCAAGCAATTGCCCTTTTTTTAGTTAGTTTAAGGGGAGAGAGATAAGGTGCACTACAACATAGCTGGTTTTGATGTAATCTTCGGGATGGATTGGTTCAATCGGTTCGCGGTAGCCTTGCATAGACAAGGTAAGAACCTTGTGGTACTGGCGAATACCCGAGGAGAACGATCCAGGGTGGAAGCATAGGATCTAAAGGTAGGGCAATGTAAGGCCAAAGACTCCAACCTGAACCTGGTGTCCTTGAAAGGACAATTTATTAAAGGAACTAAGGTAGCATTTTTGTGCTTACTCTTGGTAAGGAGTGACAAAAAGATAAGAATAAAAGAAATGTCTTAAGTGATCCAATGGGTGTGGGACCAATTCCAAGATACCATGCTAGAGGAGCTACCAGCAGGGTTAACCCCCGAACGACTAATAAAACATAAGATCGAGCTAGTCAAGGGTGCTAAGGTGGTGATTCGTCCCTCCTATCAGTTGAATAAAAAGGAACTCGAGGACCTCAACACCAACTTGAGGAGTTGGTAGAAAAAGGGTATATTAGGTTTAGGAAGTCACCGTATGGTGCATTAGTGTTATTTGTGAAAAAGAAAGATGAATCTATACGCATGTGCATAGACTACCAGTTGCTTAACAAGTATACAAAGAAGAATAAATACCCTTTACCAAGGATTGAGGATCTGTTTGATAGGTTAGGAAAAGTGAAATACTTTTCAAGGATTGACATGGGGTCAGGATACTACTAGAGCAGGGTAGTAGAGGAAGATATTGAGAAAACAACCTGTCGGACAAGGTATAGAAGCTTCGAGTTTTTAGTGATGCCCTTTGGGTTATGCAATGCTCCAACAACATTCTCAGCATTAATGATCCATATTTTTGTACCCTATCTGGATTATTTTGTGATTATCTACATTGACGACATCTTAATATATAGCAAGATGCTAGAGGAGCATGCCGAACACTTGACGAAGGTGTTTGAGAAACTAAAGGAACACTAGCTATATGCTAAAGAGAGCAAATGTGACTTTGCTCAACAAGAGGTAAAGTTTCTTGGGCATGTGATGGGCAAGGATGAGCTCAAGGTGGGCCCTGAGAAAGTCCAAGCAATCTAGGAATGGGAACAACTATTGAATGTACATGAGTTAAGGACATTCTGAGTAAGGATTTTGAGGTAGAAATAAATGCTTCAGACTTTGCATTAAGTATAGTGTCAAAGCAAAATAACCATTTAATAGCGTTCTTCTTGAAAAAGTTGGACAAAGATCAGCAAAAATGGCCTATCCACATGAAGGAATTGTTTGTGGTGGTCAAGGCACTCAAGGAGTGGTGACACTACCTTGGGAGACACTTCAAAGTTTACACAGAGAATGTGGCAATAAAACACTTTTTGTCACAACCAAACTTGATAGGGAAACAGGGTCAGTGGGCCAATATTTTTGCTGAGTTTGATTATGAGATTCTGTATAAACCTGGGAAGAGCAACATCGTGGTGGATGCTCTAAGTCAAAAAACGAGCTTGAAGTTAGCTATATCTAACGCGACAGAAACCCTTTGGGATGATGTGCGGATAGCATGTGAAAACAATGGTCTAGCACAAGAAGTGTTGCTGAGGAACCAAAGGATGTCCAAGACTATGTAAAGACATGTCCAACATATCAGCAGGTCAAATTTGTGACTAAAGCTAATAGGGACTTGTTACAAAGCATCCCAATTCCAGATCGTCCATGAAAATGTCTTACAATGGACTTCATCACGGGACTCCCCCCAAGTAAGGGGTTTGATGCGATATTCGTGGTGGTGGACCAATTTTCAAAGATGGCACATTTCATATCCACCACAATGGAAGTGGATGCGGAAGGTGTGGCAAAGCTATTCTTCGAACAAGTGGTCCGAGTGTGGGGAAGGCCAAAAGAGATTATCTCAAATCGAAATAAAATCTTCACCAGTAGGTTCTGGAGAACTCTCTTAGAACAGTATCGCACCAAATTGAAATTTAGCAAACCCTATCAGCCACAAACAGGTATTGAGTATTAAGTTAAGTTTGATGGCACTAACACTTCTTGACAGATGGACAAACGGAAAAAGTGAATAGGAAGCTGGAGGATTATTTGCGATGCTATGTCTCCGGAGACTAGACTAATTGGGTAAGTCATTTGTGACTTGCAGAAATGTGCTATAACAACTCACCACACTTGAGTATCAAGATGAGTCCATGGGAAGTCATCAATGGGCGAGCTATTGAAGGTCCTGTGCTATTTTGAGAAATTGAGCAATGTCATATGTTGGGACTCGAAGGCGCACTGAAGGTAAGCTAATTAGCATGGGTTAGCTAGGTCAACCAGGTGTAGGGAACTACGCCCAACTCCCTGTAGGGATATCAAATCTGTAGATGTATTCTACGAAGGTTGGGTTCAAGTCCTAACTTACTAGTAAAGCAAGGCTAGGTTCAAGTCCCATCCTCATACTAGGGTGTGGTGAGGGAAGGGGTATAAGGGCACCTATATTCCATTGTCATGGGCTCTTGGCCGGGGAGGGTAACTTATGCACACCGCTAAGTGAGGGGATGCCCCCAGAGACATGGTCAACAAGTTGTAGGATTAATAAAAGATATTCGATGTGGGTATTGAACTTCTTCTATGGGTGATGGAGTTGTAAGGAACCAACTCCTCAAAGTGTCGAATGCTAAAGGATCCCCGAAACCATGACTGGAATGATAAAGAGTTCATCGGATGAGACTGAGTCCGAGATCGAGTCTGAGACTGACTCTAAGACCGAGTTCAAGATCGAGTCCGAGACCAAATTCGAGACCAAGTCCGAGATCCAAGATCGGGTCTGAGACCGAGTCCAAGGTTGAGTCCGAGACAGAGTCCGAGGTCGGGTCCTAGATCAAGTCCGAAATCAAGTTTGAGACTGAGTCTGAAGTTGAGTTTGAGATTGAGTCCAAGACCGAGTCCAAATACTAATACAGGTTGTGGGGTGAAAGCCTAGAGCATGTGTCTTCCGAGGGGGGGGATTATTTCTTCGATGATGATTATACATTTATCTATCGATGAGATGATTGATGATCTTTCATGATAATTAGTTGTTCTCTTTGATAATGTAAACTCCTGACTTGGACTTCCTGGGAGGTCACCTTTCATAGGCCCTTTCCCTCTATATTGAAACCCTATGGATCGTCTCTCGAGTCGTTCCCTTTAGTTGCTTACAATCCACTATGCTTCCCTAAAAATTCACGCCCTCATGAATGGAAACTGAGAGCCACAACTCTCTTGACACCTTACCCCTTGGGTCGAGCCTAGCGGGAGCAAACTAGATTAGCCAGATGTCAATCAACATGTGGTGTGATTCCACTCTCTTGACACCCTACCCCTTGGGTCGAGCCCAGTGGGAGTAAACTAGACTAGCTAAATGTCAATCAACATGTGGTGTGATTCCTCTAGCCAACCAACAGAGTCAGACCTGAGACCCCTCTGATACCAAATGTAAGCTCATAAGTTTAGACTTCCCGGAAGGTTACCCAGCACAATACTATTCAAACCCAAAGACACTTAACCCAAGTATCCCAAGACCTTTAACCAATTAGAAAAGGAGGTGCACTTTTATTCATGGGCCCTTTCCCTTTATATTTGAACCCCATAGATCGTCTCTCGAGTTGTTCCTTTTAGTTGCTTACAGATAGCTTTTGGCTTTTTACATTACTATATGTTCTTTGTGATTTGTTTTGGATTGATCTTTTAGATTTGAAACATTAGAAGGATGTTGTTGACTCTTACTTAAAACACTTAAGTTCATTAGTATTATTGACTAGGATCTAATCAAATTGACTAATGTGATATTTGGCATGAATATTGTGTTTGTTAGTCTTTGCAACATTCCTTCTATTTTGTTGATTGTTGTTATAGTTGGTTCTACTAAATTGAATGTTATTTCCTTTAAGTGATACATTCGTGAATATTTTCCTTATCCGTCAATGATACTTTATATTCTTTTAGTTGTTTTTTGTATAGATGGTAAATCCTATGTTTTCCAAATTATGATGATCTTGGTGGTTCCTATACTATAATTCTAGTTTATTGGATGATAACTTTCTTGGAATACTTTTGTGTTCTAATCTAAAATTTATTTACTAATAATTTAGTCTCTTAGATATCATTGTCTTTGACTTTGATATTGTCCATTTATTGATCTTTGGGTTTTGGCCAATATAGACAGACTAGCTTCGACACTTTATATGCATGGTGAAATCTTTAGTTATGGGGTAGCTACTGTAAACTGATCACATCAACCTCTTTGTCGATATTCGTTATTTCATTTAAAAAAATGTGACCTTGTAAACAACTCTCACTATATTTATAGTATTCTATCTAAACTTTACCAACAGATTTGGTTTCTTTGCTCATGAGGGTTAGGGCCTTTGGCTTCTCTCCTTATATTCCTGTAGGTAGGGGTGTATCACACTTTTGTAAACTAGGTGACACCTAGAGTAGCAAGGGTGGCTAACTCTATTGGTCATTTCCTTGTCGGCAATAGCTGGAAGGTGTCTAAGTTGGTAGTGCATTTGCGTTAGACAAAGATGTTACTTTAACTCATTAAAGTTGGTGCATTTTTCATAAAGTGTGAATACTGTGAACTTTTTCTGGAGTTATTTCCTTGGCGGTATTCTATACTAGAGTATGCATCAACGAGGACATCAATCTTCCCTAAGATGGGGAGAGTGTCACAAATGTGATTTCGAGTATCGAAAGCTACCTTTCAGTTAGTCCTTTTAAATATTCTTTCTTTACTGCCACGACAATACGAAGTTGGTATTGCTGGATCTTTTATCAATCTCCTCCTAAGGTAGCTAAGAAACTAGTCAATGGTTGTGTACTTAAATCAAATAAACATAAGGTAAGAACTTTATGTGTTTCTTGCTAAGCATAATTGGCCTAGTTTGAGAAACTCTTGTTATTCGCTTGCACTTGCTAGTGTTCAAAACCCCCATGATATTGAGTTTTGTCCCTCAATATTCATTAGATGATAGCTTACGTGTCTGCCAAACACCCTCATTATGATGCACCTTGTGTTAGTTCCATTCAGTCCTAATTGCTACTTATAAAAAGTGTCTAGATTTGCTAATTTAGCATATTTATGGAATGTAAAGATTGTCTTAAACACAATGGTGTTTGTCCCATACCCAAATTCACAATCTAACACCATTAAATATTTAGTAAGTTTTGAGTTAGTCCTAGATATTAACTCCTAATACTAAAGATGGCTAAAAGTGAAAGCCCAAAGCATGCATTCCTCAAGGGGCTATAGGGGGTTCTAAATGTATAGTAGGGATAGTAGGTAGATCGGGCATGGCCGACCAACCTAAGGCATAATCTAGCTCTCGCTTACATACCTATCTTTATTTTGTGTCTATCTTATGTCTAAGCCCAAGTTCCACACCATGCTAACTGGTGGAGTACCCATATCCTTATGTTAGGCCACTAGTATGCTGAAATAGTGCCAAACTCTTTTGGCTTTGTTTTGCGTGTTGATCTTTGCATTGGGGTGTTGGATACTCTAGGACTGTTCCAAGTCACTTTGTGTTCCAGTCTCTTTACTCCTTGGGTTGTACACTCGAGAGTTGCTCCATGCTCCAGTTCCGTCACTTCTTGGTTCCATGCTTAGGAGTTTGGCTTTATTCTTTCATTCAGTGGCCCAAGGCTCTTAAACTCAAGTTCTGCACCACTGCCTTTTGGATATATAGTATATAACACGTAGCATATAAAGGGTTCAAGTTCCACTTTGTGGTTATCCTATAGTAAATCACTATATAATAAAAGGTGAAAACCACTTGCACTACAGAGATGCCTTATCATTGACATTGTTGATATTGAGATTTGAGTGAGATGAGATGTCTCTCTATATGATTAATATTGATTTTCATTAGTCTTGATGCAAATAGTGTTGATACTTAACCTGTAGCTTTGTGTTATTAGCATTTATGCATTTGCTCATTAGTAACTATGTTAGCGTTCAAACAAACTGAGTAGCAAGTTGAGTTATCTGGTTTTTAAATGAGATTGTTTAGTAGGGGTTAAGCTTTGAGCTTTTCTTTAAAAAGTGATATAGTTATGGACTATGCTAACTTTACAAAAAAAAGAATTAGTGATCGATATTGAAGATGTTGATTCCTTGTTAGAATTGAATTGGGGATATATCAATTGTTAATGATTCTTTTTGTGTTTGTTATGAAATGAGTTATGTCTTGCTATAAATAAATCCATAGAGGATCAATTTAGTGGTCACTTGTTGAGCATAGCTTTATTATGCTTGGATTTTGCATTGATGCAAAAATGCTCTTCATTAGCTTTACATTATAAAGTTTAGTTTATGAATGTTTTAAAGAGGATATTATGGGTTGTACCAAGAGGTCTTCTTTTGCATTGAAGTTATTTCATATGAGATTCATGATCATTGTTAGGCAAAACTTGGCTATAAGTTTCTTCGAGCTTTTGGTTCTTTAAATTTTATGTTCATTGTATTATTTGTTAGAAGTTGTTGGCAAAAGCATTTTTGGCACATTAGCTTTAATATTAAAGTTAGGATTTGCATATGGCAATTATTGATGATGAATGACTATCATCTTGGGATAGTTGATTGTTCTCGTTAATAGTTTTGTTTAGTTGTTGTTAGTGGTGAATGATTTGCTATTATTTGGGATGGTAGATTGTTTATTCAACAATGATTATGCATCTTTCTATCGATAGAATGATCTTTTATAATAGTTAGTTATTCTCTTTAATAACTTATGGCTTTTTGCATTACCACATATTTTTTATGATTTTCTTTGGATTAATCTTTTAGTTTTAAGATATTAGTAGGATGTTACTAACACTTGCTTAAGCAACTTGAGTTCCTTAGTATGGTTGACTGGGATTTATTCAAATTGGATAGTGTAATAGTTGGCATAAATGAGTGTTTGTTGGTCTTGCCACATTCATTCTGTTCTGTTAATTATTGTTATGGTTAGTTTTGATAGATTGGATGTTATTTCCTTTGAATAATACATTTACGAGCATTTTTCTTGCCAGTCGATGATATTTTGGGTTCTTTGAGTTATTTTATATAAATTATTTAGCATGCTATTTACAATCTTTGATAGTTATGTTTTATCATTAAGTTTTCTTGATGATCTTCTTGATGATACTCTTGATGATACACTTGCTATTTAATTTTGTTGGATGGTTAATCCTCTAATCTTAATCTTTAAAAATCTTGGTGGTTTCTGTACTCTAATAGTCATTTATTGGATGATAATTTATTTGGAACACTTTTGTATTCTAATTTAAGATATTCACTGATAATTAAGTCTCTAAGAAATCATTGATATTGTCCATTTCTTGATCATTGGGTTTGGGCCAATATATGCAAACTGGCTTCAACACTTTGTGTGCATGGTGAAATCTTTAGTTATGGGGTAGTTACTATCGATTGGTCACATCATTCTTTATTTTTGTTTTGAAAGGGCATGACCATGTAAATAACTCTAACTATCTATTTACAGTAGTCTATTTAAATCTGAATGATATGTTTAGTTTCTTTGCTCATAAGGGTTGGGGCCTCTAACTTCTCTCTCTATGTCCTTATGTCCAGGGGTGTATCATACTTTTGTAAGCTGGATGACACCCAAAGCAACAAGGTGGTTAACTCCATTGGTCATTTCCTTGTTGGCAATGGCCAAAAGGTGTTTGAGTTGGTAGTGCATTTGTGTTACAAAAAGAAGTTATCTCTTAATTCATTTAAGTTGGTGTATTTCTATAAGCTCCTTGAATTTAGACTTCCTAGAATGTCACCCAACTTAGTATTATTCAAACCCAAGGACACTTAACCCCAAATATCCCAAGACCCTTAACTAATTGAAAACGAAGGTACACTCTTATTTATGGGCCTTTTCCCTCTATATTTGAACCCTTATGGATTGCCTCTTGAGTCGTTCCCTTTGGTTGTTTACAATTTCTCACAAAGTGTGAATACTGTGAATTTTTTCTGGAGTTGTCCCTTTGTGGTGTTCTAAACTAGAGTATGTATTGACAAGGACATTAATCTTTCTTAAGGGGGGGAGAGTGTTGCAAATGTGACTACAAGTATCAAAAGTTATTTATTGGTTAGTCCTTTTAGATATTCTTTCTTTAAGCTATTGGCTTGGCTCTTAGTTCTTTTATGCTCTATCTTGCACTGATTTGACAAGAACCCTCATATATTAAGAGTCCCTCAATATCGCCAGATGATAACTTACCGTGTCTACCAAACACCCTCACTATCATGCACCTAATGTTAGTACCATTCGGTTCCAATTGTTATTTATGGAAATTGTCTTAATTTGGCATATCTATAGAATATAAAGATTGTCCTAAACACAATAGTGTTTGTCCCATACCCAAATTCATAATCTAGCACCATTTCAGATTTAATAAGTTTTGAGCTAGTCTCAGAAATTAACTCCTCGTACTAAAGATGGCTAGAGGGTTCACAATATATAGTAGGGATAGTGGGTAGATTGGGCATGATATAGTTTAGCTCCTGCTTGCATGCTTGTCCTTATTCTATGTCTAACTTAGGTTTAAGCCCAAATTCCATTCCATGTTAGCTGGTGGAGTATTGATATCCTTGCATTAGGCCACTAGTATGCTAAAGTAGTGCCAAACTCTGTTTGGCTCCGTTTTACACGCTAGTTTTGGCATTGAGATGTTACATGCTTTAAGACTATTCCAAGTCACTCTGTGCTCCTATCCCTTTGCTCCTTGGGCTAAACGCTCAAGAGTTGCTCTGTGCTCCAATTCCATCACTTCTTGGCTCCATGCTTAGAAGTTTGGCTTTATTCCTTCATTCAGTAGCCTAAGGCTCTGAAACTCAAGTTCCACTCCATTGTCCTTGGGGACACGTGGCATATGGCATGTGGTATATGACACATGGCATATGAAGGGTTTAGGTTCTGCTTCGTGGTTATCCTATAGTAAATCACTAGAGGATAAAGGGTGAAATCATGTGCACTACAGCAAGTTCGACAGGCCTTATGAAATTGAGGCTCAAATTAGTAAAGTGGCTTACCACCTCTAACTTTCTCAAGAGATAGAAAAAATATACTTTATGTTCCATGTGAACTTAGTTAAACCGTACTTTGAAGATCTACTTCACAAGGACCAAGTAAGACCTTTATCCAAGGGGAAGAGGAATACAAGGTCAAGGCCATCCTCAATGCTTGTAAGAGTAAGTGATAAAGACACAAGGTAAGGGAGTTCTATATGAAGTGGAAAAGATTTCCTTATTGCGAAGCAATATAGGAAACGGAGGAGAACCTAGCGAACGCGAGATCTAGTGAAAAAGTAAAACCCTATGTACTTATATAAAGTTCAATTAAAGTATCCATTTGTGAAATTAAGCAATATCATATGTTAGGGCCCAAAGGCACGCCAAAGGTAAGCTAATTAGCATAGGTTAGCTAGATCGACCAACCATAAGTAACTATGCCCGACTCCCTGTGGGGATGTCAAATCCGCAGTCGTATACTATGGAGGTTGGGTTCAAGTGTAGCACATATGAACATAGAATGAGATTTGGATATACTATCACCATAGATCGTTAGAACCTTGGGGGATAAATAGGGATAAAATAACCACTAAGGGCTCTTTCATCAAGCAGTTGCCCTTTTTCCAGTTGACTTAAGGGGAGAGAGATAGAGTGTGCTAAATGTGGTATTAGAGGAAATAGCATGGGTTCGATTCCCATTTATTAATGGCTACTTAAAAAATATAATATACCCTTAAGTAAGGTATATTTCTACCCCTAAATTTGAAATTGTATGTATTATATTTTTCCTTTTAGTGGAGCATCCAGAGACGAAGGTATCCACAATGGGACTGCGGTATAGGTGAATGATTAGTTTCTTCACATGGGGAACCAGCACCTCCATTTCTACATTAAATCTACCAATCCTTCAATTGTGTAGACCAAATATTCCATATGGCTCAATAGGGGTTGTTAGTCAATAGTCAATGAGAATATTGACATATCTAAAGGGGGGGTGAGTGTAGCGATGTGATCAATTTGGATATATTATCACTATAAATCCTTGGAACCTTAGGGGATAAATAGGGATAAAATAGCCACTAAGGGCTCTCTTATCAAGCAATTGCCCCTTTTTCAGTTGGTTTAAGAGGAGAGAGATAGAATGTGCTACATCAAGTCCCAACCCTTTAGTAAAGCAAGGCTGGGTTTAAGTCCAAACCCTATACTAGGGTGGGGTGGGACACCTATATCCTATTATCAGCTCTTGGTTGGGGAGGTCAACTCCCCAAGGTGTCATAGACTAAAGGATCCTTGAAACCACAATCAGAATGATAAAGAATTTATTGAATGAAACCAAGTTTGAGATCGAGTCTAAGACCGACTCCAAGACCGAGTATAAGATCGAGTCTGCGATCAAGTCCGAGACCAACTCTAAGACCAAATTCGAGATAGAGTCTGGGACAAAGTTCAAAACCAATTCTGAGATCTAAAATCAAGTCCAAGTCTAAGTCTGAGATCGAGTTCAAGACCGAGTCCAAATTCAGGTCCAAAATCGAGTCCAAGATCAAGTCTGAGACCAAGTTCGAATACTAATACAAGTTGTGCGGTGATAGCCCAAAGCGTTCATCTGACAGAGGCAAAGGAGGAGGAGGGGGGGGGGGGGGCTGTAGGGGGCTCCAAAAGTAAAGTAAGGATAGTGAGGTTAGGAATCAGTCTTGAAGGAAATCTTCAATGGTGCTTTCAAACTAACTTAAGGTTAGGATTAGGGGTTAGGGGCCTTGGGTGGGAGTGAGCATGGAGTGGGTGGTGCTAGAGAAAACACACAAGGAAGTGCTCAAGAGCAACTCCCACTCCCAAAAGGGAAACCAATTACAGTGGTCCCAGCTTATATGGAGTGATGCCTCACTTGAGTACCATGCAGCTTATTGGTCCTCACCTCTTTCTAGGAAGTTGGGGAGTAGGGGTACCCATACTATATGACTAGACCATGGTGTTTCCCCCTAGAGTCCCAAAACAAATGATACACCCAAAGCTTGGGATTAAGAGTCTTATTGTAGCGCACCTTATCTCTCTCCCCTTAAGCCAACTGGAAAAGGGGCAATTGCTTGATGAGAGAGCCCTTAGTGGCTATTTTATCCCCATTTATCCCCCAAGGTTCCAAGGATCCACGGTGACAGTATATCCAAATCTCATCCCATGATCACATGCGCTACACCTATGATCAAGTCTTAGTACCAAGGGATGTTAAGAACTTGGAAGCTTGGTGTGCTTAGCTGCTTATGCCTGTGGGGAGTGTAGCCAAACCTTAAGTCTAGAGGGGGATTGATAATGAATTTGGGAATCCGTGAATGGATAGGTAACACCTTGTTATTTGTGTAGTAAGTAGCTAAAGCCAAGTAGGACTAAATAGGAGTTAGTACCATAGGCGGGAACCTTGGCAAAGGAACTTACTTAAGCCCAAAACAGTGGTGATTGAATAGACGAGGTAAGCTAGCAAATTAGAAAGGAAAACTTTATGGCTTACACACTAGTGTAAGCAACCAACTCAAAGAACAATTTATTAGGGTTCAAATATAAAGGGAAAGGGCCTATGAATAAAAGTGCACCCTTTTTTCCAATTGGTTAAGGGTCTTGGGATATTTGGGGTTAAGCGTCCTAGGGTTTGAATAATATAACCTTCTGGGAAGTCTAAATTTAGGAGCTTACAATTTGGTATTAGAGAGGTCTTAGGTCTGACTCTATTGGTTGGCTACGGGAATCACACCACATGTTGATTGACATTTAGCTGGTTTAGTTTGCTCCCACTGGGCTCGACTCGAGGGGTAGGGTGTCAAGAGAGCGGGGCTCTTGGGAGTGCTATGGCTCTCAATTTCCATTTACGAAGGCGTGAACTTATAGGGAAGTATGGTAGATTATAAACAACCAAAGAGAACGATTCAAAAGACAATCTGTTGAAATTCAAATATAGAGAGAAAGGGCCCATGAATAAAAGTGCACCCCCTTTTCCAATTGGTTAAGGGTCTTGGGATATTTGGGGTTAAGTGCCCTTGGGTTTAAATAGTACTAGGCTAGATTCCCAAGAAGTCCAAATTCAAGAGCTTACAACTAGAGTCTTCCCTCTACTATACTTTTGGAGCTCACCAAATCTCCCAGGGTTTGGGAGACGATCACTTTGGGCTTTCACCCTTAGACTAAACTCAGACTCGGTTTCAAACCTAGTTTCTATCTCGGTCTTGGTCTCAGTCTCCATTTTAGGTCCATCTCAGAGTCAACTTCGGACTCCATCTTAGATCCATCTCAAACTCCATCTCAAATCCATCTTAGATCCATCCCAAACTCTATCTTCGACTCCATCTTGGGTCCATCTCAGACTCCATCTCAAACTCCATCTTGGGTCCATATCAAACTCCATCTTGGACTCCATCTCGGGTCCATTTTGGGTCTATATTGGACTCCATCTCAGGTCCATATCAAACTCCATCTCAGACTCCATCTTAGGTTCATCTCGAACTTCATCTCAGGTCCATCTTGGACTCCATTTTGAACTCCTTCTCAAACTCCATCTCAAACTCCTTCTCGGATTTGTTCCTAACACTTTCATATGTCACAACACTTGCTATATATCAATCCTTTTTGTGTCCCTTTTTTAGAGACTCACTTACTGATTATTTTCTTATCCTATTATTAGGAAGTTAATTTCCACCAATACAATCAATTATGTCCCATGTTTTGCTTAATTGCCTCATAATCATCAAGTCCTAAAACTCATTATTAGTGCTTTTACACCTCGCTCATTATTTAGGTCAATGCACTTGAATTTAAGCTATGCCAATCCCACTTTCATTGGGATTCCTTTGGTAATAAGTTCTCATGAATCAACCAATTTGACCTCAAAGCATCATGCCTTGGAACATTTGGTGTCTCCACACCATCAGCTCTATGAGTTTACCCTCATAACACTTCCCACTTATGTCTAAGTTTTTGTTAAACAATAGTAGTCGTTTCTTATGCTAACTATCTGTTAGCATTACAATATAAACATAATTTCTTGCCAAAGTTGTTTTCTTTCGTAAACACCTTTTCACAATTTTAGCATGGCACATTCTACCATCAATGAGATACCTATTATTCTCATATTTGGATCTCATGATCCTCTCAGTCCTTTATAGGGTACAAAACACCTCGATTTAAACAGGATTCCTCAAAAGCCTTTAGGACCATCTCTTAACTCTACTAAGTCATCCAGCTTTTGAACTTGTTAATCCAATGTCCTATAAAGCCCTACTTTTGAGGTGTATCATACTTAAATAAAACTTTTTATATTCTCATAAGGACCATCCTTGCAAGTGTTACTCTGACACTTGATTATCCATCTCGAGTCCATTTCAGATTCCATCTCGAACTCCATTCTGAGTCCATATTGGACTCCATCTCAGGTCCATATTAGACTTTATCTCGGGTCCATCTCGGACTCCATCTCAGGTCCAACTCAAACTCCATCTCGGGTTCATCTCGGACTCCATCTCAGGTCTATCTCAGACTCCATCTCGGGTCTATCTTAGACTCTATCTTGGGTCCATATTGGACTTCATCTCAGATTTCATCTCGAATCCATCTCAGACTCCATCTTAGACTCTATCTCAGGTCCATCTTAAATTCCATCTCGGGTCCATATTGGACTCTATCTATTCTTAGCACTTTCATGTGTTAGTTTTTTCTTGTGTCCTTTTTTTAGAGATTCATTCATCAATTGCTTTGTGCTCATTCCTTGAGCACTTTGTTCAGAGTTTCACTCATGCTCTCGACTTTTCAAATTGGAAGTTTTGATCCAAACATGTTATGTTTTGTTGGACTTTCACTTTGACCAATACTATGTGGCACCTTTTTTGCTCCACTTTGGGGCTTAGGGATTTGTGTTTCACAACGAGACCAACAAATGGGGCATGGTAGTAAGAGTGTCTTAGTAGATATAGTAAACTATTATCTAGTAAATATTAAGGAAACAAGTTCAATATTGCAATTCCCAACATTAGTAAGTGCAAGTTAACAAATAAATCTCTCTAACCAAGTTAAATATGCTTAAATAATAACATTTAGAAATTCCATCCTTATGCTTCTATGGCCAAATGCACACGTGAAAAGTAGTTTCTCAACTACTTTGAGAGGAAATTAATTATGGTTTAGCAATACTAACCTCCTGTTGTTGTGGTAGTAAAAGAAGAATAGAAAAGAGCTGATAAGTAGCTTTTGATACCTACAGTCACATTTGCAATATATTCTAATATCTTAGGGATCAATAGAAGTGGGTATTTATTAGGAATGATAGCTTTGTTTAAGTTGTAATATAGATTAGGAGATTTGTTTAGGTTGTTATTTTCCTTGGACACAAAAAACAAGTGCACTAATTGGAGATTGAGAAGGCTAGATAAACCTTTAGAAAGATTCTTCTCAATATATCTATGTAATATGTCCAACTCTATTGATAAAAGATTATAGACAAGACTAAATAGTAGTGATTAACACCCTTGAAATCATAATAATTAAAGGGAAGAGTGGATTGGTCTAAATAGACAAAGTTGGTGTTAAATGAATCACAATTGCAAAGACAGAACCAATATCTTAAAAACTAATACCTCCAGACTCATATGAAAAAAATATGAAAAATTGGATTGGAGAAACAAAATAAAAGGACTTAGAGAATGAGAGAATTGTTCAATTAATATCATATCACTTTCAATCTAATGTCAGGTTCACCAGCTCAAACCAAAGACGATATAAAAAATATCAATTTATATTTACAAGAAAACCAACACAAATCAAACACAAATCAGAAAGAGGTAAAAGAAGTCTATATATATAAAATTTAGTTAACAATATTGTTGCCAAATAGTGTGTGACACAGACACAGACAATCCAACCAAGATGGAAGTTGTTGATTGTTCCAAAATCATCCTTGTGTGTGACACAGACACAGACAATCCAACCAAGATGGAAGTTGTTGATTGTTCCAAAATCATCCTTGTGCCAAATGTGAAACACCTCGTTCAGATTTGCATCGTTTAGCGCGTCCTTGGCGCTTGAATCTCCCGTGTAAGGTTCCCTTGTTGAACATCTTCTTCGTTACCTTTATTTTAGTTTTTGGTTATGCACATTTAGGGTCTATGGCTGTGAATGTTTTGAATGTGGCGGAGAAGCCCAGCGCCGCCAAGGAGATCGCGCAGATCTTGTCACATGGCGATTGCCGGAGCTTGAGCGGCCATTCTGTCTACAACAGGATCTTCCATTTCAACTACATGATCGGTGGTCAGCCATGCCGAATGGTAATGACCTCTGTCAGCGGCCATCTCATGGAGCTGGATTTCGAGGAGCAATTCCGGAAATGGTACTACTGCGATCCGGCCGATTTGTTCCAGGCCCCAGTGAGGAGATACGTTCCCCAGGTACGAAGGATTTTGATAGGAAAGGAAAAGAAAGAATGTGGATTCTCACAGGCAGGGAAATGTTCTCTAGGACAAGCTGGGAATCAAACGGACGCTGGAAGAACAGGCTAGGAATTGCCAGTGGCTTGTTCTTTGGCTCGATTGCGATCGAGAAGGAGAGAACATTGCCTACGAAGTGGTGGAGGTCTGTCTCAATGTTAACCGGGGACTCAACGTCTTACGAGCTCGCTTCTCAGCATTTATCGAGAGGTATGATTTTTGTCACTTCCATCTTTCCTTCGGGGACTCATAGTTTTTGCAGGGAAATCCAGCACGCTGCACAGAATTTGCACCGGCCAAATCGCAATCTTTCGGATGCTGTGGACGCGCGCCAGGTTTTTCTCTGAGCTTTAAACTTCCTTTATCGTTTGTAGTTCTAAAAGAAAGCCATGCCGATGTTTAGGAGATCGATCTACGTATAGGTGCTTCCTTCACTCGCTTTCAGACAATGCTCTTGAAAGATCGCTTTGTTCTTCCATTTGACGAGCATGAGAAGGCCATTCTTAGCTATGGTCCGTGCCAGGTAACGAGATAAATAATAATCTCCATTCCAATAGCCAACATACTTTTGCGCTAGTTTCCAACTCTAGGCTTTGTCGTTGAAAGATATTGGCAAGTTCAAGCACACCAGCCTGAAGATTTTTGGACCATAAACTGCGTGTACAGGTCGGAGAACGACAGTGCTTCCTTCAAATGGACGTAAGTCATGATTTTTTTAATCCCAGGCTTGCTGAGTTTGTATGTTTCGCAGGCGCGGCCATCTTTTCGACTATGTAGCCGCCGTCTCCATATATGAAATGTGCGTGGAAGAGCCTCTTGCTACGGTTAATTTATCTTCCTTCCATCATGCTCGAAAGCCTTGAAATCTTCTCTTTCAGGTTTTCTCTGTTACTGGACGTGAGACACGTAAAAATCCACCGCATCCACTCAATACGGTTGAGCTGGTGAAGCGGGCTTCACGGTTTCTACGCTTTGGGTCCCAGGAGACAATGAAGGTATTGTTGGCTTGTGTTTATCAATCGCCAACCTTTGAACTTGCAGGCTGCTGAAGAGCTCTACCAGCAAGGATTCATCAGCTATCCCCGGACTGAGACAGATTACTTTTCGGAGAACACTGATCTTCGAGTTTGTGTTGCATCGGTTCCTAGTCTCTTTGAGCTCATATAATGTTGTCTACGCAGCGCATGGTAGAGGAGCAGACAAGGCATCCTGTGTGGGGAAATTATGCCCATCGCCTTGTTGACCCTCGAGAGAATTTGTGGAGACATCCGAGCAATGGTGGACACGACGATAAAGCTCATCCGCCTATACATCCTACCAGGTTTTCGGATGGAGAACCACAATGGAGGAACGATCACAAGGTAGGTTTTTTTTATTAATGTCACTTTGATTTCTGTATTTTGTTTTCTTTGCAGGCAGTGTATGAGCTTGTTGTGCGACACTTTCTTGCGTGTGTCTCGCAGCCGGCTGTAGGATACGCAACAAAAGCCATGATTGACATTGCTGGGGAACAGTTCTCTGCTAATGGACTCATGGTGACTGCTGTAAGTAAACTTTCTCGTTGTTCCTAGGAACTGAGACCGTGTTGCTCGTTTTCATCTCAGAGAAATTACTTGGAAGTTTATAGATACGAAAACTGGGCTGCTTCAACTCTTCCAAACTTTGATCTTGGACAACAGGTACACATCTTCAGACTGCGAGTATTTTCTTACTTTGCGTGTGTTTCTTCGCAGTTCATTCCAACCAGGCTTACGCTGGATGCTGGCAGAACGCAACCCCCACCCCTTTTGTCAGAAGCGGATTTAATCGCGCTCATGGACAAGGTGGTTTCTTAGTTCCAGCATTTTCAAGACCTGAATTCTCTGTGTGGCCAGGAGGGAATTGGAACGGATGCTACTATGCATGATCACATAAAAAAGCTGCTGGACCGGCGCTACGCTACCAAAGATGCGCAGACACGCTTTTGTCCCACAAACTTGGTACGCGGCACAACCAGGAAAAGTGCTTTCAACTAAGTAGAGATTATCTTACAGGGCGAGGCACTGGTTATGGGATATGACACGATGGGGTTGGTTTTCATATTTCTAGTTTCTTTATATTCACTTCCAAGATGAGAGACATTCCAGAAGTTTTGTTTCAGGTACGAGCTTTGGAAGCCCCATCTCAGATCTATAATGGAGAGAGACATGAAGGCCGTGAGCGACGGGATAAAGGTGAAGGAGAATGTCCTGGAGACATGCTTGCAGCAAATGAAGACGTGCTTTCTCGATGTAGGTTTTAAAGCTTTTCAGCTGCTACTTTATTTTCTTATTTTTCTTATATTTTCCAGGCTAGAGTTCAGCAACAAAAGCTTATAGAGGCAATGGGTCTTTTCTTTGAGAGGTAAGCATGTGTTCTTTGGCATTAGTTTCTACTTGGATCGGTCCAACAGAAGCCAAAATCAAGTCCCTGAAGCGGTGCAAGTCGGTGGAATCGTTCGAAGGTGCCCGATGTGTCGTGAAGCCGACATGGTTTTAAAGAGAAGACCAGTGGGTTTTTCCTCTTCATCCCGTTTGCTTGTAGGCCACCACTGACTTTGTTACACCAGGATAGCAAGTTTATGGTTGGTTGTCGCAACTTTCCACAGGTAAGTTCTTGCTGCTTGCTTAGCTTTTTACTTTTGGAAAATGGTGCTTTTCTTTTCAGTGTAAAAATGTCGTGTGGCTACCCTCCGTCGTCATGGAAGCGACAGTCACTGCACACACTTGCAACTCGTGCATTCCAGCTCCAGTTTACAAAATTGACTTCAAGTTCAAGAGAGCAGAGATACCACCACAATACAGCATTTATCACACAGGTGAAAGCTGATTTCCAGAAAACCACATACTGCTAAAATTAACAATCTCTTGTAGGTTGCGTTGGTGGCTGTGACATTGTGCTGAATGACATTATGAATATCTATAGAGCACCTCCTGCTCCCTCAGGTTCGAACTCTGTTTTCCTTGCTCGGCTAACAGAAACTCTATGCAGGGAGAGGACAAGCACAGGATCGAGCTTCTGGACGTGGCCGTGGTGTTGCTTATCCAAGACGAGGCCGCCGTGGTGGCGGTGCTGGGAGATCCCAAAACCCAAGCCGGCATGGTGACACGGAAGTTTTCTATGATGCGCAGGTACACTTTTAATTTTTTTTACTCCCTGTTGTTGCTTAGATTGCAAAGCACTCTAAGAAATCACAGCAGTCAAGTTCTTGGCATTTTCAAGTTTATAGCTTCAAGGACACAAGAGACTGGCACACACAGATCAGATCCAGAGTTTCTGGAACTATAGTGAGAGGACGTAGGCCTCGACTTGCTTGATGCTAGCAACGAAGCCATCGGCAAACTTGTCAACTTCCTCCGTGCCTGGAACTTTGGGTTCGTAATCGAGGGACCACAGAAGCAGGCTTCCTTCTCCTTCAGGCTTGAGCGTCAGTTTCCATTTGAGAGAACTCACTTGCGTGCCAACCAGTCCCCCTTCGATCACGCTCACCCCAATGGTATGAGTGGATTCATCGATCATAGTCAGCTCCTCTTTTATGAATGGATAAGGAACAAGATCTGTGCATGAAGTTCCAGGAACACCAAAGAGAAGAAAGATGAAAATCAAACAAACAGAGATCTCTCCCAGAAACATCACGCACCAGTATTGAACTTGACCATCCTGGTGTTTCCAACGAGAGCAGCATCGCCATCAACATTTTCAATGCTCACCACGGCCTGATTGGAAGCTTTGACAAGCATTTGTGGATCCTTGAGAGCCTCCCACAGTTTTGAGGGGGGGAGTGCAACCTGAATCTCTCGGCTGATAGTCGATGGAGCTCCCATTGTGTCTAAGTTTGCTACTAAGCTTTCATTTTTTATACTAGTCTAGATTGTCAACCCTGCTATTCTATTGTTGTTCATTCTTCATGTCACGACCTTCAGTTAAAAATCTCCTCCTTCCGAGTGTAGCAAGTAAGCATCTCGTTCCACAACACCATCAAAGATCCCTCATTTGTGAACTTACAATGCAACCTCCTTTTCATTAAAGTGGGATTCTCTCATTATTATGTGTCTATATAGTTCATTCAATTAGTTGAAAATGTTATAATACATTAATGTGAGAAATCACATGAGAACCTTCACTTTTTTTTCTTGTTACCTTATCTTCTTTACTAAAAAAATGTGAGATAATGACAAATCTCACTTTAACTAGAAAGTGCTTGTTCACGCTCTCCAAACCGTTTCCCTGGCCGTAAGCAGCGATCAATGCGTTCCAGGATCTAGCATCTCGGCCCATCGCGAGGAAGATCTCCAATGTCTCCCACCCAAACCTCTAGGTGATGGAGTTTGTTGTTTCCAACAATCGCCTTATCCACTGATTGTGAGGGAGGAACTAACAGGGGACGTGGTTTTCCTCCCTATAAGCCAATATGGTGACCATTTCAGCATAGATTTTAGAGCCTTTGTCCACGGTTGAAGCATTGATATATTGTTTACCATTATACGTGTTGGTACATATACCAGCATACCTACAGTATTTGGTGTTTCCAACAATCGCAACATTCTCAACACTCACCACGCGATTGGAAGCTTTGACAGGCATCTGTGGATCTCCCACAGTTTTGAGGGCAACCTGAATCTCTTGGTTGATAGTTGAAGGAGTTCCAATTGTGTTAAAGCTTTCATCTTGTATACTAGTGTAGATCCAATTCTACAAGTTACCATGAATCACCAATATTCTGTTGTTGTTCATTCATCATATGCATGTCATAAAAAAAGTGGTGGTCGTCTCCTCGCCCTGCGTGTAGCAAGTAAGCATCGCATTCCACGACACCAGGTGGGGCTCCGGCATACCATCGAAGATCCTCCTCATCTCCTCGAATTTGCGAGCATGCCAGAAACATGCTCGTCCACGACCGAACGTTTCAAACACCAGCTTCGTGCTCTCCAGATCGTTTCCCTGGCCGTAAGCAGAGATCAACGCGTTCCATCTCGGTCCATCGCGAGGAAGATCTTCGTCGCCTGATCAATGTCTCCGGCCTCGCGCACCCAAATGCTTGTCCAAGTGATGGAGTTCGGTCTGGAACAGCCTCCTGGCCTCCTCGAGCATCCCAGTGCGTGTGTAGACGGGAAAGATCGAGTTTCAGGACACCGAGTCTTGGGCTGGAATGCGATCGAAGAGTGCCCGCGCTGCTCTAACATCGCCAGCCTGGGCATTTGCCGTGATTAGAGCATTCCACGATGTTCCTCCCGGGTATTTCTTCCTGAAGCTGGCCGGTTTGCGAGAGCCAAAAAGCCCTCCGTTGACTACAGGCATTCTTCGAAAGAATTCGAGAAAATCCCCAAACTACCATAGAGTTCCAAGATGCAACATCGCGCTTTTCCCTTGGCTCCGCAATGTTTCCGGCTAAAGCAACGTTGAGGAAACTGCGCTGTGCTCTCAGAACCATTTCCCTCTCTCGTTTAAATACCTGTTTTGGGCAACAAGCGCGAACCCCACGCCCAAACATTTATGTGGTTGCCCAGGAACCTTTGGCCTTCCTAGCGAGCTCCCAGTGCAATGGTCATCCTTCTGATAGATTGTTGCAAGCTTTCAACTTCGAATGAAATGCCACCCATGGAAGAAATACTACTAAGCGTCATAGTAACTATTAAACTTGTCTATCAATTTAAGCTGGAAGAGAAGCACGCATATCCTAGTGATATTTTGTCTCATGTTTTGGAGTAATATGTCATCTCGTTGATATATAGAATCCAGCTCCAAATTGACATTCGAAGAGTTGTTAAGATGAAATCTCATGATTTAACATCCTATCTATGCAGGCGATCCGAAACTGTGAAACCTTCATTTTATTCAAGAAACTATTATAAGGTATTCCGTAAGCAAGTGTGAAGAACACTTAGCTAACAAAATCACGAGATTCATCCTTTTAACTTGTAAGCTTTGGGCGACTGATCGCCTTTGCAAGGTTGGATTCTAGCGTTGGCAGGGGCAACGCGAGCAGAGCAGGCCTCAAATCATCCTCGCCGGCAATTCTCTTGAGCAGCGGCAGCAAATCAAACAAGACGCGATCGTCATCCCTGCTGCTGTTCCGAAACATGGGCACCACGATCCCGCTCTCGAGATTCATCTTGAACGAGTCCCGGAAATCGTCCACCCACACCACCTTCCGCAACTCCCTCCCAAGCTTTGGACTGTTCAAGTCCTTGTAGTCCTTGATCTCCGAGCTCCCGCTGCAAGAGTCCCGAGCAAGCCATGTTGCCACAAATGATCCACTGGGATCAATCGCCTCCCTCATCTTCTCCACATAGGATTTCCTTCCGAGGCTAAACACCACCACCTCGTAAATCTCTGAGGCTTGCCGAAGGAAATCGTCCAGCCCTGGTCGCTTGGACACCCAAACGGGCTGCTCCTCGGAATCAAACTCCACCACGAAGTCGAAACACGCATGTAATTTAGCTTGCCTCGACGTAGCTATCAAAGTACCATCGAGATCAAGGATCAAAGTCGGCTTGCCTCGATCGCCAACGCGCTGTTCGCCAAGTTGAGCCATGAACACTGAGTATGAACCCTAAATGAGGTAGGATAGTACTTATTTTCAAAATGAAAAGGTTGGAAAGAATGTTATATATTGTCCTGATTTTATATACATCTGTAGTTTTCGCCTTATGTACTGATTGTGAGGGAGGAACTAACAGGGGACGTTGGTTGAAATAGTGTGTTCCCTATAAGCCAATACAATGACCATTTCAGATTACACAGCATAAATTTGAGAGCCTTTGTCCACTTCTCTGGTCGGTTGAAGCTTTGAGTGATTGCAAATCCTTCCACCTTGTCATTCTCAATCCTTCAAGACATGCCAAGATCAGAAAAGCGCTGCTGATACGAAGGACTTACAAGTAAGGTAGCGTGAAGCATTTGCCTGGGGCCACTCTAGCAGCCCGGTCCTTGGCATTTGCAAAATCGGCAAACTCTTTCAGACATGCGAGGAAATAAACCATTGCTTTGTCAAAGTGCGTGCTCCAAAACAGATTTACTGGACCGTAGCTGCCACAAGAGAGTATAAGTTACTCACAAAACACGAAAGTGAAAACTCACAGCTCGTATGTGTTTTTGCTATCAGCAATACAGGCATAACTTCCCATGGGAATCAATCTATACCTGCAAGCAGCAACACAAATTCAGAAGAAAGAAAAGGAAAAAGAAGTCTACATACGTAAAATTGAGTTGGCAATATTGTGCCATAGTGTGCAACAATAGACACGCCTGTCCCCAGGCGGCATTGATCTCATCCCATTCCACCTGATACAGGGACGGTCTCACAAAACAAGAAACAGAAAAATATGCTCTTACATGAACATTTGGAAGGCGGCCAAGCCGGAAATTGTTGATTGTTCCAAAATCACCGTCGTGACAAATGTAGAACGCCTCGTTCAGAACGTTTGCAGCTTTTAGCGCAGTCAATTGTGCACCTGCAACGTCAATCTTTGCCAAGACAGCGTCTCTCTCCTCCTGTAAGCAAGAATAAATACGAAACAAACATTTCAAGTTTATCTTTACCTGATGAACAGTGAGACGAAGTTTAAAGTTGTTGAAGTCGTGCCAGAATCTGGATGAGGTTTATCAGAAAGAAGAAAAGACAATACTGAGAAAAAACAGGCCTACCTTTGTTCCAATTCATCGAGATCTTTAAACTTGCGCTCATAGTCTTCCAGTTGCAACTTCACCTCCAGATTTTGTCGCTCAAGCTGCTCAATCGTCGCTTCAAGCTTTCTTTCTTCTTCAACCTGGAAAAGAAAAAGCACAATAAACTTAGTAAACTTCAATCGTCATGCAAGTATGCTCTTTACCGTAAACTCCTCCTCGCTCACTGAAGTCCGTTGCTCCTTCTCGAATCTATCAAGACAAGACTCGTATTCTTTTATGTCCTTGGTAACCTCTTCAATTTGTTTTTCCATCTCGTCAGACAAAACACGCATGCATTCGAGGCACAGGGGTTGATCCACCTAGCAAACCGAAGAACAGAAAGAACTATGTAAGAAAACCCATCCAGACTATAGAGATGTAGACATCACAAACCTGAGTTTGTGCCGAAGCAATCTCGAAGACCCTCGTCAAGACATTCACACTAGCATTGAAGCTAGCGTTACTCGTCTGTGGCTGTGCTCCTCCGCCACTGGAATTTCCACTGCTTCCAGCCTGGCCTTCGCCAGACATATCGTTCCTATACATGGATGCTGCTGCGGAAGGCAACACAACAAAGGACTCTTCCATTGTTCTTCCGCCATGGTGGCTCTCAGCAGCTGCAAAATCGGATTTTGATTGCTAGCGAGGATCCAAGAGCTGAAAAGACAAACCTGGGGTTGGATAATAACCAGGAGTTGGATAATTCATCGCCCCTCGCGGCCTTGGAGGAGGATAGCCGGCTTTGTGCTTCGGCAAGAGCACGAACGATTGATCCATTCTGCTCGCAGCTAGGACGCTCCCACTGCCGGCAGCTGCAACAAAGCAGAGCTTGGAATGAATCCATCGACAACCCAGCAGCCCTAACCTGAGACTCGCTCCGCGTAGGCATCCGCGCCAGAGATCACGAATGGATGCTTGCACATTTGACAGTACCATCGCGGCAGCGCTGGATCGCGCACCGCGACTTTGCCGCCTTCCATCCTCCCTCTTTACTACATAAGCCCTAAGATGGGAATATTCTCCGCCCAAAATCAGATGCTTGTTACATTAGCTAGAATATTCTCCACAATTAAAATAAGATGCCAACACTTCGTTAGCACAAGTTAGAATTTTCGCTAGCACACCGCCACCACTGTTGATGCTTCCTGCCGAACCGAGACTTCGCGATTCTTGAGTGCTTGTCTGAGCATTTTGTGAAGCTGAATGTTTGTTAGTTCCGCTACCTCAACCTGGAAAAATCGGTCAAAATCAAGCGTGAAGATGATAGAATCTAGAGTGAAGAACACTCACCTTGTTCTTCCAAGTCTTGACCTCTTTGGACAACTCGTCGTTGTTATGTCTACAACGCATGTAGTCGAGAGCTGTGGGACGAGGAGGCCCATCTTCTTCTTGCATATGCGCTACCACGGATTCGTGAAGCTTGCTCTACGAAAGAGAAGAGAGAACACCAAGGATAAGTTAGGCTGGAATAAGTTTGAGCTAGATTACCTTTTGAAAGGTCTCTGTTCTGATGTTGTCTCGTAAGCTTTCCAACAAAGGCTGGCGATCTTTGAGGAAACATTTGATGTTTGTTCCCCGATCCACAATGCCACCAAGCTTCCGCCGTGTTGTCTCCAGAGCCTTGGAATTCAGGACATCCGAGTTTGGTGTCAGTCTAGAGATTTTTTTCGAGAGAGATTTTTCTCACTCGTACCTTGAGCGTTCTCTTGACCGCGCTCTTGAGGTCCCAGATCTCGTAAGTCCTGTCCCGTATCCTGGCGTGGAGCTGGACGTTTTGGATCTGAAGCTGATCGAAGTCGATGGCATGTAAGATGTCCTTGAGATCCTTTTTCGTGCTGAACTGGTGCTCGGCTTCCATGATCTCCATATGAAGCAAATCATTCTTCTCTTGCAATTTGTCTCTCACATTTTGCTTTCTTCGCAGCTTG
>NW_003314276.1:2622935-2635987 GCF_000143415.4 Selaginella moellendorffii
CAGACAAAGAAAAGCCAAGAACAAGCATTACCTCAACACATCTTCGGCATAGATCACCTTTCCGGGATTGATCTCTGACAAAAGAATCACCTCCCTGTAGAAGCTGTTCTTCTCCTTCTTCGTTTCCCTCATGCCTCGCTTCACCTCATTGTAAACAGCACCAAGATCATCGAGGCAGCGATCGTTCTCCGCTCGCAACTTCTCGACTTGATCAGTGAGATGTCCGCATTCTTCATCAGCGATCTCAACTTTCTCCTCGGTGCTCATGGGAAGCGCCTCGGCTCTTTGCTTGGGTGGCGAGAGCGAAGGTATCTTTGGCGGCGACAAGAATCGTACTGTGGCTCTTGGCACCGGAGGACCATCGTGAAAAATCCGGAACGATCGTCTCGAGCTCCGGCGTAGTGCCTCGGCTGCCTCCTGTTCTTCCTTCTCAGTTTCTTCTTCTTCCATCTTTTCCAGGTGAAGTTGCAAGCTCCCCTTGCGTGTCACAATCCTCTGGAAGAGAGAGGAAAAACTCACGAACAACGAAGCTAGAATCTGGAAAGAACTTACCGATAGATGTTCCGAGAGTAGCGTATTTTCCATTCGCACTGCCTCTTGCTTCACCTGGAGCGCTTGCAGCTCCTTGTTCCTCTCCATGATCTCGTACTGGTCCATGGCGATCTGCCCTAGCGGTCTCCTCGCTGGAAATCCCAGCTTCTTGGATCAATGCCGGCGGCCGGATCCACAAAACCTCATCGAAATACCCTACCGGGCGATGATCTCCCAGCTTGTGCGCTTGGATCGAGCTTGAGAAGCTGGAGCTCGCCTCGATCGTGTGGCGAAGATCCAGGGCTCTAGCGCGCCATTAAACTCCCCTCTGGCGGTTTTACGCGCATCCGCTGGACGAATCTCGAGAAGCCACGTGGACTTCGTCAGCCCTAAGCTGGGCGCCGGCTGAATCGGCCGAAGCCACGTGTCACTGCCACATGTTTGTGCATTGTGTCCGAAGGAGCGAGCATCGCGTGGGAGTTTAGCTATGGAGGCGATTCTAGGGCTAAGAGCTCCGTCTAGGGCAATCGACGTGAAGACCGGGCTTTCTCCGCGCAGGATCGGCAATGCGAGCTCGAGCAGCCTCAAGATTGGCAATACGAGGGTGGGAGGCGTCACAGATCTCCGCGTTGGCAGAAGCAATGGCAGGAAGAGGAGGATCGATGCGCTGCGATGCAGGGCGGGGCTGGAGGAGATTGCGCCAGCGACGGCGGCGGCGTATGGATTGACGCTTCTCAGTGGCGGATTCTTTGCCTGTGAGTCTTTGCAATGCGAGCTCTTGCATTTGGCAAGAATATAATTCTTTCTTCTTTGCAGACTCGAGAACTGGCAGCAAGGGATCTCTTGTGGGTGGCCTCACTGGCGGCATCGCATTCGCGGTGGTAAGCAAATCTTTCTAGTCATAGCTAGCTCGTCCGGATGATCTATAGCTCGCTTATCTCCTTGGATCGTCTTTCAGGCGTATCTTTTGATGCTCAACCCCGACACGAAAGACCTCGCCAATGCCATAGGATTCGGCGTGGCATTTCTTTTCATCGCAGTTTTTGGTAATCACTCTCTCTTTGCTAGAAAGGACTTACAAATTCTAGATCACACAGGCATTCGTCTGGCAGCAACTCGACAGCCCATCCCGTCTGGATTGCTACTAGCAATCAGCATCGCAGCCTCGGTAGTGTTCGTCAATGCCTACTTCAGTGCCCGGCTGCTTTAGGAGTGCTCCAAGTGTAATAAAAATCTAGCCAGCTCGAGAAACAGAGAAGAGAAGCTCTTGGTGGCCATCTCCAGGTAATGAAAGTGAGCTCTCTCTCTCTCTCTCCCCCTCAGGCAAGACTATTATTCTTTCCTTTTCTTTTCTTTCTAGCCAAAGCTAGCTAGCTTAGCGTTCTCTTGGAGTTTGTCTCTATAGCAATGGCTTGGCAAGATGGCGCAACCACAAGACATCGCAGCTACTGGTAAGCACATAAGTTCTTGCTAAAGCTTGTAATTTACAAAAATGTATACGTACTATACACAGGCCTATCTGGATCTATCCGATGGACATCAAGAACACCGAGTATCAAGCTTGCTCAAGAACGAGACGAAGAACAAGGCCGCGAAGCAGGACCCGGCATGTCCTTGAGTCGGTCGTCGGCGAGCTTGTGAAGTATGGACACGGGAGGAACGTAGCCTCTGCCGGTCATCTCCAGGTAATAATAGTGAGCTCTGTCCATCCTGTTTGCTCCGATCATCCCATTGAGCAGTGCGTTGTAGGTGACGCGATCGGGCTTCCACCAGCGAGTCATCTCCTGGTACACTGCCTGTCCTTCGTTCACCTTGCCCGACTTGATGAGCGCGCTGATGATCGAGTTGTAGGCGTAAGGGTGCGGCATTCCTTCCTTCCTGATGGCGTTGAAAAGCGACACGGCCTCGTCGACCCGGTTCGCCTTGCAGAGATGGAAGATCAACCTGGTCCGCGTCTGGCTGTTTGCAACACCGCTCCTCTCCATCTCGTGAAAGAGCATGCAGCCACCTTCGAGCTTCCCCGACTTGCAGAGCCCGTCCACCAAGCTGCTGTAGACGAAGCTGTCCGGAGGTCAGCCTCTCTCCTTCATGTGCTGGAAGTATAGCGAGGCCTTGGTCAGCTGGCGGCGCTTGCAGAGGCCGGAGATGAGAGCCCCGTAGGTGACAACGTTTGCGGAGCACCGGCTGGAGCTCATGTCGTCCAAGACTCCACAGGCAGCGTCGGTGTTCCCGGCCTTGCAGAGCCCCGAGATGAGAATGTTGTACGTGTAGACGTCGGGCTTGCATCCGGCCTCGAGCATCTCGTCGAAGAAGGCCCGTGCTGCCTCAACGTCGCCACTCTTGCAAAGCCCGTCGATGAGGATGTTGTAAGTGATGGTGTCCGGGGTGCAAAACGCCTTCTTCATCTGGGCCAGCATCTCCAGCGCACAGTCCATCTTCCTGGCCTTGCACAGGCCGTGGATGAGAGCGCTGTACACCACCTCGTTTGGAGCCAGGCCTCGAGCTTCCATCGACTTGAAGATCCGGACTGCCGCTCCAATCCTCCCGGCCTTGGAGAGGCCGTCGATCATGGTGCTGAGAGTTACCACGTCGGGAACGCAGCCGTGGGACGTCATCGTCTTGTAGACCGAGGAAGCTTGCGGGATTTTCCCGGTCTGGAGGAGTCCCCGGATGAGAGCAGTGTAGCAGACGGTGTCGAGAGCCAGTCCCCGCGAAGCCATCTCCTTGAAAAGCTTGTAAGCTTCGAAGGATCGCTTCTCCTTGCCGAGGCCATCAATGAGCGAGGTGTAAGTGACCACGTCCGGCGTGCAGCCATTGTCGACGATCTTGCGAAGGAGATCAATGGCTTCTTCGAGGCGTCCCATCTTGCAAAGACCATTGAGGAGAGCGTTGTAGGTGGCGATGGTGGGAGTACACCCATTGGCAGTGATCTTCTCCATCAAAGCCACGGCCTCTTGGATCTTCTTGTTCTTGGCGAGCCAGTTCACAATGGCGGTATAGGTGTGGATGTCGATCGTGCAGCCATTGGTCGTGGTCTCCTGGGCGAGGGAGTGAGCCTGGATCATCATACCTGCCTTGACGAGGCCATTGATGAGGATCGAGAACGTCGCAGCGCTCACCGGCATGGATCTCCTCACCGCCTCGAAGTGATCCATCGCCGCGAGGACCTTGCCCGACTTGCACAGGCCGTGGAGGACGAGATTGTGGGTCTTGAGCGACGGCGCCACGCCGAAATCCTCCTCCATCTCCCTAATAACCGCGAATGCCTCCTCGGGCTCGCGAGCCAGGCAGTAGCCGGTGATGAGGACGTTCCAGGTCTCCACATCCGGCCGAAATATCGTCGCGAGCTCGTTCTTGAGGAGATTCCCGGCCTCCCTGTGGCGCTTGGTCCTGGCAAACACATCCAGGAGCGCGTTCCCCGTGTGGACGCTGTGCTGGAAGCCGAATCGAGGGGAGGAGAGGCACTGGAAGAGCTCCCAGGCGAGATCGGCGTCCTTGAGGCACTGGAAGATCTTCACCACGGCGTCAGTGGAGATTTCCCGGCGTAGCCTGTCCAGCGCCGCCTCGATCGAATGCCTGGAAGAGGAGGAGGAAGAGTGGAGCATCTGCGCGAAATCCCTGTAGCTCCAGACGCCCGCATTGGAGGAAGCGGCAAGATCGTTCGCCTCATCCTCGGTGGATTCCTGAGCTACCGGCTGCGTGGCGATCGATCTGGCGCGGCTGGGTACCTGTGCAATGCGCGATAGCCGGGCAATGCGCGCGCATCCAAATCTTGCCGCCATTCATAAACCCTAACCCCTAGGGCTTTAGGGCATCTTTTGTTATTCTCTTAGGGCTCATGCGATGGACGAGGACGACGATGGAGGTATTGGATCGCTGTTCCTGGACGAGAAGTAAGCTACTAGGATTAAATCGATTCTATCATCCATTGCTAGCTACGTTGAGCAGCGCATTTCCATCGGCCATCACGATATTCCTGTGCTCAGCCTACAATGCTCTTCCAGTGAGTGTGTTCTTTCTCTCTCGGTTCCTCTCTTTCAATGCGATAGCTCGCAGCGGATTACGACCTCACTGGCCAGATAATCTGGCCTGGCACCGAGCTTCTCCTCAATTACATTGTGGATCATAGCCAAATTTTTCAAGGAGCTTCGATCATTGAGCTGGGCTCTGGTGTTGGTATGAAGTTCTTCGCATGGTTTTCTCTTCTTTCTTTCTTTCTGTTTTTTTTTTTAACACTTGTTCTTTTCCATGGTTTGTAGGAGTGACTGGCCTTTTGTGTGGAAGGATTGGCTGCCGCAAAGTCGTCATGACTGATCACAATGACACCGTTTTAAAGGCACGAATTTTCATGCATTGTTTCTTAAAACAAGTTTGGGGATCGCTGCTAGATCATGAGGAAAAACGTGGCGCTTCAGCAGGACACGGTGTTGCTATCGCGTGAGTTCTTTCTCACTGATATATGATATATGAGAGATCTCGTTTGTTTGTTTGTTTTTTTTTTTTTTTTTCCTCATTGCAGGGATTGCCTGTGAAAAGCTTGAGTGGGGGAATGAAGAACAGCTCTCTCTCATCCTTGACAAGCATCCGGAGGGATTTGACTACATCCTTGGGGCCGACATTTATATCCTTTTGATGGAAGCTTTTTGACTCCAAGTTTCTCCTTGAACAGATCCTATCACGCTACCAGCAATGCAACATTCCTCCGCTAATGAGGACTGTCAACAAGCTTTTGCAACACCACCACTGCCGCAAGTTTTTTCTTGCTTACATCTCTCGCATACAAAGGTTATTTGCTTCTTCTTTTGTGTTTTCTTGAATCTTTTCTTTCTTTTTTTTAGCACTGATCGAGCATTCTTTAACGAGGCGTCTGAGCACAACCTGGAGTTGCGCGAGGTGGAAGTGTCGAGAACCAGCCCAGGTGATGGCATTTACAGCGGTGTGATTTACGAAATCATTCTCAAGCGAGATTGTCACAATTGTCGTACCTTTACTGCTCCACATATTTGAGAACTCGAAGAGCTTCTCAATGGTTTCAAACTCCTCTGGAAACGTTAGCAGTCAACCAGAGAAGATGGTATGCCATAAAGGCTTGGAAACTACACAGCAAACAGTGTTTGCGAAGACTATGTTGGTATCTATATGGTATTAGTAAACATAATTGATCTTTTCATTACACATAGTTGATGATCTGAGTTTTGAATCTCCTTTGCCTGCATTTCAAACTAGTCTTTTGAGCCTTGAATCTCCTTTGCCTAGATTTCAAACTAGTGAAGGATCTATTGCTGAGCAGCAACCTTGTAAAATAAGCTGCCACGAAACATTTTGTTGTTTTTACCCCTCAAAACTCCAGGATGCACTGTCCTGTTACATTGTGCTTTGCTTGCATTGTCTCATACTCAAGGGAATCGTGCTTTCATGTGCTATATTTGTTACGATACTGCGACAGCTTCCCAAATCCCTGCTTGTAATTGCGTTGGTGTACATCGCCGTGACTTAGCTGTAGAGCAGCCGAAATTACAATGAAGAATGATACAGCAATACAAGTTGGGGGCTCAGATGGGAACACGGAAGAACATCAAAATCTTAAGAGGAGAGCACAGAGATTGGTGAGTCTGTCAGAGCAAGTGAAATTTGTGGCTCTAGTATTGTCAGCCCTGGAGAAGGGTGCAACATACATAGGGCAAATAGCATTCGTGGGCGCCACTGTGGTCCTGCTGGGGGGTTACGTCTCTCAGCTCAAGCCTTACGATTTCAAGCTCATTTCTGGTCTGCTGCTTTCAGAGGGTGTGCGAGTGTTCTTAGTCAGCAAGAATGTTGATTACTTAGTAGCCGCTGGGTACCACAAAAGTATCTTTGGAGGGATAGTTTTCTGGGCTTTGGGATGTTATGGCATTTGCTGTTCGAGGCAGTGGTCAAATCATATAAAGGAGCTGTCAATACATCTGATATTCCATGGGCTCCAAGTGGGTAGTGCAGCTGTAACATTTGGTTTCTCCCTTGCTCGGATCAAGTCAGGAGACTACAAACACATCTCGTCGTCGGATGTAGAGGAGGTGGCCAACTTTGTGTTTGGGATCAAGCTGTTCTACATTCTGACTTTGGTGGAGTCATCAGTTTTCTTGGCGGTCAAACTACTGGGTTGGGACTCCTTCGGGTTGTGGCTGAGAAGTATTGCGGGTAAGGCTGAAGCGCATATACTTGCACACCATGTATGCCCACGTGTGCATGAGGCGTTTATGAGAGAGGGATTCAGTAAAGCATTAGGTGTAAATCTTTTCACTTACGTCATCAATTGGTTTTTGGATGAAGAACACCAAAAATGGGATGAAGAACACCAAGAACGCAGCTCCCATCACGAGCAGTTACTGGAGCTCCTTTGCTGGAACATACCTCACGAAGCTAGAACCTTTGGAAGTATCAAATGCATGATTCAGCTCATTGCTCTCGGAACATCATATCATGAAAAACCAAGGCATACTGCAAACAAGATTCTAGCAAAGGTTGTATTAACACCAGGTCAGTTACACAACTTCGTATTAGCGGTGCGAGAATTTGGAATAATTCCTTTGGCGGTTGTGGACTTTGACGTGATCAAATTCCTGGACCGCATTGTCACAGAAGCACCAGTGGGCTTCCTTCCTCGTGAAGCAGTTTCCAAGCAAGCATCCGAGTATCTAATCAAATCCATTATTGACGGAAGCGACGACGAGATCAAAGCCGAAGCGGCCTGGACATTCTTAGAGTGGTGGAGCAGTCCGAGTGTTTACCGGAGCTATGCTTTTGATCCTGCAGATATCTTTCACAGGATTTTCATTCATAGGCAGTGGTCAATATCTAAAAGACAAGTAAGCCATTCCGAGCTCGAAACAGGTTCGGGATATGAATCAGTTACTGGTCCGTTTATAACAGTCTTGAGTAAGAAACATCAGAGGTCAGGTATCATGAACAAGTTTTTGAGTAGGGTGGACTTCAGTAAACTCAAGAACAAGCGAAGCACTATCAACCTGTCTGGCATTGTCACTGAGGTTATTGGTGCCAAGTCAGAGCTAGACGATATTGTAGTTGGGCTGGTGGCTGCTTGGATATGGTTCATGGATGAATCCACTTTCCACAAGGCAATGTCCAACTTGAGTGAAGCGGAGCTGGGCATGCTCAAGAGGAGTCCTCGTATTTATGAGGCTATACTGTTATCTGAGAAGGGAGAATGGTTTCACAACAGACACACACTATCTTTAGAAGGTAAGGGAGTTTATATAGCTGGTCTCTAGCCAGTAACCACCATTTTCTAACACGAAGTTCTTGTAATTCACAAATACAATACGTACTGTACACAGGCATTGGTACCACATCTGGAGATCGACGTCACAGCCAAGAACACTGAGTATCAAGCTTGCTCCTTCAGTCAGTCGTCAGTATGGACATGGGAGGAACGTAGCCTCTGCCGGTCATCTCCAGGTAATAAAAGTGAGCTCTGTCCATCCTGTTTGCTGTGATCATCCCATTGAGCAGTGCGTTGTAGGTGACGCGATCGGGCCTCCACCAGCGAGTCATCTCCTGGTACACGGGTTCACCTTGCCCGACTTGATGAGAGCGCTGATGATCGAGTTGTAGGCGTAAGGGTGCGGCATTCCTTCCTTCCTGATGGCGTTGAAAAGCGACACGGCCTCGTCGACCCGGTTCGCTTTGCAGAGATGGAAGATCAGCCTGGTCCGCGTCTGGCTGTTTGCAACACCGCTCCTCTCCATCTCGTCAAAGAGCATGCAGCCACCTTCGAGCTTCCCCGACTTGCAGAGCCCGTCCACCAAGCTGCTGTAGACGAAGCTGTCCGGAGGTCAGCCTCTCTCCTTCATGTGCTGGAAGTATAGCGAGGCCTTGGTCAGCTGGCGGCGCTTGCAGAGGCCGGAGATGAGAGCCCCGTAGGTGACAACGTTTGCGGAGCACCGGCTGGAGCTCATGTCGTCGAAGACTCCACAGGCAGCGTCGGTGTTCCCGGCCTTGCAGAACCCCGAGATGAGAATGTTGTACGTGTAGACGTCGGGCTTGCATCCGGCCTCGAGCATCTCGTCGAAGAAGGCCCGTGCTGCCTCAACGTCGCCACTCTTGCAAAGCCCGTCGATGAGGATGTTGTAAGTGATGGTGTCCGGGGTGCAAAACGCCTTCTTCATCTGGGCCAGCATCTCCAGCGCACAGTCCATCTTCCTGGCCTTGCACAGGCCGTGGATGAGAGCGCTGTACACCACCTCGTTTGGAGCCAGGCCTCGAGCTTCCATCGACTTGAAGATCCGGACTGCCGCTCCAATCCTCCCGGCCTTGGAGAGGCCGTCGATCATGGTGCTGAGAGTTACCACGTCGGGAACGCAGCCGTGGGACGTCATCGTCTTGTAGACCGAGGAAGCTTGCGGGATTTTCCCGGTCTGGAGGAGTTCCCGGATGAGAGCAGTGTAGCAGACGGTGTCGAGAGCCAGTCCCCGCAAAGCCATCTCCTTGAAAAGCTTGTAAGCTTCGAAGGATCGCTTCTCCTTGCCGAGGCCATCGATGAGCGAGGTGTAAGTGACCACGTCCGGCGTGCAGCCATTGTCGACGATCTTGCGAAGGAGATCAATGGCTTCTTCGAGGCGTCCCATCTTGCAAAGACCATTGAGGAGAGCGTTGTAGGTGGCGATGGTGGGAGTACACCCATTGGCAGTGATCTTCTCCATCAGAGCCACGGCCTCTTCGATCTTCTTGTTCTTGGCGAGCCAGTCCACAATGGCGGTGTAGGTGTGGATGTCGATCGTGCAGCCATTGATTGTGGTCTCCTGGGCGAGGGAGTGAGCTTGGATCATCATACCTGCCTTGACGAGGCCATTGATGAGGATCGAGAATGTCGCAGCGGTCACCGGCATGGATCTCCTCACCATCTCGAAGTGATCCATCGCCGCGAGGACCTGGCCCGACTTGCACAGGCCGTGGAGGACGAGATTGTGGGTCTTGAGCGACGGCGCCACGCCGTAATCCTCCTCCATCTCCCTAATAACCGCGAATGCCTCCTCGGGCTCGCGAGCCAGGCAGTAGCCGGTGATGAGGACGTTCCAGGTCTCCACATCCGGCCGAAATATCGTCGCGAGCTCGTTCTTGAGGAGATTCCCGCCCTCCCTGTGGCGCTTGGTCCTGGCAAACACATCCAGGCTGTGCTGGAAGCCGAATCGAGGGGAGGAGAGGCACTGGAAGAGCTCCCAGGCGAGATCGGCGTCCTTGAGGCACTGGAAGATCTTCACCACGGCGTCAGTGGAGATTTCCCGGCGTAGCCTGCCCAGCGCCGCCTCGATCGAATGACTGGAAGAGGAGGAGGAAGAGTGGAGCATCTGCGCGAAATCCCTGTAGCTCCAGACGCCCGCATTGGAGCAAGCGGCAAGATCGTCCGCCTCATCCTCGGTGGATTCCTGAGCTACCGGCTGCGTGGCGATCGATCTGGCGCGGCTGGGTACCTGGGCAATGCGCGATAGCCGGGCAATGCGCGAGCATCCAAATCTTGCCGCCATTCATAAACCCTAACCCGTAGGGCTTTAGCGCATCTTTTTTGAGTAACATTCTTATTCTCTTAGGGCTCATGCGATGGACGAGGACGACGATGGAGGAGGTATTGGATCGCTGTTCCTGGACGAGAAGTAAGCTACTAGGATTTAATCGATTCTATCATCCACTGCTAGCTACGTTGAGCAGCGCATTTCCATCGGCCATCACGAGATTCCTGTGCTCAGCCTACAATGCTCTTCCAGTGAGTGTGTTCTTTCTCTCTCGGTTCCTCTCTTTCAATGCGATAGCTCGCAGCGGACTACGACCTCACTGGCCAGATAATCTGGCCTGGCACCGAGCTTCTCCTCAATTACATTGTGGATCATAGCCAAAGTTTTCAAGGAGCTTCGATCATTGAGCTGGGCTCTGGTGTTGGTATAAAGTTCTTGGCATGGTTTTCTCTTCTTTCTCTCTTTTTTTTTTTTTTCTAACACTTGTTTTTTTTTCATGGTTTTTTTTCATGGAGTGACTGGCCTTTTGTGTGGAAGGATTGGCTGCCGCAAAGTCGTCATGACTGATCACAATGACATCGTTTTAAAGGCAGGAATTTTCATGCATGGTTTCTTAAAACAAGTTTGGGGATCGCTGCTAGATCATGCGGAAAAACGTGGCGCTTCAGCAGGACACGGCGTTGCTATCGCGTGAGTTCTTTCTCACTGATATATGATATATGAGAGATCTCGTTTGTTTGTTTGATTTTTTCTTTTTTCCTCATTGCAGGGATTGCCTGTGAAAAGCTTGAGTGGGGGAATGAAGAACAGCTCTCTCTCATCCTTGACAAGCATCCGGAGGGATTTGACTACATCCTTGGGGCCGACATTTATATCCCTTTGATGGAAGCTTTTTTACTCCAAGTTTCTCCTTGAACAGATCCTATCACGCTACCAGCAATGCAACATTCCTCCGCTAATCAGGACTGTCAACAAACTTTTGCAACACCACCACTGCCGCAAGTTTCTTCTTGCTTACGTCTCTCGCATACAGAGGTTATTTTGCTTCTTTTTTTGTGTTTTCTTGAATCTTTTGTTTCTTTTTTTCAGCACTGATCGAGCATTCTTTAACGAGGCATCTGAGCACAACCTGGAGTTGCGCGAGGTGGAAGTGTCGAGAACCAGCCCAGGTGATGGCATTTACAGCGGTGTGATTTACGAAATCATTCTCAAGCGAGATTGTCACAATTGTCGTACCTTTACTGCTCCAAACATTTGAGAACTCGAAGAGCTACTCAATGGTTTCAAACTCCTCTGGAAACGTTAGCAGTCAACCAGAGAAGATGGTATGCCATAAAGGCTTGGAAACTACACAGCAAACAGTCTTTGCGAAGACTATGTTGGTATCTATATGGTATTAGTAAACATAATTGATCTTTTCATTACACATGGTTGATGATCTGAGTTTTGAATCTCCTTTGCCTGCATTTCAAACTAGTCTTTTGAGCCTTGCATCTCCTTTGCCTGCATTTCAAACTAGTCTTTTGAGCCTTGAATTTCCTTTGCCTAGATTTAAAACTAGTGAAGGATCTATTGCTGAGCAGCAACCTTGTAAAATAAGCTGCCACGAAACATTTTGTTGTTTTTACCCCTCAAAACTCCAAGATGCACTGTCCTGTTACATTATGCTTTGCTTGCATTGTCTCATACTCAACAGAATCGTGCTTTCATGTGCTATATTTGTTACGATACTGCGACAGCTTCCCAAATCCCTGCTTGTAATTTCGTTGGTGTACATCGCCGTGACATAGCTGTAGAGCAGCCGAGATTACAATGGAGATACAAGATTGGGACTCAGATGGCAACACGGAAGAACATAAGAGGAGAGCACAGAGATTGGTGAGTCTGTCAGTGCAAGTGAAATATGTGGCTCTAGTATTGGCAGCCTTGGAGCAAGGTGCAACATACATAGGGCAAATAGCGTTCGTGGGTGCCACAGTGATCCTGCTGGGGGGTTATGTCTCTCAGCTGAAGTCTTACGATTTCAGGCTCATTTCTGGTCTGCTGCTTTCAGAGGGTGTGCGAGTGTTCCTAGGCAGCAAGAATGTTGATTACTTAGTAGCCGCTGGGTACCACAAAAGTATCTTAGGAGGGATATTGACCTCGTCATTGTACTGCGCTTTCGTAGGTTATGACTTTTGCTATCTGAGGACGCTGCCGCCAAAGCTTATAAAGCACCTGTTCATACATCTCATATTCCATGGGCTCCAAGTGTGTAGTGCAGCTGTAACATTTGGTTTCTCTCTTGCTCGGCTCGAGTCAGGAGACTACAAACCCATCTCATCGTCGGGTACAGGGCAGGTGGCCAACTTTGTGTATGGGATCAGGCTGTTCTACATTCTAACTTTGGTGGAGTCATCAGTTTTCTTGGCGGTCAAACTACTGGGTTGGGACTCCTTCATGTTGTGGCTGAGAAGTATTGCAGGGGAAGCTGAAGGGCATATACTTGCACTCCATGTAGGCCCACGTGTACATGAGGCGTTTATGACAGAGGGATTCAGAAAAGCATTAGGTGTAAATCTTTTCACTTATGTCATCAATTATTTTTTGGATGGTGTGGAAGAACAATGCAGCTTCGATCACAAGAAGGTACTGGAGGTCCTTTGCTGGAACATACCTGATCAAGCTAGAACCTTCGGAAGTATCAAATGCATGATTCAGCTCATTGTTCTCGGAACATCATATCATGAAGGAGCAAGGCATACTGCAAACAAGATTCTAGCAAAGGTTGTATTAACAAAAGGTCAGTTACACAACTTCCTATTAGCTGTGCGAGAATTTGGAATAATTCCTTTGGCGGTTGTGGACGGTGACCTGATCAAATTCCTGGACCACATTGTCACAGAAACACCAGTCCGCTTTCTTCCTTGGGAAACCAGTTCCCAGCAAGCCTCCAAAAACCTAATCAAATCCTCATTGACCGGAACCACCACAAAATCAAGGCCCAGGGGCCCCAAATTCTTGAAGGGGGGAAGA
>NW_003314276.1:2636087-2637692 GCF_000143415.4 Selaginella moellendorffii
CACTTGAGTGAAGCGGAGCTGGGCATGCTCAAGAGGAGTCCTCGTATTTATGAGGCTATACTGTGATCTGAGAAGGGAGAATGGCTTCACAACAGACACACACTATCTTTAGAAGGTAAGGGAGTTTATATAGCTGGTCTCTAGCCAGTAACCACCATTTTCTAACACGAAGTTCTTGTAATTCACAAATACAATACGTACTGTACACAGGCCTTGGTACCACATCTGGAGACCGACGTCACAGCCAAGAACACTGAGTATCAAGCTTGCTCCTTCAGTCAGTCGTCAGTATGGACATGGGAGGAACGTAGCCTCTGCCGGTCATCTCCAGGTAATAAAAGTGAGCTCTGTCCATCCTGTTTGCTGCGCTCATCCCATTGAGCAGTGCGTTGTAGGTGACGCGATCGGGCCTCCACCAGCGAGTCATCTCCTGGTACACGGGTTCACCTTGCCCGACTTGATGAGAGCGCTGATGATCGAGTTGTAGGCGTAAGGGTGCGGCATTCCTTCCTTCCTGATGGCGTTGAAAAGCGACACGGCCTCGTCGACCCGGTTCGCTTTGCAGAGATGGAAGATCAGCCTGGTCCGCGTCTGGCTGTTTGCAACACCGCTCCTCTCCATCTCGTCAAAGAGCATGCAGCCACCTTCGAGCTTCCCCGACTTGCAGAGCCCGTCCACCAAGCTGCTGTAGACGAAGCTGTCCGGAGGTCAGCCTCTCTCCTTCATGTGCTGGAAGTATAGCGAGGCCTTGGTCAGCTGGCGGCGCTTGCAGAGGCCGGAGATGAGAGCCCCGTAGGTGACAACGTATGCGGAGCACCGGCTGGAGCTCATGTCGTCGAAGACTCCACAGGCAGCGTCGGTGTTCCCGGCCTTGCAGAACCCCGAGATGAGAATGTTGTACGTGTAGACGTCGGGCTTGCATCCGGCCTCGAGCATCTCGTCGAAGAAGGCCCGTGCTGCCTCAACGTCGCCACTCTTGCAAAGCCCGTCGATGAGGACGTTGTAAGTGATGGTGTCCGGGGTACAAAACGCCTTCTTCATCTGGGCCAACATCTCCAGCGCACAGTCCATCTTCCTGGCCTTGCACAGGCCGTGGATGAGAGCGCTGTACACCACCTCGTTTGGAGCCAGGCCTCGAGCTTCCATCGACTTGAAGATCCGGACTGCCGCTCCAATCCTCCCGGCCTTGGAGAGGCCGTCGATCATGGTGCTGAGAGTTACCACGTCGGGAACGCAGCCGTGGGACGTCATCGTCTTGTAGACCGAGGAAGCTTGCGGGATTTTCCCGGTCTGGAGGAGTTCCCGGATGAGAGCAGTGTAGCAGACGGTGTCGAGAGCCAGTCCCCGCAAAGCCATCTCCTTGAAAAGCTTGTAAGCTTCGAAGGATCGCTTCTCCTTGCCGAGGCCATCGATGAGCGAGGTGTAAGTGACCACGTCCGGCGTGCAGCCATTGTCGACGATCTTGCGAAGGAGATCAATGGCTTCTTCGAGGCGTCCCATCTTGCAGAGACCATTGAGGAGAGCGTTGTAGGTGGCGATGGTGGGAGTACACCCATTGGCAGTGATCTTCTCCATCAGAGCCACGGCCTCTTCGATCTTCTTGTT
>NW_003314276.1:2641890-2651517 GCF_000143415.4 Selaginella moellendorffii
TGGGGGGTATGTCTCTCAGCTGAAGTCTTACGATTTCAGGCTCATTTCTGGTCTGCTGCTTTCAGAGGGTGTGCGAGTGTTCCTAGGCAGCAAGAATGTTGATTACTTAGTAGCCGCTGGGTACCACAAAAGTATCTTAGGAGGGATATTGACCTCGTCATTGTACTGCGCTTTCGTAGGTTATGACTTTTGCTATCTGAGGACGCTGCCGCCAAAGCTTATAAAGCACCTGTTCATACATCTCATATTCCATGGGCTCCAAGTGTGTAGTGCAGCTGTAACATTTGGTTTCTCTCTTGCTCGGCTCGAGTCAGGAGACTACAAACCCATCTCATCGTCGGGTACAGGGCAGGTGGCCAACTTTGTGTATGGGATCAGGCTGTTCTACATTCTAACTTTGGTGGAGTCATCAGTTTTCTTGGCGGTCAAACTACTGGGTTGGGACTCCTTCATGTTGTGGCTGAGAAGTATTGCAGGGGAAGCTGAAGGGCATATACTTGCACTCCATGTAGGCCCACGTGTACATGAGGCGTTTATGACAGAGGGATTCAGAAAAGCATTAGGTGTAAATCTTTTCACTTATGTCATCAATTATTTTTTGGATGGTGTGGAAGAACAATGCAGCTTCGATCACAAGAAGGTACTGGAGGTCCTTTGCTGGAACATACCTGATCAAGCTAGAACCTTCGGAAGTATCAAATGCATGATTCAGCTCATTGTTCTCGGAACATCATATCATGAAGGAGCAAGGCATACTGCAAACAAGATTCTAGCAAAGGTTGTATTAACAAAAGGTCAGTTACACAACTTCCTATTAGCTGTGCGAGAATTTGGAATAATTCCTTTGGCGGTTGTGGACGGTGACGTGATCAAATTCCTGGACCACATTGTCACAGAAGCACCAGTCGGCTTCCTTCCTTGTGAAGCAGTTTCCAAGCAAGCATCCGAGTATCTAATCAGATCCATCATTGACGGAAGCGACGACGAGATCAAAGCCCAAGCGGCCTCGACATTCTTGAAGTGGTGGAGGAATTGGAGAGTTTACCGGAGCTATGCTTTTGATCCTGCAGATATCTTGCACAGGATTTTCATTGAGAGGCGACAGGTGTCATTAGATCGAGGCGACCTTGAAGCTGTCGCTGGATATGAATCAGTTGCTGGTCCTATTAGAACAGTCTTCAGTACTCGGACTTCAGATATCATGAACAAGTTTTTGAGTAGGGTGGACTTCAGTGAACTCAAGAGCAAGCGAAGCACTATCGACCTGTCTGGCATTGTCACTGAGGTTATTGGTGCCGAGCCAGAGCTAGTTGGGCTGGTGGCTGCTTGGATATGGTTCATGGATGAATCCACTTTCCAGAAGGCAATCTCCAACTTGACTAAAGAGGACCTGGGTATGCTCAAGGGGAATACTCATATTTACGAGGCTCTACTGTCATCTAACAAGGGAAAATGGTTTTAAAACTCGAACTGAATCATTGTTGTTGTTTATCTTTCCATTTAATATCGTTAACCAGCTTCTCCCTCGCCCAACATGCCAAGAAAGACATTCAGTTTTCTTCTTGGCCGCGGGAGGAGGAGCTGTTTGAGTGAGTAGAAAACGCTACGATGGAACGCCATGGCGAGTTCGATCCACGAGCACCGCTGTCTGCCTATCACAGCTTTGAGAGCATCACTGTCACAACCGTGGCGAGCGTATGCATGGAAGATACGTACGCTGTCCTTGAGAACCAGTCGCGAGCAGCGCCTTCAATCAGCGTGTTGCACAGGCACGAGGAGAAGATCCAGGTGAGTGAAGAAGTAGAGGCAATTCGGACGGCTTCTTTCACCGAGGCGTTTGATCTTGATCCTCGCTGGGATGCCGAGGATGACGGCGGCTTGAACGAAAAGACCTTCACCATCAGTGGCGTTCAGGAGCTTCACGATCTTCTCGAGACAAAGAAAAAGGACGTTGATGATCCTCGGGACATCTTCAGCACTAGCAACGCCACAGCGACCTTCGATCCATCGCATCTTAAATTCCTGGAATGGAAGAGGTAAGTCGCTAGGAAGCTTTTTAGAAAATCACTTACGGTTTCTTGCCAGGAAAAACGCGCTAGCTTTACAAGCGAAGGAGAATGACGAGAGGGACAGGCTTGCAAAAACTCTTTGCGCTGCCGAGGAGCACAAACGAGAGCTCTTTGCAAAACGGAACGCAGAAGTCGAAGCTAGCAAAAAAGCAAATCGTGAGAAGGAAAAGGTCGTCAAGAAGATAGATTTTATGTTTTAAACTGACCTCTCTTCCTCATGCAGGTATCGTTGGAGTCCCGAGAAGAGTTCCATGCGAGGGCACCACTAAATTACTGGGGTGCCGTCTCAGAACTAATCTCCACCAAGCCGGCTGTGGAGAAGAAAAAAACTGATGCCGCCATCGCCAAGCCCCGAAAATCGACTGACCTTTCCAGGATGCGGCAGATAATATTAAAGCTCAAGCACAGGATTCCCAAAAGCCACGGAATACCCGAGCTCTTTGCCACAGCTTAAACTAGGACTTGCGATCCAAACGCATCTCGGATGCTGATCTCTAAGTGGAAAAGCTGCTTGGACTTAGCTTGGTCCATGCGTGCCTCCTTCAAAATTGTCTGCGACACAAAACAACGTGTATGTGAAACATAAAGTTCATACTAGTCGTACCTTTACTGCTCGAAATATCTCACTAACATCTGAAAACTTGAGGTGCTTCTGGATCGCTTTTTGCTTGCATATTTCGTTCGTCAAAACTCCCACAGCATAAACTTGATCTTTGCCACCTGAAGAGAATAGACACTCAGCCGTAAGACAGAAGAACATAACAAACGAACCTGAGAGATTCAGAGCTAATTCCTTCATCAAGGATTGTGCAAACCTCTTGTTCTTGAAAACTAAGTCCACCGCATTGCGAACAATAACCATCACCATTTGGTCTTTAGCCTGCAATTCATATTATCATACACATGATAAAACGCGGGTGTATACCAGAAGTCTTGAAACCGCAAAGCTCGCGGTTTGCGCCACCAGAACGCTCAATAGCAACTCAGGGACCTCCACATGTTCCACATCGTGGCTCAGAGTAGCCAGAACTTTTAGTGAACTAGCTAACAACATTGGGGAAGGCCGAGCCGACTGTAATTGACTGTTAGAAACAGCAACAGGTGTGAAAAATTACGCACCAGATGTTCGGACATTGGCTTGGCCAACAAATGCATAACTACGTCGATATCTCCAATCTGGAATAGGCTACGGGACACCACACCCAGTATTATCCAGTGTTTCTTTCTCTCTTCAGCAGTTTCTGAAAAGAGTATCAGCAGTTAGAAATTGCCCGAAAAGAAAAAAGGAGATATTTACCGTGTGCATGCGAGCACTCCACCACCAGCGTAAGAAGGAAACTGAAAAAGTTTGCAGCTTCAACCCGACCTTGAACAAAGGACACTCGCACCACTTCCAACAAACGGACCAAAGTTTGCAGATCCATGTCCGGAGCTGCGAGTCGAGGTTTTCCAGGTTAGAAGATGTAAGCCATAATGCGCACTTACACAGACAGCAAGCTAACAGTGCTTTGAGAAAGAAAGGTTGGAAGCCGCTGAAGTAGTACAATACGTCGACCGCAATCTCTTGGCAGTCCCTAGGAAGCTTAATAAACGGACCGTACAAATACTTGTCTGGAATGTGAAAAGTTAGTTTCTTTGCTAGATTTAGGAGACGCAACGGAACCTGGCGTTTCCTTGGCTGGCAACACAGTGCAGAAAAACGGTATCATTGCCGATTGAAGCATTCCAAAATCTGTTGCTAAAGTAGAGCCAGCTACTGCAAACTTTCCAAGGCGGAGTAGCATCTCTAGAACAATCTGCAAAAAAGAAAGAGAAACATTACGATGCGAATGGGATTAAATGGCGTCTTGACACAAACCTTTGAAGACGCAAGTTGATTACACTTGAGCTCCCAAAGAAGCCTGGGAAATGACACCAGCCATTTCTTACTGAACTGCTCAGCAACAGAGGGAGCTTGGGTTTCTTTACGGTCCTGACTTTCCTGGTGAAATCAATTTATAAGAGCGATAACAAAATAGAAAGAGGGGGGAGGGAAAGAACGTACTGAAAGGAGAATTTTGGACATTGCAGTAAGGCATCCAAGTTTAATACTAGATTCTGGAGTGCTGCGATCGAAAGCATTTGTTATGGCCTGCAAGACAAGACGGTTGGTCTTCGAAACAAATAAGTTCACCGTTACCGACTTGTAACACTTTGAACTTCCAGTTAATGTCAGCATAGTCAAACACAAGAGGAGCAAATGCTAGCAAGGATTTTATGTAGGGATCCAATGCTTTGTTGTGGCTCGCAGAAAACGAGAACAGGGACAACGACAGCAGCTACAAAATGGCACCGAAGATCAGAAAAAAATGACAAACAATAACAAAATTCGCAAACCTTTCCTAGCAAAGCACCCTCGTAATACTGCAGGACGTTAGTAAAATCGAAGTCGTGCAATCCAGCAACAACAAAGTGCAAGATCGTCTCGCATATCCCGGCATTGAGTGCACACAAGCATTCTTCAATCTGGAAAGAAAGTTGTTATGATGCGAGCAATACTCCAACAGCCCCAAACCTTGGCAATGGTTCGAACTGCAGGAGCTGACATTGGAAAACTGGCCATTAGTCGACTCGAGCATGGCAAAAGAAACCTGTGTCTCAGCTCCATCTTCATCTGACAACTCTCCGGCGAGCGTTCTAGCCACTCAAAAAGTAGACATAGGCATCTGGTTATTGAAACCATGCAATCCAGGCTCACGGCATCAGGCAACGGACTGGAGCAGACGGTTGGCGCCAGTTCAGCCCAGCATTTTAGAAGGGCGTCCACTAATGAAGCGCTTATGTCAATCCATTTCGTGCCGGAACCTACAACAGTTTTGTTTGCTCTTAGAACATGCAACTTAAGCATTATGAAGACAAAGAATCTTACCGCTAGAATCGACAGAGCTTGTAGCGAAAGATTTCTCTGAGATGTCAGCAGCGATGCTGTTGTACCCATGCAACGGCCTCAGCGTCTGTAAGTCGTACTTTTGCGACCACCTATGACACGTTCCAATCGTACAAGTTGTGTCGGACGAGCCAGAAGTGCTTACAACGGATAAGACGCGTGTTAAGCTGCCTACAACCGTAAGCGTTGCATTTGGATCGAAGTTATGCGAGCCACCGAAACCAAGGAAATGGTTATAATGGTCAAATATCTAAATATCAAGGGGGTTAAGAGAATCAAAAGAGAAATCTCTCATACCTGGCTAGTGTACATAGGAATTAGTAATGATGAATAGTGCTGAAGCAAGAGATCGAGAAAGGCAAACGCGTCTAAACGAATATCGTTTGCCATATGTGTCATAGCAGTCCCCAAGTGAGCCATCACTATGGAAACAATGGGCTTCATAACACTCTGTAGCACAAGAAAAATTTTGTTTTGAGAACTCGCAGCACCTTCAACAGTTTCATACCTTCGTAACGCTGGAAAATGTTTCTCGTAGCACCAACAATAACGCATGTCTCACAGCTTTGTCCCCATCAGTAAAACGAGAAGTCAGTTTCTGGATCGTAGTTATGGCATTGCATTCGAGCTCCTTGGGATGCCTCGAGAACAAATCCTTTATTCCCATCAAAGCGTCTGCCAGGAAAACCACGACATATAAAACCAACTCATCGAAGAAAAAAAAGAGAGAAAAGCTTGCCTTTCCGGACTCTCGCATTGTAATGAGCAATCTGATTGAGAAGCTCTTTCAGCGTTTTGTTCCGCTGGTTCACAGCCAATCCATCCTTGTCCACCTTCACACTTTGTTCGTGCAAAACAATCTCTGTCGACACAAACCTCTGGATTTTAGCAGCAAAATGAAGAGCATAGAGGACAGAAGAAACGCACTCTTCGACTTAAACTCGACCTTAGTCGCGTTCTGAGGAGCAGGGATCTTCCGACCAACCTTGTGCTTCACTTTCTACACAAAATCCACGAAAATGCAGGCCGATCATCGTGAAATTCCAGGGAAATCTTACCTTGAAGTCGATTCCAACGCCGGACCGCTTGCTCTTGGTCTTCTTCTTGCTCCCAGCGGCCGGCGCCATGGCGCAAAAACCCTCAAGAGCCCTAGAATGGGTTTAGGGCTCCCCTGTTTTGACGAGAAACTAGGTTTTTAGGACAGGACAGGTGTGAGGAGAAAGAGAGAGGGAAGAGGAAGCTATATCCGGCGATTTGTGGAAGGGTTTAGGAAAATGCGCGAGTAGAGGCGACAAGGCTGTGGCGCTTTCGATCGGAGGATTAGGGTTTGGGGAAGAGCGCAGCGGTGATGGCGCTCATGCGCGCCGCCGTTGGTGTGGGGCGCCGGAGGCTCCTCTCGCATTGCAGCTGTATGGCCAATGGATCGCATCAGGGCGGCGTGTGGGAATTGAGGGTGCGCTGCTTCTCCTCGTGGTTACATCATCACCATGAGGCGCAGGATTATCTCAGGTGAGGGTCAGATCTAGCTCGATTGCAATGCGATCGGTGACTCGATTCTCTTTTTCTTGCTTGTCCCAGGTCAACTATGGTTTTTAGATTTGGTCCGCCTGGACAGTACGTTTCGAGGCGTTTCTACGCTGATAGTATGCTCCTTTTTCTCTCGATTCTATGCTTGACTGATCATGTTTTTTTTTCCTGTCTAGTGCCTTCGCATCAGCCTCTTGGAATGCCGTCTCTTTCTCCAACCATGACACAGGTGTGTAGGCTTTTCCTTTTCTTTTCCATCGCTTTTTTGTATGAAAAGGCGGCTGTTTTCTTTACAGGGAAACATAGTGAAATGGAAGAAAAAGGAGGGTGACAAGGTTACTGCCGGAGATGTGCTTTGCGAAATTGAAACGGTAGAGCTTTTCATTGGGATGATTGTTTTCTGGAATGCCTAACCAGCAAATTTCAGGATAAAGCAACAGTTGACATGGAATGCATGGAAGACGGCTACTTGGCTAAGATCGTATTTTCGGACGGTGCAAAAGACATAAAAGTTGGACAGGTATGCTGATTTGGTCCGTCTTTCTGGCTTGAGCCGAGTCGCCTTTGCAAAACATCCAGATTATAGCCATAACTGTCGAAGAACAAGGGGATATTGATAAGTTTAAAGACTACAAAGCTGACGCTCCTGCTGCACCTCCGAAGCCCGCTCCCAAGGAAAGCCCTCCTCCACCGAAACCCACAGAAAGCCCAAAACCGGCTCCGTCGCCCAAGCCTGCTCCAGCTGCATCTGGTGATAGGATCATAGCCAGCCCCAACGCTAGGAAGTATGCTCAGGATAACCAAGTAAGAAGTTGTATCACTTTTCCTTGCTTAATTGGTATCTTTCAGATATCTCTATCAGGAGTAGCGGGGACTGGGCCTGGAGGTCGGATCGTCAGAGCGGATGTAGAGGGCCTGAAAGGTGAGTACAAATTCAATTTTGTTCTATTGGAAAGCTTCTAATTGTCGTTTTTATAGGTGGCCAGCAAGTACAAGAGCCTCGGCGTGCTGAAACGCCTGGTGATTCTACTTCGCTGGACTACACGGATCTACCAAACACACAAATCAGACGGGTAAGCGACAGTGGTATCTTTTATAGAAAATTTAAACTTCCATCTGTTTCAGGTCATTGCTCAACGCCTTCTTCAATCAAAGCAAACGATTCCACATTATTATTTGACCGTGGATGTTCGTGTTGACAAGCTCCTTGCGTACGTTACTGATCGCTTTTTTGTTCTTTTCCTTTTGGTGCTAATACTCTGAGCTTATGCAGACTAAGGACTCAGTTGAATGCCAAGCTGGAGAAGGAGAAAAGGAAAAAGCTTTCTGTTAACGATTTCGTTTTGAAGGTAAGTTTTTCACAGTAGTATTACCTGCACTCAGCTAATCAGGCAGTTCATGTTAGGCTGCGGCGTTAGCGCTGAAGAAGGTTCCAGAGTGTAATAGCTCGTGGACTGACGAGTTTATCAGGCAGTAAGTGCAAACGTTACCGGTGGTCTATTTCTTTTTTCTCATTTTGTTCCTGTTTTTACAGGTTTCACAACATAAATATCAGCGTTGCTGTACAAACGGAGCGGGGTTTGATGGTTCCAGTTGTAAAGGTAAGCTGCGCTTTAGTTTTCTCTACTCTTTTTCTCATTCTACTCGCCATTCCAGGATGCTGATAAGAAAGGGTTGGGAGCTATTTCGGACGATGTAAGAACGTTGGCGGAGAAGGCTAGGGAGAACACACTGAAGCCTAGTGACTACGATGTAAGCGTTTGCTTTGCATGATACTTGAAACGCTCATGAGTCCCTTGGTGTCGCAGGGTGGCACGTTCACGGTCTCGAACTTGGGTGGACCATTTGGTATCAAACAATTTTGTGCTATCATCAATCCGCCACAGTCGTGCATTCTTGCCGTCGGCACGAGTAAGTTTTCAACGTCTCAGGCGCCATTTCCCAACTTTGATATATCTTCGATCGTTTTGTTTGTAGCTGACAAGAGAGTGATTCCTGGTGAGAACGATGGCGAGTACACAGCGGCTACATTCATGTCTGCTACTTTGAGCTGTGATCACAGAGTTGTGGATGGTAAGTTTCGTTTTCTTCTTTCGGTTCGATTCACAAGATCTGAGCGAGGGATTGATCTATTTCGTCAGGCGCAATTGGAGCGCACTGGCTCGGTGCGTTCAAAGGCTACATCGAGGACCCCATGACTTTGCTACTATAGTGGAGCTCTGGCGATGGCGATAAGAAGGAAATAAAAATGGACACGAGAAAATAACCGCGACTCGAACTGGGTAAATTTTTTTCTTTCTTTAAAGCTTTTTCGAGGACTTGGCTCAGATCGGCATTTGTGAATTTTTCTTCGTCAATAAAAACCCATTGGAGCTATGTACGGCAAATACGCATGATGTTGTACGGAAGAAGTTTCCGAAGAACCCTAAATCTCTAATGTGGAAGAAAATGCCGACCTAGATTTTGATTTTCTATGGATCAGGCGGGTGTCTCTCTGGGATCAGCGTACAAGGCGCTGGGATTGACCCCGAGCGCGAGCGCGAGCGAGGTCAAGGCGGCGTACAGGCGCTTAGCTTTGAAATGGTAGAGTTTTTTCTTCTGGTGGAGCGGAGTAATCCATTCTTCTCTATCTCTCTCTCTTTCTTTCGCAGCCATCCCGATTTGAGCCCCAACAATCACGGAGAATTCCAGCGCCTCTCGGCCGCGTACCAGCGAATTATAAACAGGGCTCCACAGGAGGAGCTCCAGATCAACACGAGCCACTTTGCTAGCGGCGGCGGAGGTGGCGGCGGCGAGGCGGAGGAGAGGTTGCGATCGTTTGGCTACCGCCAGGCGAATCGCTCGGAGCAAATGCCGATCATGCGGACGGTGTTTAGCCGGCCTGTGACGGTGGGAGTGTTCGCCACCATCGCCTTCGCGATTTGTGGCGGAGGAGTGGTGGCGTTTAGCTTGAGCCGCCAGGACAAGCGAAGAATCGGAGTCATCTCCAGGAATACCGATCAAGAGCTCGTGAGTGTCAAACAAAACTTTCACCTCGTTTTTCTCCTTGTGCCTCTGATGGGGTGATCTTTTCTCTTTTCTCACAGGTTGCTAGCTAGCTCGATT
>NW_003314276.1:2651617-2665455 GCF_000143415.4 Selaginella moellendorffii
ACGTGCAAGTAGATCTCTACGATCTTGGGGTCTTGCTGACACAAATCCAGCACGGAATTTAGCAGCTTGGTTCCTGGATCTCACACGAAAACGAAGAAATTCATGAGCTTGAGAAAAGAGAGAAGAAATTTGGAAATCCTTCCTATCTTACCAATTCCCAGGTTCCTGTATGGAGCGAGAACTCCCAGCGTCATAATGTAGATCTTCGTTTCGCTTTCTTTCTTCTCCACGCGACAGGCAATGTTTCCAACGCAAATATCGCCATAGTACGCTGCAAGTAGGAGAAAATTGCGATGATTCCAAAGAGGACGAGAGGAATCTAGTCGAAGAGCTCCAAAGAAGAGTTTTGGAGGCTTACCTAGCTTGGTGAAATCGCCGGACGCGAGCGCGTCCGTGTAGTAGTTGTCTTGATACTTGACAGGGAAGATCGCGGCATTGAGCTTCTTGAGCAGCATCATGTTCTTGTCGCGGACATTGTCGAAGGACACGGACACATCGAGCGCGGGAGCCATGGCTTCTCCGCCTCCGCGCGCCCCAAAATATTTCTAGGGTTCTTGGGGACAGAGAAAGGGTTTAAGCAAAAGTTTTAGGGTTCTTGGACGATCGATCGATCGATTGATCGATGTGGTTCAAGGCTGCGATCCAGGGCGGCAAGGCGCGGCGGGGAGGATACCTGGCGAATTTGGAGGCCACATTCGCAGCGCCGGGTCGAGAATCTGGCATGGGCTACTGGGAAGTGAGTGGCGATCAAGAAATATTTCCTCGCATTTTCTTTCATCTCATCGATCGTGATTCCAGCGGCTGCAAGGACACACGCGGATCCAGAAATGGCGGCACCAGAAATCGCGAGAATCGGCGCTGGCGGAGGAGGACGAAGACGCGGGGATCCGGGAGGAGCAGCGGCGGCGGCGGCACAGGAACCTGGCGGCGGTGGACGAGGACGAGGATCTGGAGAAGCGAATGCCGCGGCTCTACAAGTGTAGCAAGCCCAAGATCATCGCGGGCAAGAGAGAGCTCTACGATCTCCTCTTCAGCTATGGCTTCGCCAACACCCTGGGAAGAGCCGAGGCGAGCTGGGATTTCCTGGAGCTGGAGGACGAGGAGATTGTGGACTACTACGCTCACGTCGCGCGGGGGATCTTGGATTACTTCCAGTGCTGCGACAACTTCCAGGAGATCAAGCCATACGTGGACTACCACCTCCGCTTCTCGTGCCTCTTCACGCTGTCCAAGAAGTATGACGAGCACCCCCAGGTGATCTACCGCCGCTTCTCGAAGGAGCTGCTCGTCCCAGTGATCGATGGCGATGGTGAACTGGTGGAGAAGCAGGCGTATCCATCGTCGCTGGAGATCAAGAAGATGAAACGAGGCTACTCGCCCAAGTCTTGGATCGATCTCTACTGCCCCCTCAAGTGAGTGATCCTAGCTGTCCCTGGGTTGCGATCGACGAGAAAATCTGGCTGGCTGGACTGCTTGGATCATCCATCATCCATCGAGGCGGACGTAGACCAGCTGGGAGTAATCGCCAAACTGCCATGGCTCGAGCTGGGAGAGGCCCATGGCGTCGAACACTACGCTGTCCTCGTCACCCAGGAGTGGCGGCGGAGTTCTCGCGGGATCGTATGAGCGCTGCTTGCTCAATCCGGGGCTGGCCACTGGCGGGAGCTCCCAGTAGGTCTGTAGCATGGAGTCGAAGATCCCGTGGTTGCGGACATGATCCCGGTGAGTGATGTAGACGCTGGCGCGATCGGGTTTGTCGCGCATCTGGCCCCGGACACCCCACCACTCTCCTTTACTGCTGCAAATCTCCGAGATCTCGATGGCACGGTCCCAGGATTTCTTGCGCTGGGATCTCGCTGCGGCCTCGCGGCTGTCGATCGAGCAATTGTGGCCACCACCTGGATGATCGTGACGATCGTCCGGTGTGATCACAAGAAGCAAAAGTAAGAACGATGGAATGATCGATGGATTTGCTGGTTACCTGTGCTTTGCTGGTCGCAGACTTGTCGGAGAGAGTACGCCTCCCCGGAGCCAGTGTCGGAGTTATTCGCAAAGATGAGGTGCTGGAAGCCGGCGTTCCTCGCTTGGAGCACTCTATAGAAGAAGGAAAGCGAGAATCACAAGGAAGACACGACTGGCATACCTCTTGAATTGGTTCTGGTGATCATCGAAGACGAGCAGGATCTTGGCCTTGCGGATGCTTGGATTGAGAAGATTGTCCCAATCGAGGCTCCCGAAATCGTTGTCTCTCGTTACGTAGATCGTGTTGGCGTGGACGTATGATGGATGCTCCGTGCCCAGCGCGATGATCCGTGCATCTGGCACGGCCCGGCGTAGGATCCACGTCGAGTGGCCCCGGTGCCCGCCGCTCTCGATGATAATCTCCGGCTGGAGCCGCCGCGCTAAGAACCAGAGGCCGAAGGAATGATCCAGCCCCAAGGCTCCCCTCTGGTACTGTTTGATCGGCCGCGACTCGTAGAGGGGGATGAAATCCCTGAGCGCGAAGAGAAGCTCGCTCTTGCTCCAGGCCACTTCTTTCTTGGACCTATAGATGCGATCGATGGAGCGAGATTATCAAGGATTTCGACCGGATCGGTCACGATCCCGGCGCTTACTTGCAGTGCGGCACGCCGAGCAGCCCGAAATCCCAGGAAGAATCGCGTCCCGCCGCCGCGAGCTTCTCCTCGATGCAGTAGTGGCCACCCGGCGCCGATCCGAGATGCTTCCAGTCGAGATTCCACTCCAGCGCGAGCAGCAAGAGGAGCATCGCGAGCAAGATCAGCAGCGCTCGCGAGAGGAGCTCCATTCTCCTTGGACTAGGAAAAAATAAAAGAGTGGGAAAAAAATTTAAAATGGATAAGGCTCTTAACCGCCAGTGCGATTTCAAATTTTAGGGCGAAATGGGTGTCTTCGCGCGAAAGATTTTTACCCGTTTGATCTTCGTCGCCCATCCACCAGCGTTTTCATTCGGTTTCCCTGGTCTCCACTCGATACAAGAAATTTACCTTCGTCTTTTACTCGGATAAGTGAGAGGAGTATATTCTCTGCTTTTGTGTAGTTATATAACTGTGTTGATCACTCCTGCGAGCTTCCGGATCGTCGGCAAAGAAATGCCCCAGATTCGATCGGTGCGATCATGGCTGATGCTGCTCGTTGCCTCGATCTCGGGCAGCTTGCTGCTCACGGTGCTTGTCTCGATCTGCCGCGGTAGCAGGAGGTCCATCACCGTCGCCCAGGCGCCGCCATTCCCCTATGAGCCCACTTGGATCCTCTCCAGATCGAGCCGGATCAAGCTCGAAGCCAAGATTTCGATGATCAAGCTCTCCAATGATCGAACCGGATAGACCAAGCAGCTCGGGAAGCTCGCCGACATCGATTGCCTCACGCTGCCCCCTTCTTCAAACGGCGAAACGATTCAAGAATGCTGGAACGATCTTCGCCGCCGCCAATTCCTGGCGGTGCTGGACAGGATCTACGCCATGCCCGCCAGCGATCTGGAGCGATTCCAGCCCCAGCAGCACTGGCAGATCTTCGATCTCATCACGCCCACCTATGGCTGCGATTCCAACACCCTTCGCCGGATTGGAGGGCCCAACGATGGCGGCAAGTGGATCTGTGGCCCAATTCGCGTCACTGGATCCAAATGCGTCGTCTTCTCCATGGGGAGCAACAATCAATTCGACTTCGAGGAGGCGATCGTCCGTAGCACCGGACAGTGGCGTGTGAGATCCACACTTTCGATTGCACTGGCGAGTGGTCTAACCCTCACACGCAATTCCATGCCTTGGTGGCGAGGATCGAATCGATGAGAGTGGAAAAACTTTCAAGCGATTGAATACCATCGTCCGAGAGCTCGGTGTGTCGGGCTTGACCTTGCTCAAGATGGATATCGAGCATGGAGAGTATGAAGTTTTCGAGAGCTTGAAGCGAGCACCTGAGGTATCCCACGATCCCTCCTTTTCTTTCAAGTCTTTTTACCCGAATCGCTAGGAATTTCTCCCGGATCATATTCTAGTGGAGCTCCACACTTGGGAGTATCCAAGAACGAGCAAGCACTCCAAAGATTGGGTGAAAACTATCATCGATTTGGTGAGAGACATTGACGCAATGGGATATAGCTTTGCATTCCAAGAAAGAACCATTGGTTGCGGTAAGAAAATTCTCTCAAGTTCTCGTAGCGGCAGGGAATCTTGTCTGAATCTTTCTCTATTCTTTTTGCAGTGGCATGTTTTGAATACGTGCTCGTTCGGGATCGCCCTTCGACAATCAATCCCAAGGGAAATTTGAAAAACTGGACGGAGTCATAGTAGGAGTCAAATAGTCAATATTCTTAGAATATTCAGTTAATCTCGCGAAAATATTCTTGACGATGGGGGAATATGCTTTATTTGCTATTTTGCCACGTCTTACGCGGGAAGCAGCAGGAGTCTGGGATCTCTGCAAAGAACATGCATTTGGTCGTGCTTGAGCATTGTGTTGACGACAAGGCGTTGTTTCCCTCGAGCTCGGGACAAACGGTGGCTGCTCCAGCCCATGGAATTCCATTGGTTCTAACGAATGCCGGCTTGCCGCTTCCGAAATCCGTGCCAGCCATCTCCAATCGCTGCCAGCTCGAGATCATCAGATCCCAGCGGTGGAAGGAGGGCGAGATCTCTAGCGGGCTCTTGCCCGATGCAATCCAGGCCACTGTGGATAGCATGTGTTGGTGCGTGATCTTGCACTTGGCTTCTTGGATGATATTCACAGCACGGTCAATCGGTCCTGCCAGCAGCTGCTCAACGGTGGAGGAAGCGGTTGCAACAAAGATTACATTACCATGAAATCCATTGGAAAGCCGAGGATAGAAATGTTTTCTCCCATCCACCGCGAACCCTTGCTTTGTTTCTTCATGCGGTTGAAGAACCGAGAGCTCGGTTCTAGCGCAGGTGATGGCGATCCAGAGGTGAGCTGCCAGCATTTCGAATCAAGCCGCGGTGTTTTCGCTCTCTAGCAGCGATCGAATGCTGCTGCTTATGAAGGAGAGGAATACTCACTCCACATAGCTGGAGTCAGGAGAGGACAGAGTCTCGGTCTGGAACTCCGGTGGGGTGGATTCTGGTGGAATTGCGTAGGCTTGCAGGAGTAGTGATCGATCCAGGTGTGGCAGATTGACGAGATGTTCCTGGCCGGAAGAAATCAGAGTGTTTTTCCAATCGATGGTGGCCGATATCCTGACGAAGCCACTAGGTATGGCGGCTGGATTGATAAGGACCCCTCCTTGATTACTAGGGAAATGGGCAGTGCTAGGGGCTCAGGAATGTCGTCCAAGATAAGTGAAAGATCCACCACCTAGTCAAAATGAGAAAGAGGCAGTGGGGTACTTTGTTCATATACCCTGACGAATTTCATCAAAGCTTTGTTACATTTCTGGGCCAAGATTTTGAACATTTCCTTGAAAGTAAAGAATTTGGTTTCTAATCAGGAATTTCTCATTCACAACCTTGTATAACTTCGACAGCCTAGAGAGATCTTAATCTTTCTTCATCAAATTTGATCTCAAATTTCACAAGGGGTTTTTCCTTGATTGATCCCCAAGTTATACCTTGCCATTAGGCTCATGAGCTTTTGGCAATCAAAGTTGTAAAGCTTGTAAGCCTTCATCTAATCATGGTACCCCAGGAAGAAGCATTTCCTTCTCTTGGGATCAAGTTTCTTGTGTACATCAGGAATGTGGGCATATGCCACACACCCAAAATTTTATGCGCTTCTCCCCAGACACATGAGAAAGTTCAGAGTGTTGAAGCATACAGCGTGTGTTCTCCTCAAGAGTTCTATTGGCGTGCTCGGCAACGCCATTTTGCTGAGGGCTATAAGTAGTAGACTATACCAGCATTCTGGAGAAACTGGTGGAATTCATTGGAGATGAATTCCCCTCCACCATCTATGCGATATACCCTGATCTTCTTGCTTGTGGCAGTCTCTGCCCAGGTTTTATAGGCTTTGAAGTGTATAGCAAACGTCACTTGGACAAGATCTAATTTCCCTAAAGCACCATCATCATGTGATCGTCGAGGAAATGGAAGTCTTGGCAGTTGGCATGCTTCATAAATCCCGAGTCGTCCAAAGGGAAGAGTGAAACCTTCAACCAAATTGAGGTGAGCAATAAAGTCGATGTCTTGCTCGTTCCACTAGATCACCATCTGTTCCAAAGATGGTGCAGCTAGTAGCGAAGAAGAAAGTGGAGAAGCCTGGGTCTGATGCTATGCCAACAGAAAGAACTATTTGACCAGCTACTGAACATCCTCTCGAGGCATTTGCGTGAGCTATCCGGAAGCTTGATGACCACTATTCCATGCCCAAAAACTATGAGGCCTCTCTTGTTCCCCATGTACACTTATTTCAAGGTCTTCAACGCTGTGTAAGTGTGGAAGGCAGACCTGAGAGCTGCGATGTGCATTGAAGTCCCTGAATCCATCTAGAGAGTTTTAGCTTCTAATTCCTGTGATGAGCAGATAGTCATCATCAACAGAGAATCAGGTTGAGAGGTCTTCGGCAACTTTCTTGAGGTGGCACACTCAACAATTATTATTCATATATATATATATATATATATATATATATATATATAAACTAATAATACTCATAAGTGGAAATTATATGTAAATAAATTGACATTTTTTCCATACTAATCTCAATAAGAGATTGAGAAAAATTTCTAGACATGGTATATCTGAATAAAACTTCAAAACATTTTCACCTCATATTAAAAGTACAGTTATTTTATTGTATTAAATACAAATTTTCAAATTATATTCCTTTAGCATAGAATAGATTTTTAATTCTTGACTCATTCTGAGGAACCTGGGCACTGTAGATCTGAATCTTTAAGAGATTTAGTTTTCCTTCAAAGTAAATGGTATTGTGTCAATACATTAGTATTGACTTCAAATGGGTTGAATTGCATTTGACATTATTTACTCAAAGTATGGTATTTCAAAGTTTTCTCCAAGATTCTCTCAAAATAATGTCCATCTCTTCCACACATTCCTAAATCTCAAACATAAAAGAAAAAGGGAAAAAAATTGTATCCAATAGCTTACCTTTACAATGTAGATCAATGCCTTTCCACTTGGTTCTTGCCAGCCGCTCCAACCAGGCTGATTGCCTGTTGGGACGGGGGCTCCATGAGCATGACGTTCTCGAGTGAGAAGTGCACGAGCTTCTCCATTGTGTCATTGCCACCCGGATATCACGATCGGCAAGCCATTTAACAGTTCGGCTGTTGGTGTGGAGCTGGAGCAAAAGCCACACAAAAACAAGGCATGGACCTGTGAAACTATGGGTGAAACTCCACTGCTGTGCAGAAGAAGTTCGAAAAATCCCAGCTCATCCTGCTGGAGCTGAGGATGAGTGATTGAACAATGCCCTCACAATCCTGAGAATTTGATGGACTCGGCTGCTGCTAAACCAACTCACCACGTGGAGATTCCATCCCGCTGCTAGTGATTCCATTTTTCTTCCTCACGTAATCCATGAGGAAATCGTGGCCGTTGGTTCTATGGTCCAATCCTGGCCGCTGGTTCAGTGGTCCGTACCGTGCCGGTTCAAGACTTTCGTATTTCACTTTTCATCCGTGCAGATGCCGTACTGTTTGTCGTTCTTTCGCGGGAGCGCCCGGTCTAGAGCGTCCTCTCAAATACCCGCGGGCAGGACGTGGGAAATGAAAGCTCTAATGCTGTCGGGTGGGCCCATTCCGCCATCATGTTCAAAAGGATTCTTTGGAATATTACATGCAAGGTATGAGCGCGTCGCGATTGATTTGAGCTCTCCTTTCCATCCAGAGCTAGGGTTTTCCTTGCCATGGCAAAGAATCAAGAAGCGTCGAGGTACAAAGGATCGAAATTTCGCTGCTTGGAATCATCGGCATTGACAGATCGAGAGAGCGTTAGCTTGTTCTTGAATCTTGATGTGTAATTCCATGGTTCCAGGGCAAGAGGGAAGAGATCTCGAGGCTCTGGAGCTGGCGATGGAGCCCAGAATGAGGAAGAGCAGCCACGGAATCGGTAGATTTCGAGATCGCTTTCTTTCTCTTTTGAAATTTGAGGTCGCCTTTCATGAATGTCTGGATGCGTTAGGCGGTTTCGAGCTGCTCCGGGACCGGGAGCTGGAGCTGCGCCGGTAGATGATGCGCTGAGAGCTGGAGCTGCGCCGGGAGATGGTGCGCTGAGAGCTGGAGCTGTGCCAGGAGCTGGAGGTCAGAGGTAAAGCGAGCTTCTTTCTCGTTTGTTCATCATCCATGCTTTCATTCTTTCTTTCATTTGTGCTTGTGTTTCTTTCATTCCATTCTTTCATTCTTTCTTCTAGGCACTTGATCATCCATTTTGCTTGCAGGTTTTCGAAACGCCTCACGGCCACGGATGTTAGTCAGCAAAATCGCCTCACCATACCCAAGAATTACACATGTTTCTTCACGGAAGAAGAAGACGACGAGGCCATCGACCAAGGCGAGGCTGTGGCGAAAGACGTGAAACTGCACCATGGGAACTTCGAGTGGACACTCGGCATGAGATTCCAAGCGGGAAGGAGCAATTACCTTCTCAATTGGAAGCCTGTGGTAGATCATCTCCACCTTGAAGCTGGACGCATGGTAACGCTCAGCAAGCTGGGAGTGTACGACTTTCTACTTGAGGTGGAGCTACATTGAGTGTGGAGCAATGCAGTTTGATCAATGCAAACGCTTTTGTGGTGATTCTTTTCTGGCTCGTCTTCTCTTGCGCCTAAAAGAAGATGATCGTTGACGTTGGCCACAGCAGCAGCACGCCCGCGACGTATCCCCTAGCGGATCTCCATCCAGCGTGGTTCCAAACACAAATCAGGCTCGCCTTGTTAGTTTTCTCTTATCAAGAGAATCTGTTCTTGGAGGCGTTCGTACAAACTCTCTCTTCGTGTTCAAATGCTTGAACAGAAACTCAAAAGCCCATCTTGCTCGGGTTTTTCTAACTGGTTTTGCGCGACCAGACTCTCGTCCACTCGCGGCAGATCGAAGTGTGCTTCTCTTCCTGTATAAATCACAGTCTGGCTGCAAAGAACAAAGTAACCTATAATTCAAGATACTTATCTGACTTGATTGTTACTGTGAGGATGGAATTTCTTTCTCGCAGCAGTGTGTGTTCTTAAGTCCACGTGAGCTCATGGCAACTCGTCCCACTTTGGCTGGGCGAGCCTCCAAAACGATCTCGTTGGCTCAGTCACGCTCATCCGTGCTCTAACCAGACAGACAGCTCGAGAAGTGTGTGCAAATCGCTTAAGGATTGCTGCTTTTCATCTTTCAACGTCTTGTTGTGATGTGAAAAGGGATGGACATAACACTCATGAGCTCGTTCCGACTCTTTTTGACTCAGCTCATGACCACGTGGACATGCCACGTCAGCTGATCGAGACTGACATCTCGACACGTCTGTCTATATACAACATTTGCTCTAGGGTACTCCAATCCAATGGAGCTTTCTGGATGGATGCTGTGGGAAATATTCTGCCATCTTGATCTCCGAAGTCTTCTTCGTTGCAGGCTTGTGTGCAAAGCATGGGATTCTCTCATCTCCCACAACTTCTCCCGGTTTTATGGCGATCAGCCGGCGGTCATGGTGTTCTTTACAAGCAGTACGGAGGTATGGTTCCCATTCTCCAGATCACAGCCTAGCTTCAAATTAAACATTGGGTACGATCAAATATGTCGCTCATTGCCTGCTATAGCATCAAATGGATTGATTGCCGGATGGTTGTCAGAAAGCCCTTCTGATCTCTTTGTATGGAACCCTTTGACCAACCATCGCAAGGTTTTTCCAAACAAAGAAACTACTAAAGAAGAGTTTATAGTGGATCCAGTGACACGGAATTACACGCTGTGGATTTATGGGCACGAGAGTGACAATGTGATGGTTTACAAATCTGAGACAGGGGAGTGGTCAGAGATGAAGAAAAGATATCTGGGCAAAGTTGACTATGCAACTACCGTCTCTGGACCTGGTGATATACGTACCCTGTATATATGGAAGTGCGAACCTCGGAGACTGGTGGCAAAATTCCCTTTCCGCGATGAATGGGTGAGACGTTTCAATCGGAGGCCTCCCTTGCATTTTAGCGATTTAGTTGGGAATATGGTGATTTGCAGCTTCATGTTCCACGGAGTTTACATGGCATATGACTTGGTTCATGACACTTGGGACACTTTCCAAACAGTAGAACTAAAATCTGCTCAGTATTATGAACCTTTTATACCTAGCTTGGATAAGCCATGAGCATAATACACAACACTATGGATCCACAGAGCTGATTTAGTTCCCAGTAGGGAGAGCTAGTTTTTCGTCAGGTTTTCAAACCAACACCACTTGATTAAGCCAGAAAATTCTACAAATTTTCTTAAAATAAAAAGAGATGGACTTCAAGATCAAAGTAAAGTAAAACAAAAGGCTCCTTGGGTGATTCTAATTCTCTGACTTTGTTTCTATAATCAGATATTACGCTCCTAAAGCTGAAATGAGTTGCACACAAGTAGAGGAACTTGTGTTGTATCCCAGTAAAAACTGTTATCTATACAAGAAGTCTTTAGGATAATTGAAATTGTGCACCCTCTCCAAACTACCACGCCTTGGAAACAAACCCTGTGTTCCAAAGAAAAACAATCATATCACCATTGTCATGCTGTACAATAGCCTAGATTAACTCCATTCTATCAGCCTGGAGCAACATTCCTCTCATGCTCGATCCAACACCGGTTTGATCCCAAGTCATAGCCTATCTGTTGACCGCCCTCCACCCAACCCTGGTGACGCCGCCACGACTAGGTCAACGAGTCAAACACGTCAATGCCCTTCTTTAGACTTCCATCTTTGACCGCCACCACTGTAGCCACCACTGTAACCAACCTCCGTAAGCGCCTCCTCCACCGCCGTAAGCACCACCGCCAGTCGCAAAGCCTCCACCACCATAGGCGCCCTTTGAATCGAATGAGTGTTTTACCTGGCAGCACCACAAATGAGCCGGATTCCACACCGCAAACTTTGCACCAGCAAGAAGTGGTGGGAGAAACAAAGCAGGCCCCCGGCAGAGGCAACGGGCTCCCAGTAGCGGACCGAATCCGGATCTGGCAGTGGCAAAACAGTTGCATCGTCGTTACTGAAAGGTAGTGGTGCTGTAACTGATCTTTTGTGTATTCAAGGACCAGAGGAGGAAATCTCCAGCATGACTGTCAATCACTGCTCTCCACCTGTGGCACACAGATGCTTTCACAAAAATCCGTGCTGTACCAAAACCTATTTATGTTAAACCAGGCATATTCTATAGAATCATTATAATGCAGAAAAGAGTTTCTGTTGTATTACTTCGTCTAGGCAGTGAGAAGGCCGCTGGGAGATTCAAGATCTCAAGCATGAGTTTGAGGATGAGAATGATTTTTTCCCGTTTTTTAAATGACACAGCTTGATGCCATCACAAGTCTAGTTTTGAGCCTTGATGCTTTATTTCGTTAAAGTGGGACTTATTCAGTAAAGTGGGACATTAATTAGCATGTGTCCACATGCCATTTCCTAGTACTTAATTAATATTTATTAATATTTCTATCAGTTTTTTAATTTATTTTTTTATATTTCACAATATTATAACACAAAATCATATGAAAAGTTTTTAATTTATAAATTATAAAGTTAAAACTTCAATTTTTTATTGTTGTTATAAAAATGGCATGTGGCCACACACCATAAGTGGGATAATGAAAAGTCCCACTTTAACGAAATAAAGCATCTTGATAGTATTATTCTAGTAGCAGAACTTTTTATTGGAGAAAAATAATTGGTTCCGAACATCAAAATTTTGACAAGAAAACTTGTTTCGAACATGAAAATCTAGAGAAGAAAACATAAAGTAAATACTTAGTGCTAAACTATTTCCAGCTGTGAGTGCTGTTCTTGATAGCTTAACATTCAGGTACCTCAAAGCATCTCAGCAGAAATACATCGGCTGTTTACAAGATTTTAGGAGAAAATTCAAGGTGAAGAAGCCCCTAGCAAAAGCTTGATCACAATCTCTACAGCCGAGGAAAGTGTCTTCAACCTCTTCAAGCGTTGTTGACAAGCACCTTGCTCTGTTGTCGAGCACCGGTTTCTTTAGAGAACGTTGCAGGCTTCTTGCAATGAACAATCTGCCTATGCTCGCTCACCCGCTTTCACTTGATTGCTATGGTATGATAACCATACCTATATAGGTATGATAACCAGCGAGCTTTGGAGCTTTACGACGAGCACCAACAAAGCTCAATGCAAAGAATTTAACGATTGGAGTCGGCTTTGAAATTCTGAAGGAACAACGATTTTAATTGATCGCTCCTGGGCCAATCGTGTCCGAGTAGAAGGGTGTCACAGCTGAAAAAATTCCACTCGATTTCACATCTGAAAAATTTCCTTTACGATATATATTTATAATATCTTCTCGACTTTTTACATCACAATCTAGAATTTATGAATGAGTCGCTCGTCTCGTCACTGGGGTGTCAAAATCTTGCACATACGATGCTGATGCTAGATCCAAAGTAAAAAATTACAAAACAATGCAGACACTACCTTGTCTCTAGTCATCGGACCGACAGTACGAAAAGAGAGCGTTAAACTTCCATTGTAGTTCATGGCTGTTAATTCAAACATCATGGACAAAATCCTCCAAAACCACAGGAAGCTCGCTGTTCTTCCGGCAAATTCCTAGTGAAACATACACCACCAGCATCGCTGTTACTGGCTAAGAATCATAACAACAAACTTTATTCCTAGATTGAAAATATCACCATGGAAACAAGCTGCTGAGAAGCTGGAAACTTTTCACCGCCATTCCGCGTTGCCTCTTTCTTTTGTAGTTTTTTCTCTCCTGTGGCTCGATAGGTGTACAGGACAGCCTGCAAGCCTGCCTTGTTGTAACTCTCCTGTTCCAAAAACCGTGGCCTCTTTTACCTCGAGTTCTCACCATTAAACACTCGCCGCCTAAGTTCTCCACCATGAGAGGCAGCCCTTCCCCCAGGGAGATTTTGGGCTTTCAGCCAAGGAGTTTCTTGGCTTTGGTGATGTCTGGCTTCCTCTTGTGTGGATCGTCCTCCGTGTTGTTCCGGAACTCTATATCTTTGCCTCTGGATCAATCGTCTCTCGTATCACCTGTGGCATGGTTTTCGATTGCAAACGATGGCGTGGAAATTTGGACGTACCTGTGCAAGTTCCAACATGGTGAACTCTCCGGGATTGTCCGATGTGCTCACCTTCCATTAAGCTGATAAGCTGCATGCTAAACGTGTAAGCTTCGGTCGAAGAAAAAAACGCAAGGTACCAGATCTGACACATTGAAAGCTCCAAGTTTGCTTTCCATGTAAACAGTCATGGCCTCCTTACGTAGAGCCTAAGTTCAAAGCTGTTGTGAATTACAAGGTATGAGCAGAAAGAGCCTTCTTACCTGTGCAACGAAATTGCTCACTACGCGGCCATCATCGATGCACATTCGTGGACCAAAATTCGGGCAATCCTCACCTGATCATCAGTGATTGCGCAAGTTGTAATCTCACCACAAAAAAAAAAAAGATCATGCTTAGTTATATCTTACATGGACACTATCATCCCTGTGATAATCCATGGTCAGCGTCTCAGCAACACGCTTGCCTTCATCATAGCAACTCCGAACACCTACATTAATAACGCAAGTACCAAAACCAAGTTAGAAGTCACTACTTACGAAGAACAAGTGAAAAGCAGAACCGAAAAGCTCACATAAGATCACTTCGGCGATGGCGTAAAGCACTGCCGTCCTGAAAGACCCCTGGCCACCCTTTT
>NW_003314276.1:2665555-2676847 GCF_000143415.4 Selaginella moellendorffii
GCCTGCTCACCATCACAGGCAAGCACCAAAAGACGCTGCCGTGGACTATAGAGAACTACAGCAAGGATCTGATCATCAAAGTTGACGAGGAGGATGGGACGGTGGTGAAGCGGCCTTTCCCGAGCCGCAAGCAGGTTTTGTCGATGAAGCACGACTTTTTCAAGAGGCCGAGCCCGACACCTCCGTGGGAAGTCATCAGGCATTGGAAAGAGCTGAGGAAATCTGTCGACAGGGAAACAGCACAGAGGGAGTCGAGAGGTGGTGCTTAAAAAGCTGAAGAGCTGCTTCGCTTGCTTTCCGGGAAAGCATGTCGCTCGGCTTTTTTCGCTTGACTCTTGGAAGCTGGATTGGAGAAATCTCAGTAGCTTTATGCGGCCAGCCAGCAGCAACAAAGTCTACGTGCTCCTCGTGATTTGCAATCATCAAGGCTGCTTCTTAAGGTAATGCATGGAAAACTAGTTTTTCAAGCTCCGCGCTTTGATGATACTCGTGCTTCTGTGCAGATACCATCACCGTGGCTCTCGTCGTCTTGAATAAAGAACGAATTCTCCACCTAACCATCGGAATCCGCCACTGGATCACCGAGGTTTACTGCTCGGTACTGGTAAAGCACTGGGTGTTCTAGATATACAACTCTAACTTCTTGTCTCTTCTTTCTTCACAGCTAGCGATGCTGGCAGGGGAGGACCATTTAGCCAGTTTTGTCCGATGCCAAGGTTGAGAGCGGTCAGAATGGAGAGCACGCTTATTCCAGTCGTGATCGTTGCGCTCGTGTCGCTTGGCCAAATCTCGAGAGTGGCATCGGAGTGTGCTACTTTCCCTGCGCTCTTCAACTTTGGAGACTCGACCTCGGATACTGGAGGAATCCAGGCGGCATTCCCGACCTTCAGCCAGGCGGAGTTTGCTCCTTATGGCATGACGTTCCCTGGGAAGCCGTTTCTAAGATACAGCGATGGTCGGCTCGGTGTTGATTTCCTGTGTAAGTTTTCGCTTCTAGATTTCGTTTCGTTTCGTTTCGTTTCGATCTGATGGTGGTGTTCTGTTACATGTGGATTTCAGCTGAAGCTCTTGGGATTCCCTACCTCAGTCCTTACTTCCAGTCTGTTGGATCGAATTACACCTATGGTGTCAACTTCGCAACAGCCGGAGCTACATCGCAGGCCGTGACATACATCAGCCCCTTCTCACTCAACGTTCAGCTCAACCAGTTCAGGGAATTCAAGCAGAGAGTCCTTGCGAGCAATGGTAGTGACAGTGAGCCTCAGCTGGATAGAAATCTGACGGATGCTTTCTTTGCCAGGAACAAGAAATCTGAATGCTCTTCCCTCGCCGAGCGTCTTCTCCAGAGCCATCTACTATGTGGACATTGGTGGGAATGATTTTAGCTACGGCTACACGAGGAACATGACGTTCGATCAAGTCAAGGGGTACATCCATCAAGTGGTGGACGGGATCATCTTCCTCGTGAAGGTAATCCATTCAATGCGTTGATAGCTAGCTCTCAACTCCTCGCTTGTTTCTTCCCTTTTGTTCTTTCATCCAGGGAGTGTATGCCGAAGGAGGCAAGACGTTCATCATCTCCGACGTCGGCCCGCAAGGCTGCGTCCCATACTTCCTCACCAATTTCCCAAACTTGGCAGTGACTTACGACTCGGCCGGATGCGCTCGAGAGTTCAACGCGGTGACGCAGTACTACAACGGGCTCCTTCGAAAGGCCTCGAGACTCATGCGAGCCGCCTTCACAGGCACCACCATTGTCTACCTCAACTCTTACGATATCAAATACGCTCTCACGCTCAACGCTGCCAGCTACGGTAAGAGCAAAGTTACAAACTCCAGTGATTCTCTCGTTTCGTGTTTCCAGGATTCCAATACGCGACTCGGGCTTGCTGCGGCACAGGAGGCGATTACAACTACAACTTCGGGGTCCAGTGCGGGGAGTCGAAGATCGTGAATGGCAAGTCAGTGGTGTCCACGACTTGCAAGGATCCATCTCAGTATCTCAACTGGGATGGAGTTCACTACACCGAGGCCGCGAACAGGATCATCACCAGGCAGATACTGAGTGGAAACTACTTCGATCCAAAGCTTCCGCTGGACACCTTGTGTTCTCTCAACACCATTTGATTGCTTGCTTCCAAGGCACAAGCGAGAAAATTTTGCACGAGAAAAGGCTGGGGTCTTTGTTTTCTTTTCTCCTTACAGGGCAACTGCGAAGTTCCAGATGCTCAGATTGGGCATCCTGTCAATGTCTTGCAAGAGAAGGTAAAAAATGGCAGGTGAAACACAGAAATTCACTGAAGCATTGTCCAAAGTCTTAGGAAAAGAAGTGGTCAGCTGACAGTAATTATTAGTTGGTAGATCTCCTGTAAAAGCAGACAGTTCTGTCTACCGTATCTCAAAGACAAAAATAAATACAAGAGAAGGCCATTTCTATTTTTTTTATTTTTCTCTATCTCTAGGCGATGATTATCGCCCAGTATATACATACCAATATACACTCTGATCGTCTTCTTCGATCATCTTAACCCGGTGCACCACTGAATGCACAAACCCAGAGCATGAGAACGCCGAAGAAAAACGAAGTTCTCACATTAAAAAAGCCAAAAACAAGGAAACAAACCAAAAGAGCAAACGAGAGAAAAAAAAAAAAACGAGCTTACCTCAGTGACAACTCTTTGCGAAGAACATCCATCACCGCACCAAAGTCATTGGGAACTTGCAGCGGCGGATTCGCAAACTGGCACGCCAAGTCCGGAATCTCTTTCGAGTGGTACGCGATCTTGGACTGCGTGAACTTGAGACCGTGAGCCGTGCTCACCACCACCGTCCTGTCCGTGGCTCCAATCACGCCGCTGCGACGGAGCTTTGTCAGTGCCGAGAGCGCTACTCCAGTGTGGGGGCACGTAAACATCCCTGTGAGATCCGCCTGAGCAGCAGCGTCCATGAGCTCCTCCTCCGAGGCCTCCTCCACGATACCATTGGACTGCTGCATCGCGTACACGGCCCTGTCGATCGACACCGGGTCGCCAATCTGGATGGCCGAGGCAAACGTCGGGTTTGCCTTGATCGCCTTGTAGTCCTCCCAGCCCGACTTGTAGAAGCGGTAGAGCGGGTTTGCGTTGGCCGCCTGTGCGCACACGAGGCGTGGGATCCTGTCGACGAGCCCGAGCTCCTTGCACATCTGGAAGCCTTTGAAAAACGCGTAGATGTTGCCCAAGTTCCCTCCGGGAACTATCACCCAGTCGGGAACTTCCCAGTCGAACTGCTGGAGTATCTCGATCGCGGCAGTCTTCTGCCCCTCGAGCCGCAAGCTGTTGAGAGAGTTTGCAAGATAGATCGGGAGCTCGGCCGTCACCTCGCGTATCAGCCTCATGCAGCCGTCGAAGTCCGTGTCCAGGCTGAGCACCAGAGCTCCGTTTGCGATCGGCTGGACGAGCTGCGCGATGGAGATCCGGTTGGCAGGGAGGAAAACAATGGCTGGAATCCCCGCGGCAGCGCAGTAGGCCGAGAGAGCCGCGGACGTATCACCGGTAGAAGCACAGCCGACACCCACGACTGGCTTCTTCATCTTTCTCAGCCTGTTAACTTGGCTCACCAGCACCGTCATTCCCAAGTCCTTGAACGATCCAGTGTGGCTGATCCCACAGTGCTTCACCCAGAGATCGTTCATGTCCAGCATCTCTTTTCCCAGCCTCTCCGCCCAGAAGAGATTCGAGTTCCCTTCGAACAAGCTCACTATATCGTCATTGTCGATCTCCGGAAGAACCCATTCCTTCTTGCTCCACACACCGGAACCATACGGCCAGGAAGTCTTCCCCACGCGGGAGTCGAAGAGATTCTTCCAGTACTTCGCGTCGTGCTTGGCAAGAGCTTCCATGTCGTGCTGGACGTCGAGGAGATCCCCGGTCTTGCTTCGGTAGATCACCTCGTCCAGGGAGTAGTACTCCTCGCTCGAGCTGGATCGAGAGGAGAAGGGGACGTACTTGGCCGAGAAAGTGTTTGGAGGAGCGCCAATGCCGTGCCTCCTCGCCTCGTCCCTGATGTTCTCCGCCGATCGCTTCTTCACGGCCTCCTTGCGCGCCCCGGGCGGTGCCTCGGCGGAGATGGACTCCAGGGTCACCTGGGAAACCCCATTCTCACCAGAACTCGCCGATCCACTGGCTGCTCTCACGCTGATTCTCCTCCCCATTCTACCTCGTCCTCCCGGCAATTTAAACATACCTCCAGCGCCGCGGCGCTGCGACGGCGGTGGTGAGGCGGCGGCGTGGCCAGCAGCTCCGATCATCATCCCCGTCTGGCAAGTGGCCGCCATTGTGATCGATCGATCGAGTGTCACATCCTAACCCAAGAGCCCTAATTTTTGGGCTAGGGTGCGAAAAAAAATTTGGACCATTTCTCGATTTGTGCGTGTCATCCTTGCGCAGGGGCCATGCTAATCTTCTCTGTATCGTTCCAATTTTATCTGGTGTCTCCGAAGAGACGTTAGTAAGTAGCGATGGCCAGGTTTATAAAGAGCTCATTCTCAATTGTGCCAAGGCATATGGGATAGGGCACTACAAGCCCTAGCCCTAACCCTAAAAATTAATGACGTGGCAATTTCGAAAACTGATCGAAAACTGATTTACGTGGACGTGGCAAGCATTTCTTAAACCCTTGGAGGTTTGTGCTAGGGTTTGTTCATGGCTTGCGCGGGACTGCCCGCCCCAGGGATTGTGGCGGCTTGCGGCGTTGCGGCAGATCAATCGCCAGCAGCGCCAGGTAATATCAATCTAGGAATCTCTCGATCGAGCAGCAATGCGGGCTCCTCGAGCATGTCCAGGAAGAACTCCAAGAGTTTCCACTCCACGCCGGCGATGGCGTCGGATGTGAGCGGCATTGTCGCCATTCTCACGAGCGTGGGAGACCGGCCAGAGGCCGAGGCGGCATTGGCCAAGTACAGCCGGAATCTCGTCCCCAACACCGTGGGCAGGGTCCTCCAGGTGATCAAAGACGTCGATGTCTCGCTCTTCTTCTTCCGCTGGGTCACTCGCTCGCACCGGGGAGAGTCCATCCACAACAATTTCACTTGCAATTGCCTGCTGCGAACGCTCGTCAAGGCCCGGCGCCACCACCAGGCATACCAGATCTTCCGGGATGAGCTCCTGGGTCAACACTGCGACACGAATCACATCACTTACAACACCCTCATCGGTGGCTTCTGCAAGGCCGGAGATATGGAGCGAGCATTCCAGCTACTAGCGGAGATGAAAGAAAGGGGCCACTCCCCGGACGTGGTCACACACTCCTCGATCGTCCAAGCTCTCTGCAACACGGGAAATCTCTCGCGAGCGATGCAGTACTTTCGGGAGAGCGTGGAGTGCGCTCCAGACTCGGTGCTCTTCAACATCCTCGTGCACGGCCTGTGCAAAGCGAACCAGCTCTCCGAGGCTCGCCAGATGATTGAGGAGATGAGCGAGCGTGGAATCGTCCCCGATGTGGTGACTTACAATTCGCTCATCGATGGTCTTTGCAAGAGCTACCGGATGGAGGAAGCTCGCCAGCTCCTAGAGACGATGGTAAAGCGAAAGGTTCGTCCCAATCTCGTGACTTACAACACCTTGATCTATGGTTACTGCAAGACAGGTTGCACGGGGCTCGCTCACCAGCTGATCGAGAGGATGATCCAGTCTGGAACTCATCCCGACGTCGTGACTTTCAACAGTCTCATCTCCGGGTTTTGCCAGAAGAGCAAGATCGACAAAGCTTGCGAGGTCCTCCACCTGATGAAGAAGGGACTTTGTGCGCCAAACTTGGTGACTTACAACGTTCTCATCAGTGGTCTCTGCGACGCCGGGAGAGCAAACGAGGCTTGCGAGCTGCTCAGCGAGATGGATGGCCGGGGGATTCTCCCTGACATCATCACTTACAACAGCCTCATTGGGATCTTCTGCCGGAACTTCCAGATCGAGCAGGCCTTCCAGATACAAAACTTGATGGTGGAGAGAGGAGTGATCCCGGATGGCATCAGTTACTGCACGCTCGCGGTGGCTTTACTCAAGTCGGAGAGATTTGACGAGGCTTTTGCTCTGCTCGACAACATGTTTGACGCCGGAGCTATCCCCAATCTCTTCACTTTCAACAGCCTGATGGAGGGGCTGTGCTGCTCGAGAAGATTGGACGAGGCGAGGCATCTCTTGGCTGTGATGAGACGAGTCGGGTGTGATCCAGCGGCATCGACTTACGAGGTTCTAGTGACCGGGCTTTGCAAGGCAGGGAGAGTGGACGATGCAAAGGAGGTTTTGGTGATGATGGTGAGCGAGGGGATCCAACCTTTGGTGTCGAGCTCTGGCACCATTGTCCATACGCTCGCCAGGGAAGGGAAACAAGATCTGGCGCTCCACTACTTCGATCAGGTGGTGGCGGCGGAGAGTAAAGCTTGTGATCCATCATATCAGAAGCTCCTCGAGTTTGTGAAGGTGTTGCGTGAAGGCAAATCAAACTCTTGAAAGTAAACTTTTTGGGGTGTGTGTGCAATGTCAGCATCCAGTTCTTTTGAGATTCAACAGTCGCATACTTTTCCCCTACATGTTGTATTCATTTAGAAATAAATATGGCTTAAGTCTAAATAATAAAGGCCCAAATTGTCCTCCCCTTTATTCTGGAATTAAATATAACATGAATGGCTACAATTTAATCTTTTATATATTGAGTTATATTAATAAACTATTGTATTTTTATTATTCATATTCTTCAGTAGTTACAGCACACATAAGTGTCAAAAAGAATATTGTATTATAAAAAGAATTTTTTAAATAATATACTTTATTTTCAGTTAGAATTCTTATAAAGTGTATATAATACAAAGTAACTAAGTATTAATTGAATTGTGCATGCATGCACATGCCTTGAATTATTAAAATTAAGATTTCAAACACATAAAATTTGGTTTAAAAGTGTTTTCTTAATGCTATGCAACCTAGACCAAAAACCTATATATTGCTTTATCTATTCCATTTAAAATATTTAAAATATAACTCTGGCCAAAGTATTTAGCATTGGGACATTATCACAATATAAAATAATAAATCATCTTTCATGTTTCTAATTTATATAACTAAAAAAGATAATCTAAAATATTATTTATACTATATATAACAAAAAGCAATTACATGTGTATCTATATACAAGAACTTTAAACCAACATTAATAAAATTAACTCTGGATTGAGATATAATTTGTTAAAAACTCACCAATACAAATCATTTATCCACTTGTAAATAATGATTAAACAAATAGTTTGATTTTTATAAACTAATTATTTTTATAACTATAATTTAATTTATTATTATACCATTTTTTATATATTTAGTAGATCATCACTGATCAAGTAACATTTCAAATATAACTTCCATTTATAAATTAAAGTATAACTTATTATATGTTATAACCTAAATAAATCTAAGACTAGTTATTTATAAGTTTTTTGAAAGATATATATTAATATAAATTTTTTACCATCAACAATAAATTAAAGATATGATCTTAATTGAAATAAATATAATACCCCTCTCCATCTAATTAATACTTTTACTGTTTGATTTTCTTCTAATATGGCTATGTGAGTGCATGGAATATGGAATGAGAATACATTAATGAACTCAAAACCCTAACTTATATATAAGAGCAAGTGGTCTAAATTGAAACCAATCCAACAGTTATCAAAATCCTATTACACTAATATTAATATATAGCATCGTAGCCAGACACTTGGACCTCATATCAATCCCTCCTCTTGGAATGATGGAAGATAATCAAAGTTCTCTTGTGGATAGGCTAGTATCTTAAGGAATATTAGAAGGAGGGATTGGTGGATTTATATGTGGTGTTAGTTGTGTAAGTGACTAAATTTTCCATTCTACTTTAGTCACTTAACCACACCTCCGACCACTTGAAGGAGTCTCACTCACAACCTCCATAAGTCTTATTTTGGACTTGGGCTTGCTAGCCTCGAAAATGGCATCCTCACCACTCAACCTTTATACTTGGTCCAAGTGCTCCATGTGTTCGATCCTATGACCGACACCCCAAGGTACTATTGACATATCAGCCTGTTACACTAAGGCCGTGCCCCTTCACCTTGGTCACACCGATAGTCTAACACCACCTGCATCACAGTCCCGTCTCTCAAGGACTGGACCATCCATCCATGAGTGATCATCCCAGATCCATTCCTTAGCATCCTTAGGATGCTCACATATATGGGGATTAGTCTTCCCTAATATCTCTTTCCAATCCCCACCAAGTCCCTTTTTGTTCATAGCCGTGCTCGCCAACATTGCCACTAGATCAAAGCCCACAAGCCCGACCACTAAGTCCCATGGTCCTCTGGGACTTTTTCCTCACATGACCATATCCTTAGTTTCTACACTAGAGGATGGCTCTTCTTCCTTTTCACCGTCTGGTACTTTGGGACAACATTTCGGAACACCGTGGCCCTGCGCAAGCCTCCTGGGTACTCTCCCCGCCTTCCGCCTTTGGGTGCTCTAGCCATGGGCTTAGAGTGAGGTTCCGTTGAGCCACGCCTGGTATCCAAGTAGGTAGTGCCACCCACACTTGGACTGGGAGCATCGGCCAGTCGATCTCCCGGGGGAACTAGAGTCGGCTCTTGAACACTTCACTAAGCTACCCCGCTTGTCGGTTCATATTCACTCTAGTCTTGGACTTCCCAGTGGTCAATTCATCACCCAACACTGGGTATGGCCTTCCTGGGCCAAACTGGCCTTTCCTGGCCAAACTAGCTCCACTGCAGTCCTCCCCCTCACTATACTTTTGGAACTCACCAAACCCCCCAGGGTCTGGGAGACGAACGTTTTGGGCTTTCACCCTCTCAAACTCGGACTCGGACTCGGACTCGAATTTGAATTCGAACTCGAACTCGGACTCGGACTCGGACTCGGTCCGTCTTGGGTCCATCTTGGATCCATCTCGGACTCCATCTTGGGTCCACTTCGAACTCCAACTCAGATCCATCTCAGACTCCATCTTGGACTCTGTCTCAGGTCCATCTCGGACTCCATCTTGGGTCCACCTTGAACTCCAACTCAGGTCCATCTCAGACTCCATCTTGAACTCCATCTCGGGTCCATCTTGGACACTTCCACGTGTCATGTATTGGTCCTTTTGGGTCCCTTTTTGGAGCCTTGCTTATTGCTCGCTCCTCGAGCCTTTTGTTGGGAGTTCCACTCCCACTCTCGACCTTCCAAGTTAAAGCTTTTAGTCCAAATGTATTACGCTCATTTGGCTTTCACTTCAGCCACTACCACATGGCACCCTTTCCGGCTCCACTTTGGGGCTTAGGGATTTCGTGTCTCACAACTCCACCACCCATAGACGAAGTTTGATGTCCTCATCAAACGATAAACTATTTCATAAAGTAATACCAACATGTATTACCCTTTCCATTTTTGGCCCCTCGCCAATATTTATCAATGGTTTGATACTGAAGGCTCACCATGCCTTGCCCATCCTCTAAGGAGCATAGTCTCTCCAACTTAGAGACTTATTCGACCACTTGTGGTGGTTCTTTCTGTTTATTGGTTTAGTCCTTGCTAAACCTGTTAGAGATACCTTCTCTATCTCAATCCACTACTCCTTCTTAAGTAGTCTCAATTTCCATCAATATAACCTTTGCACTTTGGAACTTTTACTTTGGACTTCACAAAGTCAATTTCGTAGGTGTCTCTGACACCTTGCATTGCATCTATTGTGCAACTCCCCATCCCAGGAAGTTCTCTACTTGAGGGCACTATCATCCTTTCTTCTATTTCGTGCCACCTTGGGCACCAAGTTCCAATTATCATACTTTGTGCTAGGGCTGTCCATAGCCTTATCATTTGGCTACCTTACCGCTCCCTCCCTTGGAGCTTCCACTTTTGCCAAATTGGAGCAATTGGGAATCCATCCTTGGAAACACATTGCCTTTCCCACAATTCGTTAGCACCCAACACATTAGTGTTTCTGGCCTAATTTTGCCATTTGGATTCTTTCCCATGATTCTCATGGCTCTTTTCTTAGCCATTAGTTTTTTGCTCCTATCCTTGATTGTTGCACCTAGCAATATTGGATCGCTACCTCCATTCTCGAGGTATCCTTTTGGTTCCTTAGCAAAGACTTTGCTTTGCTTAATCTAGAGGGTGTTCACCCATAGTAAGTCTCTTTAGCATTTTCTGCTGTGGGCTCTATCCCTAGCCCAACTTTGTGACCCTCCCATAGGTCTTTTATAGAGATTATTTTCTTTGGACTCACTATGCCATCGCATTGCCACAGATCGTTTCCCTTAGGTGTTCTTCCCACTTAGTCACCTTGATCAAGCCACACCATCATCAATAGTTCAAATCAACACTTTGAACTAGGAACCTTATCCATGAATCTCACAAGGACCTTGTCCTTGTTTTAGCCATAAGATCACCTAGTGATCTAACCTTGGCACCTTAACAGGTTTGCCAATAGGTACTAAGTCCTCTAGACCTTGAAGTTGTTCACCATGACCCCAAGGGCATCCCCCACACTTGGCGGTGCACCCAAGCCAACCCTCTCTGGCTAAGGGTCCATAACAACTAAAACTGGGTGTCCCCATCTCATTCACCACGTCCTTGGTGCAAGTTGCACCAAAGTGTTCAAGTTAGATATGCCGAGCCACACTAAGCAATCTAACCGTGCATCATGACTTCGAGGCATCCCTCGCTTGGCAGTGTGCCCAAACCAGTCTCCTCACTGAGAGTCCATGACCACCGAAAAATGAGCATCCTCATATTCCAAACCATCACCACGCCCTAGTGATTTGGGACTTGAACCCAAGCACTAGAGGGTCGGGACTCGAACCCAACCTTCGTATATGCATCTATGAAAGGCATCATCCAAGATGCCTTGCATGACTCCCCACGCTGGTGCACCAACTTATAGTTAAAGCGTGCTATAGATCATAGCTTAGGAACCTAGTTCCTCAGCACTGCCAAGTCCTCTCACTTGACAAGTTTATGATCATGCATGGATTCCTCCATGCTCAGCCCTATGGGCCACCCCTTTTGAAGTTAGCACCTTCAACTAGGGGATTTGTCCCCCTGACTTGCCAATCTCACTTAACAAGTCATCCGGCCATCGTAACATGGTTCATGCATAAGCGTGAAAGTCCTTAACCATCGACTTTCGTTCAAAGCCCTCTCTTTGAACACTCGGGAACTACTTCCCCAACCTTGATAGCCTCGCCTCATGGCCAGCTTCAAGACCATGCTTTTGCTGCACCACTCTGAT
>NW_003314277.1:0-2415 GCF_000143415.4 Selaginella moellendorffii
ACAAAGTGCTCATAGGCGAATTGCTCGAACTTGATGTCCAGACTGAGTCCATCTGGTTGTATAATAAATCTCATTGTCAAGGTGAACAAGCCGAATCTGAAGCTAAAGAAGAGTGATGGCATGCGCGCACACACTATTTGTTTGTTCATTGAGCGTGTGGTGAGCTTTCCAAGATGAACGTCATTCCTATTAGCCAGACATATCACTTAATGGTGAGAACATTTAGATATTATTCAATGTTATCTTTTTCTAACGAATCTAATTGTGAAGGTGTAGCAAGAGGCATTGCTAGTCTGGAGAAGTCATTTAACTCATTTGACCCTTAGTGTATTTTCATGAAACTAAATAACATTCATATTATTAAGGAATTTCTCTAGTACCTTTTTTTTACGGCATAGAGGCTTGCATTTCTTTCAAAAGGTGATTTAGTAAAAGGCCTGAGGGCACATGCCATTCTATTTCTCAGACCAGTATTAAGATATACTAGTGCAAAGGGAAAAAGGTATTTGGTGATCAAGTAAATGGCATGAGGGCACACGCCATTATAAGCCTAAGCGCTAGTGGACACCTCCTTTTTGGTACTCTCAGCGGTACTATCATCCTTCTCCGGGTCAGTTGTTTTGCTTTGGATTGTTGTCTCTGACGTTACTAGGGCGTTCTTGATAGTTGTTAATGTTGCCGTTTGTTCAGAAAAATGATCACCTGGAGTATAGTATGGGGAGTTTGGAAGACTTATATATTCTACATCTTCACCTATCTCCTTCTCCGTCTCCTTTTCTGCCTCACTTACAGATTTTGTGCTTGCCATGAGAACGCTCTTCACCCTAAAATATGGAGTTCGTTGTGTTATAAAAGGAAACCAACACACACGCTGCAAGGGAATGATGGTACATAAAGCACGTAAGCCCACAATATGGGTTTATGTGCCATTAATATGGGCCACATGCCATATTATTAGATTTATGCACGTGTGATTGGTAAATGCATATGTCACATCATCTCAGGCCACATGCCATCACGCCTCCTCTAATTCAGATTCAGATTGTTCACCTTGAAATAAAATACATTAGAAACTTAGTAAAGGAATATTAATGAATCTCACCTTGAACTCGGGTTATGAATGCTCTTGCTGCATCTCTTGCATGGTCTGGCAAGGTGATGGTGGCACTCTGCTTCCGCATCCAACCATGCACAACATTATCCACCGATATGCTCATGCTGGGATCCCTTGGATTCAGCACCCATCTCTTTTCTAGGCAATCCTTCGTATATCTGGAACTTGGCTTGAACCACTCCACAGTTACATTGAAGGAGTTAGTTTCCGCGTCCTCCTCTGCATCAGTGATGCAGCACCCCACCCATATCATTTGTTTTTTATTACTGGGTCTGACAAGCACGACCATTCCTTTGCAGACCTGTACTGGATTGAATGCTGAATCCGGCTTCTTGTTCCTCGGCCCACAATAGTGATCCTCAACATCGTTATCTGTCACTGCATTTCCAGAGGACATTGTTCCGCTACTATCTGGTGCTCTGGGTTCTGGCCAAAAGGACTCTTCCAATTCTTCATATACAACCGACCCATTTTGGATAGTAGATATAATCTTCTCCCAGTATTCGAGCAAAGGCTTGCACCTCTGAAAATAGGATTCTCCACCAAACACCAACCCCCTCTTCCAGAAGGCAATTCCACTGGCAGCCACACTGTGTCCCATTCTCTCATCTTGTACTTCATCACTGGAGCACTGTCACGCATGCTGAAATGAAACTGAAGAGGCTTGGAGTGGCCAATCAGCGTTTTGGATCCGTCCCTGATGTAGCCTCTTACAAACCCCTTAAAGTCGGAACCTCTGTCAGAAGTGCAGCTTCAACAGTGCCTTTGATGCAATTTTGGAATTCATCGTAGAGTTGTGGGAGGGTGAGGACATTGGATCACCAGAGGGACTCTGCCAGGTGACTGAACATGGCATCGACGTCTTCATGAGTGTGCCCAACCATGAGAAAGCCAAATGTAACCGTTTCAAATATGCCTTTGGCAACAAGCATCGCCAAGTACGCGAAGACGTACATGTTTTTGTTCTCACTGCCAGCATTGTCTGTTTGGAGCAGAGGATGGGGTGGAAGGCCACATCGGCCGCAAAAACTTCCTTGAGATTCTGCTTCGTTTGGATGAGGCTGTGCATTCACCGGGCGACCAGCCTCGTCGGAATGGCATGAGGCCTCACGTGATAACCCTACAATCTGACGGCCAACATATTCACTGGGATGGCATGGGGCCCCACGCGATACTGCAAGCCTTTGCTCCTCCTCCAGCTGAACCCTGTATGGGGTTCGATCGACAAGGGCCTTATGCAAGGGTTGGCCGTTCAGCTCAGTCTGCGCACTTTACAGAAACCTTAAGTGTTTTGCTAGGGA
>NW_003314277.1:2515-124126 GCF_000143415.4 Selaginella moellendorffii
CCACCCCATAGAGGTACAAAGAAGTTCCCATAGTTCTAGGCACCATGCCCATGAGCGATTATGCCAAACAGAGACACAGGCAGCTACATGGATGAAGAGATTGCCTTGGGGGTAGGATTGAGTCGAGGTAAGCACGTCTTTTTCTGGTCCATTTTGTCGTGGATGATGCAGAGGTAAGAGTCAGGTCTCTCCATGGAGAGAATCCTGTTATGATAATATGCAGTCCTGCAGCTTCTCTGCTCGATGTTGTGGTCGAGCCGCCTTCTAACCAACATCTCTCGCTCTTGAGCGCTGCAAGAATTCTTCGACAAAGCCATTTTGATAGCAATGCACTCGTCACACTTTGAAAAGCTGGAGTACTTTCCTATACTCACATCCCTGAACCTGTTGCTCCACAATCTACTAAATCTAGATTGGCTCAGCTTCCTGTAGCCATTACTCTGGAGTTCCCGATTCACATCTTCCAATATGGCCCCCTTGGTATACATGGAAGGAAGAACTCGCTGGGTGTCTCGAGTTCCATCTTCCAAGAGGCGGATTTTATGTGGTTGCTGCTCGCTACATGTCTCGACAAACCTTTTGAAGATTGCCTCTCCATATACAACATGACCCCTGGTTTTGTGAGTACCGTCGTTCCCATGGACTGCCTGTTGAACCCTTTGTTCCTCGAACTCAGTTTTGATTCTGTAGAATGTGGTTCGAGGGACTCCATAAATGATTCTCCATGCCTTCATGCAGACCAAACCCCTCTGGAAGACCATGCCCCCCACCTGATGTTCTGAAGCATCAACAGATGACCGTAATGCCTCATACACAAAATTGCGAGCTGCCTTCCAGGACAATGTCTTGTATCTTGCTCTCTCCTCTTCAATAGCATCCCAATCAGCATGTTGACAGCACCTCCTCTTGCAACAAGCAACTGTCGAGACCATTCGAACCTCCATCGCCATTTTCTGCCTTTTCGGTTCGTTGCTCAGATCCCTTTGGCTGCGCTTTAGGAAGGTGTACTTTCTTTTCCCATGAAGAGATGTTCTGTCATCAGTTGTAGTGGTGTTTGATTGTGAATCCTTCACATTCTCAAACACTAAGTGCCTCAATTTCCACTGCACAATGCTTCCAATAGTCAGATTGTTTTCTTCTGTGTCAACAACCTCTAAAATCGCAACTCCAATATCATCCCAGCCCAATTCTTGATTAGCAACCGCATCTCTTGGATCGACAACTGTGGCTAAGCGCTCAGCTACCACCTCCCCCTCGGGGTTGTTTAGAAACACCTTCGCCTGAATCCATGTAGCACGGTTCTTAAGATCCACGGAGGGAACATGCGTCGCACTTGCGCTATCCCCAACATCTGCTTTCTTCTGAAGATTTTTCAAGGCAACAACAACATTTACCCCGACGACCATCTCTCCTCGTTCAATAGCGACCACATTCCCATCGAAGACAGTCTCTACTGATACAGCAGCATTGCCTTCCCCAAGCCTTTGACAGTGTATAACAAAGTTCCGATCCATAGACACAAGGGTCCCTTTTGCAACTCTCTTCCCACCATTCAAAATGTAAACCTTTTCCCCAACCCTGAAGGCCATTCTGAAAGTGCAGAAAAGAAGTTAAGACCATACAAAAAATGATTGGAGAATGGCCTAAATCATAACATACCAAACAACCTCAATAGCATGAGGCCACATGCCATTATTCAAACATGCTATTGACACCCATGTGAAATTTTGCATTCACAAAATTGGCATGAGCCCTCATGCCATTAGTGGTACCACTAATGGCATGAGGCCTCACGCTATCTTTGGCCCCTGCTAGCCTGTTGCTATATTCCTTTTGCCTTGCTGCAACTGTATATATTTTTGTGTGCGTGACTAGTCACCCATACAAAAATATATACAGTTGCAGCAAAGCAAAAGGAATATGGCAATAGGCTAGTAGGGGCCAAAGATGGCATGAGGCCTCATGCCATCTTGATATACACACAGCTGCAGGCAAGTAAAAACATACATGACAATACGCTAGCCATGAAATCGCAAGGGCCCAAGATGGCATGTGGCCTCATGCCATTTCTAAATGTGGTCCTAAGCCATTCCATGGTGAACATACCAGGAAGCACAAGTGCCGAATATCAAGAGGAAGCGGTAGCCACACCAAAGACAGTGCCGCTCGCAACACCGCAACTGCTCGTAGCGCCGCTCGCACAAACTGCCACTCGCATAAACTGCCGCCCGCAATGGCGCTCGCAATGCCGCAACCGCTCGTAGACGCATAAACCACAGCCCACAACGCCGCTTACACAAGCAGCGCTCACTGCACTCAGCGGAACCAAGAACACGGCGCACAAAAATGATAGACCTAGGAATGAGTTCGAGAATTCAAAAATAACATACGCTTGAATGTCACATCAAATCCTCTGACAAACCAGATCTTATGATTCCTCTGACAAATTTCAAACTGAGTAGCTTCTAGACTTTGCTGTCGGAGGTTGAACTTTGTCACATCATGTCCTTGCCTCGATCCAGCTGTGCCATGTCAGTGATTCGAACTTTGCCATGCCATGTCAGCGATCCGCGCCAAGATTATTCGCCGTGTAAAGGAATAATTATGCTCTGTGTGTACATCCATTTATGGCAATATAAGGCCATATGCCATTCAAAGAATAATGCTAGTCGAGCATTTTTTGGTGCATTTTTGGGTTCAAAATTGCATGAGCCCACACGCTATAAAGTTTACCTGTACCAAAAATAGAAACAGCTTTATTTACTTGGGAATTTAAGTGGTTGAGGCATTTTTAAACTTACAAACACATGCCCTACTTACATTCCTTTGGTTGCTTAAAATTCAAAAATATTATAAACCTTTCTTTTTGCATTTTCAATGTTTTCAATTATGGTTTTTGATTTTTGCAGGACCAGCCTAGTAATCTATTTGCATCCCGTCATGTTTATAGCTAGCTTTCGTTTGTCCCCTTTGCTAGCCTGAGATACATCTGCTCGGCATCTGCCTCTTACAGCATTTGCCCAGAAAGGGCATCTTTCTTCACGCAGCATTTGCCACATGTTTAGGGTTTAGGGTTTAGGGTTTAGGGTTTAGCAATTCAGTAGCTTGATAAACATGCAAATACAGAACTTGATGCAAAATCCTTTGATATGTCACAATGCCCCTAGGACCATAAACACATTTCAATAGAGAGGGTCCTTTCATTTCATAACTCTTTACATAGATCTTGGTGAAACCAGAGTTAGTGAAGTTAGTTTCTTGTGATCCCGCATCTGATTGTGATGTCCCTTTGCAATGTCGATGGAAAGGTCAATGCACACCAAACTGTAAAATCTTGGAGCAAAATAACGGTCGGATCTATGGCAAATGCCCCTGAAACATTGTAAGGCTCGTGTGGTCTCATGTGGTGTCCGATCGAGATGCTTCTTTGCAGGGTCATCAAGAAAGACATTGTATACCATTCTGTAAAATCTAGTTGCGATCTAACAGTTGGATCTCTAGAAAACTCAAAACAATCTCGCGCGTGTCAGAATATCCTAGGAATATACTCCTATGTGCCCCTGAAAATGGCATGCGGCCCCACGCCATTCAAGAGATAATGCCAGATGACGCCGAGAATTTTTTGGTGCATTTTTTGGGTTCAAAATTGCATGAGCCCACACGCTATAAAGTTTATCTTTGCCAAATAGAGAAAAGTTTATCTGTGTCATGTGAGGTAGTTACAGTCCTTTGTGCTCGGCATCTGCCTCTTGCAGCATTTGCACTGAAAGGGAATTTTTCTCCATTCAGCATTTGGCCCTGAAAATGGCATGCGCCCACACGCCATTCAAGGAATAATGCCACAGGACGCCTGGATTTTTGGGTTTAAAATGTTTAGGGTTTTTTAGGTTTTTTCAAAATATTTTGGGTCCAACGTTTTTTGGGTTTCTTTGGTTCAAAATTGCATGAGCCCACACGCTATAATATTGATTTGAGAGAAAAATAGAAACAGATAGAATTTCTTTATTTAGCTGAACATCTGCCATTTTTCGAAATACAAGATGCTTTGGAATATCCAATCATGCATGGTATAAATATAGCGAGGGTATTAAATGATATCCCAATCATGATCTTTCTTTTGGATTTCGCGTGCATGCAGTCCGAGGAATGATGACGTTGCGGATTTCTTTTGGATTTTGCGTGCTTGCATGCGCGCGGCAATCCAGAAATTAATGGTGGCGCCCAAGTCTAAGGAATGATGACGTGGCGGGATTACCAACTGTTGTGACATTTCGCGCGTGTGAGGTTAGGTTTTGCATTTTGCTTCGTACTCGCGCTCGCACACTCGCGCTCGCGCTCGCATCACACTCGCGCTCACGCTCGCATCACACTCGCACTCGCGCTCGCATCACACTCGCGCTCGCGCTCGCATCGCGCTCCCACTCGCGATCACGCTCACTTCTCTACAGGTTTCTCGTGTGCATCGGCGTCCACTCGCGCTTGCATCACACTTGCACTCGCATCGCGCTCGTGTGCATCGGCGTCCACTTCAAGACACACCTAGTTTGTAACTTCGCCGCCAACTCCGCCGCCCACTCCGCCACCCACACGCAGCCCACTTGGTGTCCCGGGAGATTTCAGCGCCACTCTCCAACTGTAAGTGGCAAAGTAGCCTTGCTGCTACGATCTGCTGCACACACAGTGCACATTTGCCAGCGAGTCTGGCCTCAATTGTCACGGCCTCCATTTGGTTTCAAATGGTAAGTCTTTTAGGCCAAGTAGAAAATGGCATGAGGCCACATGCCATTCAGTAGCAACATTGGCATGCACCGATTGGGCTCTCGAGTGCAGTCCGGTTACAGATGGCGTGTAGCCTCACGCCATCTTAGGATGCAGCCTCAAGACATCTGATGCAGTGGTGAATGGCGTGTGGCCTCACGTTATTTCCAGCTGCTAGCTTTTCATCTGTCAGCTCTAATTGTTGTGCATTTCTGAACAGGCGAGGAATTGCGTTCTTCTTCCAGCCACTGTCAATGTGGATGCAGAGAAGGGGGAGGAGCTCACCAGTTGGACTTTCGGGATGGAAGGCGAGGATCTGATGCTGTACAACACAGATGGTGGGAGAAAAGAATGCATGGGGATCCTCATCCAAGTGACAGACACTCCATGCAGTTCCATGCAAGAATATGGACTGGCACTTGTGGTAGAGACAGCGTCCGCCTTCAAGATCCACCTTGCACATCCTAGCGGCTTCCTGGAGGGGGGCAGCGGCTATGAGGAATTCCTAGAGGGAGCTAGGGAGAGGTTGTCCAGGAGGCCCACAATTTCAAAGACGCTGCGGGTCTATGAAGATCACATGGAATCCACGGACCTCACCTACGGCGATGTTCAAAAACTATATTCCAACATTGAGCCGTTGAGAGTGCCTCCAGTTCGCGAAGCGAAGGGGAAGGGGGTCGATCTGGAAACTACCCCGAAGCAGAAAAGGGTGGTCAAGCTCAAGCCGACGTCCGACTCTGCTGCTCCAAAAAAGAAGCTACTCGGTGATGCCATTGCCTCGGGTTCGAACACTACACCCACCAAAAAGAAGAGCTGCAAAGAGCAGAAAGAGCAAGAAGAGGTAGCAAAAATCGTCGCAGATAATAGTACTTGTTACTATTCCAACAAAGTATATACAATCGACGTGAGCCGTATTGACATCCAAAGCAAATACAACCACAGGCTAGTATCTGATGAGTGGGTGGAGAAACTGAAGCAGAAGATGCTGGCAAATCTAGTAACACCCGACATCGCAGACGTGATCCCCTACTACCAAACAATGAAGGGCGAGACGAGGTTTCCAAACATGATCAATAGGAAGGTGTTGGACGATCAGAACATCCGGTTCTATGCCGTCTCTGGGCAGCATTCTAGCTTGGCGATGCAAGAGATAGTTGTGGATATTATGGTGGGCGAGGAGGTGAAGAAAGTCTTCAAGACAAGAGTTGTCCACCTGATAAAAGGCAACTCGCCCCTCCGATCTATCATATCCATCTCCCACGCGCAGAATGTCAAGCAAGAAATGTGCTACAAATCGGGTCTGCACGAGACATTGGCACGAACACGGAAGCTCTGGGTTCAACTGAAGAAGCCACAAAAACCAGGACAAGGACGTGCACTAGCAACTAGCGCCTGGCAGGTAAGCCTCGTTGCATGTGGCATAGCATGTGGCCTCACGCCATTTCCATTGCAGGAATTCTCGAGTCTTCTCTCGAAAACACTGGGGGTCAATGACACACTCAGCATCCATAACATTCTACTCGCGACAAAAGTTGTTTTTGACAAATGGGTAGATGTGCTGAGGAGGTACCATGATGGGGAGTTGCTAAACTCAATGGGTGTGGAGGACGGCCGGAAGCCCAATGATTTGAAGCTCAAGGCCTTGCGTTTCTTGCGGTCTCTAGACGACGACGACCTTCTGACAGTGGCTAATGCTCTTCTACGTGGTGAGGTAGTCTTCAACAAGACCAAAATGACTCCCGGCCATATTGTGACATACGAGGACTTGTGCACGACTCTGAGAGCTCGTGCGCTATTGAAGGATTGGATCTTCGAGCAAGTGGCCGTGGAGAGGGTGAGCATCGACACCACGCAAGAGATGATGGAAGAGCTGGAGTTGTCAAATGAAGACATCGACGAGTACGTGAAGGGGGCCCCCAAGTTCATCGATCTGCAGCGGGATGCCACGAAAAGTAAAGCTGAGAAGTTGGATCAGTATCCAAATTTCATTAAGAGGGATGTTGACCACCAGCTTCAGAAACAGCTCGACCCCGCAGCAGAGGTCTATCGAGAACCTTACCGGGTATACGTGAATTCGGATGAGGATCAAAGGTGGAGGAGCATCGTTTCCCGCGGAGATGAGCAGGTCAAGAACATCTTTTGTGTGATGGACTTCACAAACGAGGAGATCACTCATGCAGACGAAGTCAGCTCCATCATTGACTTAATGGTGGGACTTGCGGAGGTGGAATCTTCAGTCCACTATATGATCTACGACTCCGAATCCTATCACAAGTTCTGGAAGGTCTTGAACGAGGTGAAGGCTCGGTTGAAAGGCAAGGAGATGCGGGAGATCCATGGGATAATGGCTAAGAAGAAGATACCGACGAATGTCCGCATCTTCACACTCGCCCTTGTTATTGGTCCTTCCCAGCTTCGTTCGACAAGGCCGATCGAATTGATCTGAGGGAGGTCAATTTACCCGTGCCTGAGGAACTGAAGATGGCTATGGAGCTTTCGAATCCAAAGAAAGCTCCAGGTGCAGCATGGGAAATGCTTAGCTGGGTCTTCAATGCAATAGCGGGTGACCGCAAGGGCAAATGCGTTGTCAAGTACAACTGCGGCGGACTATTCTTTCGAGCCGCACTACTCAAGGGTGTCCCGTGTGTTGCGGTGACAAACTCCATTGAAGAGGTGACTTCAATGGAGCATATAATTATAGTTGCCAAAGAAAAACAGTATCTTCTCTGCGAACCTGGTGAGTACGCACTTTAAGTTTAAATGTTATCTCACAAGCTCTGTATGCAGGAGCGTGGCCACCCCCAGATGCTGAAACGGCGTTAATAGCTACTGATGTTAGGCCAAGCTCACAACCTGCACAAGGTAAGGTCACGTGAGGCCTCACGCCATTTTGATTATAGATCGTTGTGAATATTCAGACACGAGGACTGAAAAGCGCACTGGTGGCGCGTCGAAGAAGGACAAACAGACAAGCAATAGGAAAAAAGGAGGTACAAATATATTTGCAATGGCATGTGGTCTCATGCCATTCCTTGCAGGAGACACTTCTTCAAAGGCAAAACAGGCAAGCACCAGTCAAGCTCAAACTGACAGTGGTCATAAAAAGCGAAAGCACGTTGGACAGTCGTCGGGATCAGAGGCGTTTGATTCGAAAAGGAAGAAGGGCAACGAAAAGATGATAGGTAATGCCTCGCGGTTATGGAGTGTGTGCTCATGCCATTCATTGCAGATCAAGGGCTGAGTGAAAGGAGCCAGTCACCACCTCCTGACTCAGATTCCTATGGCGGACTCCCCTTCCCCAATCTCAATGGAGAGGTACAATGGATGAGGGATGCTTTTCAAGTCAGGGCCACGTTTTTCTCATCTCGTCGTCTTCGAAGGGTGCAAGAACGTGCAGAAACCATGTTAAGACAGTCGGGTGAGGATATGGTCCTAGGTCAAGCACTGAAACAGGCTATGGATGTCTTGTATTTTGAGATGGAGACTCGGCCAGATGATTTTCCCAAGATGGTCCTGGAAAAACAAGCCATCCAGCCTGAGCAGCCTATGGAAGAAATGCAGGAGGGGGATGAGGAGCCAGAGAAAGATAATGAGCAGGAAGAGCAGAAGGACGAAGAGGAGGACAAAGAAGAGGAGGACGAAGAAGAGGAGGATGAAGAGGACTTGGATGGTCCTCACAATGGTGACGATCACAATAACGACGATGACGATGATGACGACGATGGCCAGCCTGAGGTGGCCAAAGAGCAGCGGAGGAAGGTCATACAAAACAAACCATCAGGTAAATAATAGTACATCCATTCCTAACCTTTTACCATTTCTAACATTGTCCATGTAGGTTGCAGAAGAAATGGTAAGTAGAGATTATTCAGTTGAATTAAGATACAAACTCTAGCCTTTAGTGTCGAGGAAGGATAGTGCCAAGCAAGGGTCGAAACGTATGTCCAATCCTTCAGAATCAGCAGTGCGCCCAATAGCAGTTGATGGTAAATACAGTATAGTCGATTCAATGTGCTAATGAGTTTGTTTTTAGTAGCCAGTAGGGAGGATACCATCTCAATCGAAGGGAGATATTTGGACATGCATATGGATCCGCCAGTGGACTCTACTTGCCTGCAAGAGTCATCAGAGCTGGTGGAGGCTACTATCCATATCAACGCCAAGCAAGCTGACCACGCTCCACTTGATGTTGCCTATACCACTGAGTCAATCTTGTCCACGTATCCAACTGACAGTGACCAGGTGCCATTGGACCCGCATGAGGCCGCCCCAGCCGCCGAGCCGGTCGTATCCTCATTTCCAACGGACTCAACGTGTGCCCAATCGTCTGACTACGCACCGTTGGAACCTCCCTACACCGCCCCTGCTGCCTGTTCGGTCATGTCCACTTTGCCAACGGAGGCACCAGCTGAAATGGCGTGTGATCACACGCCATCGGAACCACCCCATGCCACTGTTGAGCCAGTTGTACCAGAGTCTACAGCTGAAATGGCATGTGCCCACACACCATCGGATGCGATTGACCCCACATTGCAGAGGAGAGTATTTCCGCCCTTCACGTTTCCTCGACCAAAACCCTCTGAACGACCATCGGGAACACCATTCGCTAATATTGTAGATGGTAAAATTGACTTGTACCATTTTTTATGCTGACGCATTTCATTTCAGAGTCACAGCGAAAGTACTGTATCGTTTTTGATCTGAACGGTGTCCTTTTCTCCCATGAGCGTGGCTCGTCCTCGAATGTCACTACACCCTCCAAAGCCTGCGGTCACAAGTTGGTCAAAAGAGATAGATTCACATTAATCACACGGGAGAAACTGCGGGATCTAATAATGACCATGCGACACTTAAAACAGAGGGCCGGGTTCAATTTGCAATTGGGAGTTTGGACATCCATGATGCGCCACAATGCATTAATGTTGCTACAGATGATGCACGATCAGACGCGAGTAATATTACCATTTGACTTTCTCCTAACGCAGGAGGATTGCTTGACTATGGTCCATGTGAGGGGTAGCAAGCCCATCTTCGTCAAGCCAGAGGCTGTAGTGATGAACCGGACTGCTAGGTCAAGTGAAATCCTCATCATCGATGACTCGCCGATTAAAACTGCAGCGAACACACACACATATGCAGTGCACCCCATCTCTTGCAGTATGGAAACTAGGGAGAAGAAACCGTATGTTCTGGGGGACCTTGCAAAACGGCTTGAAGCGATGGTGATAGAGAACCGGCCAGTCCAGGAGGTGGCTGCAGAAATCAACCAAATGGCAGATGGAACGGTATATCAGAAGCCATTTGATCGGACAGACACTAGTCATCATTTATGGCATGTATATTGTTTAGCCAAGCACTATCCGCATCTCCATAATCTGCTCAACCGGATGGGTTCTTCGACCACTGAACATGAGCATGGACGTATTAGAGAAGAGATGGCATTACTATTGGGTTTAAATCCTGATAGTGTGGAGAGTGATGAAATTCCAAGATTATTGTATAAGCGTTGGAGGCAAAAAATAACAGTCTGAGATGGCATGTATTTATTTAAAAATGTAACTTATTATGGCATGGGGTTCCATGCCATTGTATTAATATTAAAAGACAATTCTTTGAGAGGATTTGCATTATACTAGAAGTGTTACAGCATGTTATTGGAAGTCTACGAAGTTGTTTTATTAATAAGGGGAAAGTAAAGATTGAATGGGAACTTGGGCTCCACCTAGACTCGGAGCAACTGAGCCAATATTAAAAGGATGGAAAGAAATTGGACGACGATGACAAGGAGAAGAGAGAGGTGAAGCAGTGGCAGGGGGAGGAGAAGTGATTGAGTAGACATTTCCTTGTTTAAAATAAAATGGCATGTGCCTCAATGCAGTTGAATTTTGTTATATTTATATACTATATAAAGGTTTGGAAACCTTATTTTACAAGTGGGATAATGACAATTCCCAATTTAACGAAATAGAGCTTGAGGGGCCTTGGGTGGGAGTGAGCATGGGCTTGAGTGGTGCCGGAGGGGCCACCCAGGGAAGTGCTCAAGAGCAGCTCCCACTCCCAAAAGGGAAACCGACTGTAGTGCTCCTGGCTCATGTGGAGTGGTGCCCCACTTGAGTACCTTGTGGCTCATTGGTCCTCGCCCTTCCTAGGGGCTTAGGCCTTCCTTCGGGATGGAAGTGGGGGGGTAGAGGTACCCATACCGGGCCGTTAGGCCACGGTGTTTCGCCCCGACGTCCCGAAGCAAGTGCTGCACCCAAGGCTTGGGATTTAGAGGGTCCCATGATCAAGTCTTGTGGTACCAAGGGGTGTTAGGAATCTGGAGGCTTGGTGTGCTTGGCTGCTTGTGCCTGCGGGGAGTGTAGCTGAATCTTAAGTCCAGTCTAACCCGGGGAGGGGGATTGGGAGTGATTTGGGAATCCGTGGATGGATGGATAACACTCCGTCGCTCATGTAGTGAGTAGTTGAAACCAAGTAGGACCAAGTAGGAGCTAGTACCATAGGCGAGAACCTTGGCGAGGGAACTTAGCACAAGCCAAGGCAGTGTCGGTCGGATAGACGAGGTAAGCTGGCAAATTGGAAAGGAAAAATTTATGGCTTACAATTTGGTATCGGAGCCTTTTCCTTAGTTCTAGCGAAGGATAGAGGCGGATTGCTGGGAGATGGCAAAGGCAGGGCGTAAGCGAACCCAAGCGGAGACGGAACCTCCGCCAGAGCTGGAGCCTCCGGTCGAACAAGAGGCTATGGATGAGGAATCCTTGCATGAGGAGGACTCCAGTGAGGAAAGTTCCAAACAGGAGTCCGGTGGCGAGGTTCGGTCATCCAAGGCTCGATTGGACGTTCTAGAAGGACAATTGGCACAGACCAATGCCCTGCTAGAGACTCTCGTACGCAAGCTAAAGCGTGACGAGAAGCGGAAGAAAAAGCGAAAGACTACGGATGCTGGCAGCGCAGAAGGTGTGGACCCTTCGGCAGGGACTAAGGCAAAACCAGACAAGGTTGAACAGACCGAAGTGGAATCAATCCCTCAGGCAGTTCCCAAGTACAAACCAAAGCCCCCACCGGTATTCAAGGGAGTGAATGACTATAAGGTGGTGGAGGATTGGTTTTACGATATGGAGGACTACTTCCGAGCGTTGCGATTACCGAGCTCGGAGAAGGTCCCATGTGCAAAACCATACTTGGCAGATAATGCCAAGTCTTGGTGGAGAACGACAGAGGCCAACGAAGGACCGGTGGCCACTTGGGAAATAATGAAGGCGAGGATCCGCGCAACTTACGTTCCTCTGAATGCTACTCTGCATCTAAGGGACGAGCTGAGTAGGCTGAAATAGACCGGAACCATTCAGAAGTATGTGAATGGGTTTATGGCAAAGAGGATATTTGTCACGGACATGGGGGATATAGATGCGTTCCATGCCTTCATATCAGGTTTGCAAACCTGGGCTCACAGTGAAGTGATGCGGTGGAACCCGACCAACTACAAGGAAGCGTTGGATGCGGCCATCAAGGTGCATTTCAACGATAACCTGCAAAAGGGGAACACGACGGGGTCGGGATCCACGTTTAGCAAAGGGGCCAAACCAAGGGGAACGTATAGCAGAGGGAAATTCAAGAAGAGTTTCTCTAAGAATGAGTCCTCGGGGTTCCGGAAAGGCAAATCCGGTGGCTAGCGAGCGAGTACGTGGGGGAGTCAAGCGAAAAGAGACAAACCCACGGATAAGAAGGTCAAGTCATATAGCAGCGTGGGAAACAACGTATGCTACAACTGCGGTGAAGCAGGACACTTTTCGAGGGAATGTCCCTACCCGAAAAAGGCCAGAGCCAATATAGCCATCAAGTCGGGTGAAGTCCAAACTGAGGTATGTGATCCAGTCCCTAACTCAAAGTTACTCATAACACGAGCAACTTTGGTAGAGAGTCGTTCACGACATCTACTAGCCCTCCGAGGGAAGCTCAGAGGTAGCTTTGTTAAGATCCTTATTGACACGGGTGCTTCGGATAATTTTGTGGCTGTAGATATAGTCCGGAAAACCGAACTAACGGTGCAGCGGCTAGGCGAACCAAGGACTATAGAGTTTGTTCAAGGTAGCCAAAGCACCGATGAGGTACTTCGACAAGCGAGAGTCGAAGTAGGGACATGGAAAGTGGACATGGATTTCACCGTGTTAAACATCGCGTGATTTGATGTGATCTTCGGAATGGATTTGTTCAATCGATTCATGGTAGCCCTGCATGGACAAGGTAGGAACCTTGTGGTACTGGCGAATGCCCAAGGAAGAAGATCTAGGGTGGAGGCCCAGGATCTAAAGGTAGGGCAAAGCAGGGCCAAAGAATCCTACTTAAACCTGGTGTGCACGAGAGGACAACTCACTAAAGGAACTAAGGCAGCATTTTTGTGCTTACTCTCGGTGAAGAGTGACAAAAAGACAAGAACGGAAGAAGTACCTTTAGTGATCCAACGGGTGTTGGACCAATTCCAGGATACCATGCCGGAGGAGCTACCGGCGGGGTTGCCCCCCGCACGACCGATAGAACATAAGATTGAGCTGGTCGAGGGTGCCGAGGCGGTGGTTCGTCCCCCCTATCGTTTGAACGAAAAAGAACTCAAGGAGCTCAAGTGCCAACTAAAGGAGTTGGTAGACAAAGGGAATGTTAGGTTGAGCAAGTCGCCGTATGGGGCGCCGGTGTTATTTGTGAAAAATAAAGATGGTTCTATGCGCATGTGCATAGACTACCGGTTGCTCAACAAGTATACAAAGAAGAACAAGTACCCTTTGCCAAGGATTGAGGACCTGTTCGATAGGTTGGGAAAGGCAAAATACTTCTCGAGGATTGACCTAAGGTTAGGATACTACCAGATCAGGGTAGCTGAGGAAGATGTCGAGAAGACAACCTGTTGAACGAGGTATGGGACCTTTGAGTTTCCAGTGATGCCCTTCGGGCTATGCAATGCACCGGCAACGTTTTCGGCACTGATGAACCACATCTTTGTACCCTATCTTGATCACTTCGTGGTCGTTTATATCAACGACATCCTGATCTATAGCGAGACGCTAGAGGAGCATGTCGAACACTTGGCGAAGGTGTTTGAGAAACTAAGGGAACACAAACTGTATGCTAAAAAGAGCAAATGTGACTTTGCTCAACAAGAGGTAAAGTTTCTCGGGCATGTGGTGGGCCAGGACGGCCTCAAGGTGGACCCGTAGAAGGTCCAAGCGATCCAGGAATGGGAGCAACCATCGAATGTACATGAGTTGAGGGCGTTCTTGGGGCTATGCAACTACTACCGAAAGTTTATCAGACACTATTCGAGAGTAGCCCTGCCCTTAACGGGAAACAGGAAAAGGGAAGATGGTATGGACAGCGGAATGCGAGGCGGCATTCGTCCACCTCAAAGGGAAGTTTAGGAAGGCTCCCGTGTTGGCATTACCAGATTTTGGTAAGGACTTTGAGGTAGACACGGATGCTTCGGACTTTGCGTTGGGTGCAGTTTTGAAGCAAGACAACCATCCAGTAACGTTCTTCTCGAAGAAGTTGGACAAGGCTCAACGGAAGTGGCCTGCCCACGAGAAGGAATTGTTCGCGGTGGTCAAGGCGCTCAAGGAGTGGCGACACTACCTTGGGAGACACTTCAAGGTTTACACGGACAATATGGCAACGAAACACTTCTTGTCACAGCCCGACCTAAGAGGGAAACAAGGTCGGTGGGCCAATGCCTTGGCCGAGTTTGATTGCGAGATTCTGTACAAGCCTGGGAAGAGCAACATCATGGCAGATGCGTTAAGTCGAAAAGCGAGCTTGAGGTTGGCGATATCCAGCGCAACAGCAACCTTCTGGGACGATGTGCGGACAACATATGAGAACGATGGTCTAGCACAAGAAGTGTTGCTGAGGAATCTAGAGGCCTGGGAAGCTCACCAAAGAGGTGAGCTGCCAACGGAAGAGAAAACGAGCTATGCGAAACGCAACGGACTCATCTATTACAAGCAAACGAGGGTGTATGTTCCAGAAGGGAAACTAAGGAAGGTAGCCTTGGAAGAGTGCCATAACGGACCTCTTGCGGGACACAGCAGAGTGCCCAAGACGATGGGCTTACTCAAGAGGAAGTACCATTGGCCAAATATGGCTAAGGACGTCCAAGACTATGTAAAGACATGTCCAACATATCAGCAGGTCAAAGCCGTGACTAAGGCTAGTGGGGGCTTGTTGCAAAGCATCCCAATTCCAGATCGTCTGTGAAAATGTCTTACAATGGACTTCATCATGGGACTTCCCTTAAGCGAGGGGTTTGATGCGATATTCGTGGTGGTGGACCGATTTTCAAAAATGGCACATTTCATACCCACCACAACAGAAGTGGATGCGGAAGGTGTGGCGAAGTTGTTCTTCGAACAAGTGGTTCAAGTGCGGGGAAGGCCGGAAGAGATCATCTCAGATCGAGATAAGATCTTCACTAGTAGGTTCTGGAGGACCCTCCTGGAACAGTATCGCACCAAGTTGAAATTCAGCACAGCCTATCATCCACAGACAGGTATGGGGTATTAAGTCAAGTTTGGTGGCACTAACACTTCTTGACAGACGGACAAACGGAAAGGGTGAATAGGCAGCTGGAGGATTATTTGCGATGCTATGTCTCGGGAGACCAGATCGATTGGGTAAGTCATTTGGGACTTGCGGAAATGTGTTATAACAACTCACCACATTCGAGTATCGAGGTGAGTCCATGGGAAGTCATCAATGGGTGAGCTATTGAAGGTCCTGTGGAACTCGGCATGGCCGAGTATCATGGAGAGCTACCCGCAGTGGAGGCATTCACAGCGGAAAGACTCAACATTTGGAATTTAGTGAGGGATTCTTTGGAACGGGCGCAACAAAGGCAAACCAAGTACGCGAACCGGGACGTAGAGTTCCAAGCTGGGGAGAAGGTGTGGCTGAACACCAAGAACCATAGGCTACCAAGTGGGATCAGCCGAAAGTTGACCCAAAGGTAAAAATGCATGTATTCCTGTAAATGAATTGATCTTGAGTTCCTTAAGCAGGTTCACGGGGCCTTACGAGATTGAGGCTCGAATCGGTAAAGTGGCTTACCGTCTCCGACTTCCTCGAGAGATGGGGAAGATACATCCCGTGTTCCACGTGAACTTACTCAAGCCGTATTTTGAGGATCTGCTTCGCAAGGACCAAGTAAGACCTTTACCTGAGGTTATCCAAGGGGAAGAGGAATACGAAGTGGAGGCCATTCTCAATGCGCGCAAGAGCAAGCGACAAGGACGCGAGGTGAGGGAGTTCCATGTGAAGTGGAAAGGATTTCCACACTGCGAAGCAACATGGGAACCAGAGGAGAACCTAGCGAACGCACGAGATCTAGTGGAGGAATTTCTGCAAGGCAGAACTCTATGTATTTATGCAAAGTTCAATTAAAAGTATCAATTTGAGAAGTTGAGCAATGGCATATGTTGGGACCCGAAGGCGCGCCGAAGGTAAGCTAATTAGCATGGGTTAGCTAGGTTGACCAGGCGTAGGGAGCTACGCCCGACTCTCTGCGGGGATGTCGAATCCGTAGATGTATTCTACGGAGGTTGGGTTCGAGTCCCAACCCCCTAGTAAAGCAAGGCTGGGTTCAAGTCCCGACCCCATACTAGGGCGTGGTGAGGTGAGGAGTATAGGGACACCTATATTCCGTTGTCATGGGCTCTTGGCCGGGGAGGCTAACTTAGGCACACCGCTAAGTGGGGGGATGCCCCCGGAGACATGGTCAACAAGTCGTAGGATAAAAAATAGATGTTCGATCTGGGCATCGAACTTCTTCTATGGGTGGTGGAGTTGTAAGGAACCAACTCGCCAAGGTGTCGTAGGCTAAAGGAACCCCGAAAGCTTGACCAAAATGATAAAGAGTTCATCGGATGAGACCAAGTCTAAGATTGAGTCCAAGACCGACTCTAAGACCGAGTTCAAGATAGAGTCCGGAATCAAGTCCGAGACCGACTTGGAGACCGAGTTCGAGTCCGAGTTCGAGACCGAGCTCGAGACGGAGTCCGAGATCCGAAATTGGGTCCGAGACCGAGTCTGAGGTCGAGTCCGAGGTCGGGACCGAGATCGGGTCCGAGATCGAGTCCGAGACTGAATCCGAAGTCGGATCCGAGATCGAGTCTGAGATCAAGCCAGAGACTAAGTCCGAGTACTAATACGGGTCAAGGGGTGAAAGCCCAAAGCATGCGTCTCCTAGGGGGTAGGGGGGGGGGGCGCTGCAAGGGGTTCCAAAAGTATAGTAGGGATAGTGAGATCCAGGAACCAGTCTTGAAGGAACTCTCCAGTGGGGCTTCCAAACCGACTTGAGGTTGAGACTGGGGCCGAGGGGCCTTGGGTGGGAGTGAGTATGGGCTTGAGTGGTGCCGGAGGGGTCACCCAGGGAAGTGCTCAAGAGCAGCTCCCACTCCCGAAAGGGAAACCGACTGTGGTGCTCCCGGCTCATGTGGAGTGGTGCCCCACTTGAGTACCTTGTGGCTCATTGGTCCTCGCCCTTCCTAGGGGCTTGGGCCTTCCTTTGGGATGGAAGTGGGGGGGTAGAGGTACCCATACCGGGCCGTTAGGCCACGGTGTTTCGCCCCGATGTCCCGAAGCAAGTGCTGCACCCAAGGCTTGGGATTTAGAGGGTCCCATGATCAAGTCTTGTGATACCAAGGGGTGTTAAGAATCTGGAGGCTTGGTGTGTTTGGCTGCTTGTGCCTGCGGGGAGTGTAGCCGAACCTTAAGTCCAGTCTAACCTGGGGAGGGGGATTGGGAGTGATTTGGGAATCCGTGGATGGATGGGTAACACTCCGTCGCTCGTGCAGTGAGTAGCTGAAACCAAGTAGGACCAAGTAGGAGCTGGTACCATAGGTGAGAACCTTGGCGAGGGAACTTAGTACAAGCCAAGGCAGTGTCGGTCGGATAGACGAGGTAAGCTGGCAAATTGGAAAGGAAAAATTTGTGGCTTACACCAGACTAAAGAATCCCAACTTGAGTCTTCAGGGCATACTCCTGAATCTACTGCTCTGGTCCTAATAGATATTTCTAGTACTCTTTGACTCATCAGAGGGAAGCTAAGTCCTACTGAGAAGCAACGTCGAGTATCTCAGAATCTTTGCCTCTATTGTGCTGATCCTAATCACAAAGCAGCTGTGTGTCCCAAGAAGCCTCCCCAACTACTCGAGTTCACTCTGCCTCAAGGTCCACCTCTGTTGCAGTCAGGAAATGACCCTATCCAAACAAAGTAGGAGTTGTCTATTTGGACTCCCCGAATAAAAATCAATTTTCTTCTTTATCAAGCTCCTCACCACCTTTCATCAAAGCCACCACCAATTCCTGCACTTCCCCATCCCATGTCTCCTTTCTTTCACCGGACAATCAAAACTCAAGGCTTTGGTGCTACTAGACTCGGGCACAACTTCCTGCTTCATGGACATGGACTTTGCTGCCTGACATCATGTTCCTCTCTCTCCTACCATATGGGATCTGACGGTTGAAGGCACTGGTGGGCATTTTATGTCTCCATCTTCTGGACTTAGGGAAATGTTGCCCATTCGAGTACACATCGAGTCCACTGTCACCAATATCACTTTCAACATCATCAACAGCAAGTCCTCCTTTGTGGTGCTCGGCTTTCCTTGGTTCCAACTGCACCAGCCTCAAATCTATTGGAAGGAATTACAGTTCGTCTCTCCCACGTCTTCCCTTGTTGTTCATCAATTCCGAATCAGGAAAAGTTCCCTAAACTCAAATCGGGGTTTTGTTCCTGACTCTACAAAGTTTTCACCCTCTTTTCTCCCTATCCCTCAATCTTCTTTCCCTCTCTTTCATCTTACACTGGACAGTATCCTCGTCCCATCATTCCATTCAGTGGTACACCTCCTCTTATCTCCACAATCACTATGAAAGAACTCCTTCACGAAGAACTTGTTTTCCTTTTTGCTTTACATGTTTCTCCTGTTAGTCTTCCTGAGAAGTATCATGATTTTGGGGATGTGTTTGACAAGAAAAAAGCTAGTGTACTGCCTATTCATCGGCCTTACGACTGTCCCATTGATTTACAGTAAGGAGCATCACCTCTATAGGGGCCTATCTACGGGTTATCCCTATCTGAGCTTAAGGCCCTCAAAGAGTACGTGGACAAGAACCTTGCATCAGGGTACATTTAGCATTTGTAGTCCCTAGCTAGAGCGCATGTCTTCTTTGTCAAGAAGAAGGATGGGAGTTTGCAACTAGTTATTGACTACCGAGGTTTGAACAAAGTGACTGTTCAAAACCGTTATCCTCTGCCCCTGATCTCGAACCTATTGGAACATCTCAGCAGTGCCCGCTTCTTCACCAAGATCGACCTTCATAGAACATACAACCTGATCCGGATCTGGCCTGGCAATGAATGGAAGACTGCGTTTTGAACCTGCTATGGCCACTTTGAGTACATTGTCATGCCATTTGGCTTGACAAATGCTTCAGCAGTTTTCCAACACATGGCAAACAATGTTTTTCGGGAGTTTCTTGATCAGATGGTGATTGTCTATCTCAACGACATCCTCATCTACTAAAAAACTCAAGAGGAGCACAATGAGCATATGCACAAGGTGTTGGCAAAGTTGCGGGAACACAACCTATACACAAACCTTGAGAAATGTTCAATCAATTAGGAGTCCGTGGAGTTCCTTGGGTATATTGTCACTCTTGAGAGTATCACGATGGATCCTGCCAAAGTCAAAACTATTCTCGAATAGGAGCCTCCACAATCAATGTCAGACGTTCAGGTTTTCCTTGGCTTCGCCAACTTCTACCGCAAATTCATTGATCACTACTCCAACATTGTCCTTCCTTTCACATATCTCACTTGCAAGGATGTTCCTTTCTCTTGGTTTGCTGCTGCCTAGTAAGCCTTCAACACACTTAAGGCGGCCTTCATTTCTGCTCCTGTCTTGATCCACACTGATCCCTCACAACCTTTCTTCATCCAAGCAAATGCCTCCGACTTTGCCATCAATGCTATGTTGTCTCAACTCGGAGCGGATCAGGAATTTCATCTGGTCGCTTTCCATTCTCGGAAATTCTAGCCTGCGGAGATCAATTATGAAATCCACGATAAGGAACTCCTTGCCATTGTGAATTCCTTTGGAGAGTGGTGTTGTTTCTTAGAGGGGGCGAGCCATCAATCAATGTTCTGGACAGATCACAAAAATCTCGAGTACTTTGCCACTTCCCGAGTTTTGAGCCGTCATCAGGCAAGGTGGGCACACTTTTTGAGTTGGTTTGACTTTGTTATAAAGTACAGACCTAGAAAGCTTCAAGGACTTCCTAATGCTCTTTGAAGGCACTCCTATCTCAGTCTTAGGACTGGTAATCCTACCTTCGATCAACAGGATCAAGTTATCCTCGGTCCTGATTGGCTTCAAGTTATGGCAATTTCCCTAGCCCCTCAAAACTCCTCCTTGATGGACGCAATTAGAAACGGTCTTCAATCTGACAACCTTACCAGTGACATTTTCCCCCATCTTCAAGCTGGACACCTAGTGACTCTCAACTGCCGATGATTTGACGAGTTCAAGTTCTTAGATGGCTTGTTGCATTGTGAGGAGTAGCTTTATATTCCTGTAAGTGATGCTCAAAAGTTGGTCCTGATGGCGTGCCATGATAGCCCGACTGCTGATCACTTCGGCATTGCGAAAACCTATGAGCTGGTTGCACGGGAATTTTAGTGGCCTCACATGGATGACTACATCAAAGCTTTTGTTACCTCCTATGACACTTGTGCCTGGAATAAAGTACCTCACCACCTTTCTTTAGGTTTGCTTCATTCCTTCCCGGTCTCTTCAAGTCCTTGGGAATCCATCTCCATGAATTTCTTGAATGATCTTCCGAGTTTTGGAGGCTTCAACAGCATTTTAGTCATGGTGGATCGTTTCACAAAGATGGTGCACTTCTTGCTATGTACCAAGGAGTTTTCGGGCAAGAACATTGCAAAACTAGTATTCAGAGAAATTTTCCAACTTCATGGGATTCCTACAGATGTGGTTTTGGATTGGGGACCTCAGTTCATCTCTCATTTCTGGCAATGGTTCTTGCAGTTGCTTGGAGTGAAGGCCAACCTTTCTTTAGCGGATCATCCTCAAACTGATGGACAGTCCAAGTGAACAATTCAGATGTTAGAACAATTCCTATGGTGCTTCATCAACTATCATCAGGATGACTGGTTTGATATCCTTCCCCTTGCTAAGTTTTCCTATAACAACTCCGATCACTCCTCCCTTCAAGTTTCCCCCTTTTTTGCAAACTCTGGCCAAAATCTTTGTTTCAATCTCTCACTTCCTTCTCCATCCGAATCCTTTTATTCAAATCCTTGCTCTGAGGCATTTGTCTCCAACCTCCAAGAAATGAGCCCGGGTAGGTTTTGAGTTCATGAGCTCACGAGCTGAGCTCACGACTTCACAAACACAAGGAAAACATTGGTTCGTCTTGAACTAACAGCTTTTCATTTTTCAAATTTTGATTTAATCTCTATTTCCAAGTAAATTCGATTAATAAAATACAAATATAAATATAGATCCGAACACCAAAAGTGATCTAGAAACACTTCTCAAGCTCTACAATTGTAAAGCTTGCCTAATGGATGTGATGGTTGACCTTAGGATCTTGGTTTAGTTCCTGCATAAAAATGTAATAGATGTGCTTGCAAGCTAAATATACCTTTCCCTTGTTCTCCCTCTGTGTAAAATCTAGACAGGTACAGGATGGATTTTTGCAGATTCTGATAGTGTAGTTCATACCCTTTGATAACTCAGTCACAACAATAAACTCCTTAACCATGTCACTGATGTAGTTTATCCTTGTGATTATGCATTTCAACGCCTTTGCTAGCTTGATCTTCTCTTGTGCACCTTTTGAAATGGAAGACCTATATTGTACAGCCTTCCCATTTCTAGCTATGTCGGTCTAGTGTTAACATTGGTGGCATAGCAGTATCAATAGCAACCTTTGAGGAAGTCTTTAGCTTGAAACCAACTCTCTCCAGATTTTCAATTTCTTCTTTTAAAAGATTGTAGCTTCACTCAACTGGCCACTCCTCTAGCACAGAATCTAGCTTTGAGATAATTGAGTTATGGATCCTGTTTGTATGAGTAACATCAATCCCACAACAGTAAATCCAACTTGACTGGTAGCCCTTTCCCCTAGATCTCGACAGCCCCAAAAACATGGTACTGCTGAAGAACTTGAACCTGAGCGCACAAATGCAAGACACTGACCTTAACTCCCAATCATTCTACAGCAATGCGCATTACTCTTGGCACTGACTCTTCGTATTGCCCAGTTGATACGAGAAACTGGCTCACGAGCAATAATCTTCTCAACCTTTGGCACTGGATTTACTTGTGTAACAATTGGCACCTCCTCCACTCCATGTTCCTTAGTTCTTCTCCAGTGTCGTGGAACAAAATGGTAATCAAACTCTAGATGGTGAGAGCTAAAAAGAGTGATATTGGACCCATCAAATATCTGTCGATGCTTCAAACGGGCTGTCCTCATGTCCCCAAATGGTTCATAACTTGATTCCATAGGAGTTTTAGTAACAATTTCCCCCACCATCTTAGATATTGACCTTGCTACTGGTGTTGTCCTTCTACCAACCCGCTCTCAAAGCTTGTTTAAGTTTGGACCTGTACCAGTAAACCTTTCTTCTTGTGTTGCCAAAGCTTTTGATGACTGCTCAAGAGATCTAGTGAGGTTGAAGAGTGGAGCTTCATAGAGGGACACTTTTCCTTTCCCTGCTTCGAAAGCTTTTCAACTCCAATGTTTGCTCTCAGAGAGATTAATTGTTGGTGTAAGTGCAATGTCATTAAATGGTTGATCCTAGGAAAAATGCAACATTTGAATGTGAAAAAAAAAAAATGAGAGAAAACATACATGGAGAATATAATAGCCCCATTGAAACATTCGAACTTCCCACCATGCAAGCCAACACTCCATTTGTGGAAGGTGTTCAATTGGCATTTTGTCTCCTTCACACCACCATATTCGCATCTCATTTGCTTTTGCCTCATGCTCCTCTTTACTTGGTGCATCCATCCATTCCTAACAAAGCTGCTTGAACTCGTGATGGAAGCTAGACTTGATGCATCAGTAATGTTCATTGACACTCTTTACCCAATGAAACTCACACCTCTTCTTTCTACCTTGTAATGGTTAACTTTTATCACCTCCAAATACTTGTTGTGCAGCCAACCAGTTAGCACCAGCAGCATCTGCCATGAAACCACGAAAGTTGGGTTTCTTCCCGGTTCGCTGTTCAATAACCTCGGACATACATGTCCAAAAGACAGTTTGTGCTTAGAAATCTTGAACCTTAAATTCAGCTATAGCTATAGTCAAGTTGCACTGCAACCTATAGAAGGAATGGTTATAATATAAATCAGTATGGATCCTTAAAAAATGAATAACCACTTACTTGTGATCATAAACATGAGCTCCCATTATTGACCAGCCTGAAACTCGTTTCATATAGTCGAAATGGATCCAGGAATTAACCAAGTCCCCGTCTCCGTCCATATCCATTCATTGTACAAGGTCCACACCAGAAGCAAGACCAAGGGTGGACATTTTAAAGATGAAAAGGCGTTAACTGTTCGATGTCACTTGGCCAACGAACAAACTCCCATGAATAAATTTATAGGGACATTTTCTTTTTAACTCCAAAATCGCATCCAATCCAAATTGAAGCTTTCCATCTCACCCTTCTCGCATCCAGTTCTTTATTGTGCTGAAAAAAAGAGTGTTTCTAGTGATAAAGTAGAGTTAAGTATTATTAACTTATACCTATTTAAATTTGTCATGGGTTCTATATTTCGAAGCAAGTCCTTCAAGCTATTCTTTGTGAACTCTTTTTTGCCATCAACTTGTAGCAATGTGTCCACCACATAGTCCTTTAGTACAGACTATTGAACACACTTTGGAGTTGCAGCACTTTTCTTCCCAACCTCTGTAGTAACAGCAGCCTTCAAATTGCGAAAAAAATCACGGCGGATTCCTTCCTCTATTGCATGTTGGCAGTATCCAACATGCACTACTGCTTTGCATAAACATCCATCCCGTGGAAGAAAATAATACATTTTTGCATCGCAACATGCTTAACAAATAGGTGTTACCCCGCATTTGCGACATCTAAACTCTGTAGCAACCTCATCACGCCTAGGGGGATTGATTGCTGAGCCTTTAAAGAAACACATATTCTTGCCATGATCAGAAATGCATTTCTCAGCGATACATTGAAGTTATCCACCACAATGGACTATGGATACAGATCCATCGAAATGGGAAAAGTGGGTTGTCTTTACTCTGCACCAATTATGTGGATCAAGACGCGTCCTATGCCCCTCTTCTTGATTGACAAATTGGCCGGTGGAAATTCAAAGAATACATTCCCATTATAGGAAGACAGAAACTCCTCACCTCTCATGTACTGGAACTCCTTCAATTCCAACCGTAATGATCGAGATTGCTGAAATGCCTTATCCACCGTTTCAAAAACTAGTCCAGAAAGAATGCACTTACTTGTATGGGAAGCTATGTCGGGAAGTTCATCTTTTTCACTTTCGTCACTAGAGAGAATAACAACTTCATCCTTCACTCCTTGCACAATTGGCTGTGAAATTAATGCACTCTCCTTTGCTCATTTTGGAGATCTTGTAACTAGAATCTCCTGACCTGTACATCTATCAAGATCCCACTGAATCCCATTCTTTCCCACACCACTGTCAAGAAGAATGGATTTTTCTATCTGATTACCCTTATCCCGACATACATTCTCTAAACTAACTGATCTCAGCTTCAACTTAAATTTTCTGCAGAGAAAGCTCTCTCCTATAACATTCTTAGAGAAAACAATTGGAGGCTCTTGATTGAACTTCAAGTAGAATTCTCTTATATCTTCTCCTTGCTCAAGCACTTAGAAAAAATTTAGGGAGAAACTGATAAGAAAAAACAAAGATATTCTTCTGTATTGTGAGCTTTAATTAGCTATGTCCTTGCAAAAGACAAATTAAATATTTCAACAAAATAGACAACCGTTTAGAATCTAGAGATATATGAGAATGTTAAAGAGCCACCCATATTAATTGTATAATTGATTGTGAGAGGAATAATTCCGTTGATATAAATTCTGTTATAAACGAAATACCTCAAATGACCTCACCAAACCCAGTACAGAGAATACTATCTCTAACTATCACCATCAATTATACAATTAATATATAAAGCATTGAATGATTGTCTCCTTGGAAAGAACACATGAAATCTATGTTCATAGTGGATTTGTCCTATAAATATATCCAAGTACAAGCTCTATTTCGTTAAAGTGGGAATTGTCATTATCCCACTTGTAAAATAAGGTTTCCAAACCTTTATATAGTATATAAATATAACAAAATTCAACTGCATTGAGGCATATGCCATTTTATTTTAAACAAGGAAATGTCTACTCAATCACTTCTCCTCCCCCTGCCACTGCTTCACCTCTCTCTTCTCCTTGTCATCGTCGTCCAATTTCTTTCCATCCTTTTAATATTGGCTCAGTTGCTCCAAGTCTAGGTGGAGCCCAAGTCCCCATTCAATCTTTACTTTCCCCTTATTAATAAAACAACTTCGTAGACTTCCAATAACATGCTGTAACACTTCTAGTATAATGCAAATCCTCTCAAAGAATTGTCTTTTAATATTAATACAATGGCATGGAACCCCATGCCATAATAAGTTACATTTTTAAATAAATGCATGCCATCTCAGATTGTTATTTTTTGCCTCCCAACGCCTATACAATAATCTTGGAATTTCATCACTCTCCACACTATCAGGATTTAAACCCAATAGTAATGCCATCTCTTCTCTAATACGTCCATGCTCATGTTCAGTGGTCGAAGAACCCATCTGGTTGAGCAGATTATGGAGATGCGGATAGTGCTTGGCTAAACAATATACATGCCATAAATGATGACTGGTGTCTGTCCGATCAAATGGCTTCTGATACTGTTCCATCTGCCATTTGGTTGATTTCTGCAGCCACCTCCTGGACTGGCCGGTTCTCTATCACCATCGCTCTAAGCCATTTTGCAAGGTCCCCCAGAACATATAGTTTCTTTTCCCTAGTTTCCATACTGCAAGAGATGGGGTGCACTGCATATATGTGCGTGTTCGCTGCAGTTTTAATCGGCGAGTCATCGATGATGAGGATTTCACTTGACCTAGCAGTCCGGTTCATCACTACAGCCTTTGGCTTGACGAAGATGGGCTTGCTACCCCTCACATGGACCATAGTCAAGCAATCCTCCTGCGTTAGGAGAAAGTCAAATGGTAATATTACTCGCGTCTGATCGTGCATCATCTGTAGCAACGTTAATGCATTGTGGCGCATAATGGATGTCCAAACTCCCAATTGCAAATTGAACCCGGCCCTCTGTTTTAAGTGTTGCATGGTCATTATTAGATCCCGCAGTTTCTCCCGTGTGATTAATGTGAATCTGTCTCTTTTGACCAACTTGCGACCGCAGGCTTTGGAGGGTGCAGTGACATTCGAGGACGAGCCACGCTCATGGGAGAAAAGGACACCGTTCAGATCAAAAATGATACAGTACCTTCGCCGTGACTCTGAAATGAAATGCGTCAGCATAAAAAATGGTACAAGTCAATTTTACCATCTACAATATTAGCGAATGGTGCTCCCGATGGTCGTTCAGAGGGTTTTGGTCGAAGAAACGTGAAGGGCGGAAATACTCTCCTCTGCAATGTGGGGTCAATCACATCCGATGGCGTGTGGGCACATGCCATTTCAGTTGTAGACTCTGGTACAACTGGCTCAACAGTGGCATGGGGTGGTTCCGATGGCGTGTGATCACATGCCATTTCAGCTGGTGCCTCCGTTGGCAAAGTGGACATGACCGAACAGGCAGCAGGGGCGGTGTAGGGAGGTTCCAACGGCGCGTAATCAGACGATTGGGCACACGTTGAGTCCGTTGGAAATGAGGATACGACCGGCTCGGCGGCTGGGGCGGCCTCATGTGGGTCCAATGGCGCCTGGTCACCGTCAGTTGGATACGTGGACAAGATTGACTCAGTGGTATGGGCAGCATCAAGTGGAGCGTGGTCAGCTTGCTTGGCGTTGATATGGATAGTAGCCTCCACCAGCTCTGATGACTCTTGCAGGCAAGTAGAGTCCACTGGCGGATCCATATGCATGTCCAAATATCTCCCTTCGATTGAGATGGTATCCTCCCTACTGGCTACTAAAAACAAACTCATTAGCACATTGAATCGACTATACTGTATTTACCATCAACTACTATTGAGGAACTAGGACCGATATCACTTGGGCGCACTGCTGATTCTGAAGGATTGGACATATGTTTCGACCCTTGCTTGGCACTATCCTTCCTCGACACTAAAGGCTAGAGTTTGTATCTTAATTCAACTGAATAATCTCTACTTACCATTTGCTCTGCGACCTACATGGACAATGTTAGAAATGGTAAAAGGTTAGGAATGGATGTACTATTATTTACCTGATGGTTTGTTTTGTATGACCTTCCTCCGCTGCTCTTTGGCCACCTCAGGCTGGCCATCGTCGTCATCATTGTCGTCGTCGTTATTGTGATCGTCACCATTGTGAGGACCATCCAAGTCCTCTTCGTCCTCCTCTTCTTCGTCCTCCTCTTCTTTGTCCTCCTCTTCGTCCTTCTGCTCTTCCTGCTCATTATCTTTCTCTGGCTCCTCATCCCCCTCCTGCATTTCTTCCATAGGCTGCTCAGGCTGGATGGCTTGTTCTTCCAGGACCATCTTGGGAAAATCATCTGGCCGAGTCTCCATCTCAAAATACAAGACATCCATAGCCTATTTTAGTGCGTGACCTAGGACCGTATCCTCACCCGACTGTCTTAACATGGTTTCTGCACGTTCTTGCACCCTTCGAAGACGACGAGATGAGAAAAACATGGCCCTGACTTGAAAAGCATCCCTCATCCATTGTACCTCTCCATTGAGATTGGGGAAGGGGAGTCCGCCATAGGAATCTGAGTCAGGAGGTGGTGACTGGCTGCTTTCACTCAACCCTTGATCTGCAATGAATGGCATGAGCACACACGCCATAACCGCGAGGCATTACCTATCATCTTTTCGTTGCCCTTCTTCCTTTTCGAATCAAACGCCTCTGATCCCGACGACTGTCCAACGTGCTTTCGCTTTTTATGACCACTGTCAGTTTGAGCTTGGCTGGTGCTTGCCTGTTTTGCCTTTGAAGAAGTGTCTCTTGCAAGGAATGGCATGAGACCACACGCCATTGTAAATATAATTTGTACCTCCTTTTTTCCTATTGCTTGTCTGTTTGTCCTTCTTCGACGCGCCACCAGTGCGCTTTTCAGTCCTCGTGTCTGAATATTCACAACGATCTATAATCAAAATGGCGTGAGGCCTCACGTGACCTTACCTTGTGCAGGTTGTGAGCTCGGCCTAACATCAGTAGCTGTTAACGCCGTTTCAGCATCTGGGGGTGGCCACGCTCCTGCATACAGAGCTTGTGAGATAACATTTAAACTTAAAGTGCGTACTCACCAGGTTCATAGAGAAGATACTGTTTTTCTTTGGCAACTGTAATTATATGCTCCATTGAAGTCACCTCTTCAATGGAGTTTGTCACCGCAACACACGGGACACCCTTGAGTAGTGCGGCTCGAAAGAATAGTCCGCCGCAGTTGTACTCGACAATGCATTTGCCCTTGTCGGAAGCAGGTGACCCACCCGCTATTGCGTTGAAGACCCAGCTGAGCATTTCCCATGCTGCACCTGGAGCTTTCTCTGGATTCGAAAGCTCCATAGCCGTCTTCAGTTCCTCAGGCACGGGTAAATTGACCTCCCTCAGATCAATTCGATCGGCCTTGTCGAACAAAGCTGGGAAGTCACTCCAGTCCCACTCTGCTGCAGGACCAATAACAAGGGCGAGTGTGAAGATGCGGACATTCGTCGGTATCTTCTTCTTAGCCATTATCACATGGATCTCCTGCATCTCCTTGCCTTTCAACCGAGCCTTCACCTCGTTCAAGGCCTTCCAGAACTTGTGATAGGATTCGGAGTCATAGATCATATAGTGGACTGAAGATTCCACCTCCGCAAGTCCCACCATTAAGTCAATGATGGAGCTGACTTCGTCTGCATGAGTGATCTCCTCGTTTGTGAAGTCCATCACAAAAGATGTTCTTGACCTGCTCATCTCCACAGGAAACGATGCTCCTCCACCTTTGATCCTCATCCGAATTCACATATACCCGGTAAGGTTCTCGATAGGCCTCTGCTGCGGGGTCGAGCTGTTTCTGAAGCCGGCGGTCGACATCCCTCTTAATGAAATTTGGATACTGATCCAACTTCTCAGCTTTACTTTTCGTGGCATCCCGCAGCAGATAGATGAACTTGGGGGCCCCCTTCACGTACTTGTCGATGTCTTCATTTGACAACTCCAGCTCTTCCATCATCTCTTGCGTGGTGTCGATGCTCACCCTCTCCACGGCCACTTGCTCGAAGATCCAATCCTTCAATAGCACACGAGCTCTCAGAGTCGTGCACAAGTCCTTGTATGTCACAATATGGCCAGGAGTCATTTTGGTCTTGTTGAAGACTACCTCACCACGTAGAAGAGCATTAGCCACTGTCAGAAGGTCGTCGTCGTCTAGAGACCGCGAGAAACACAAGGCGTTGAGCTTCAAATCATTGGGCTTCCGGCCGTCCTCCACACCCATTGAGTTTAGCAACTCCCCGTCATGGTACCCCATTTGTCAAAAACAACTTTTGTCGCGAGTAGAATGTTATGGATGCTGAGTGTGTCATTGACCCCTAGTGTTTTCGAAAGAAGACTCGAGAATTCCTGCAATGGAAATGGCGTGAGGCCACATGCTATGCCACATGCAACGAGGCTTACCTGCCAGGCGCTAGTTGCTAGTGCACGTCCTTGTCCTGGTTTTTGTGGCTTCTTTAGTTGAACCCAGAGCTTCCGTGTTTGTGCCAATGTCTCGTGCAGACCCGATTTGTAGCACGTTTCTTGCTTGACATTCTGCGCGTGGGAGATGGATATGATAGATCGGAGGGGTGAGTTGCCTTTTATCAGGCGGACAACTCTTGTCTTGAAGACTTTCTTCACCTCCTCGCCCACCATAATATCCACAACTATCTCTTGCATCGCCAAGCTAGAATGCTGCCCGGAGACGGCATAGAACTGGATGTTCTGATCATCCAACACCTTCCTATTGATCAAGTTTGGAAACCTCGTCTCGCCCTTCATTGTTTGGTAGTAGGGGATCACGTCTGCGATGTCGGGTGTTACTGGACTTGCCAGCATCTTTTGCTTCAGTTTCTCCACCCACTCATCAGATACTAGCTTGTGGTTATATTTGCTTTGAATGTCAATATAGCTCACGTCGATTGTATATACTTTGTTGGAATAGTAACAAGTACTATTATCTGCGACGATTTTTGCTGCCTCTTCTTGCTCTTTCTGCTCTTTGTGGCTCTTCTTTTTGGTGGGTGTAGTGTTCGAACCCGAGGCAATGGCATCACCGAGTAGCTTCTTTTTTGGAGCAAGAGAGTCGGACGTCGGCTTGAGCTTGACCACCCTTTTCTGCTTCGGGGTAGTTTCCAGATCGACCCCCTTCCCCTTCGCTTCGCGAACTAGAGGCACTCTCAATGGCTCAATGTTGGAATATAGTTTTTCAACATCGCCGTAGGTGAGGTCCATGGATTCCATGTGATCTTCATAGACCCGCAGCATATTTGAAATTGTAGGCCTTCTAGACAACCTCTCCCTAGCTCCCTCTAGGAATTCCTCATAGCCGCTGCCCCCCTCCGGGAAGCCGCTAGGATGTGCAAGGTGGATCTTGAAGGCGGACGCTGTCTCTACCACAAGTGCCAGTCCATATTCTTGCATGGAACTGCATGGAGTGTCTGTCACTTGGATGAGGATCCCCATGCATTCTTTTCTCCCACCATCTGTGTTGTACAGCCTCAGATCCTCACCTTCCATCCCGAAAGTCCAATTGGTGAGCTCCTCCCCCTTCTCTGCATCCACATTGACAGTGGCTGGAAGAAGAACGCAATTCCTCGCCTGTTCAGAAATGCACAACAATTAGAGCTGACAGATGAAAAGCTAGCAGCTGGAAATAACGTGAGGCCACACGCCATTCACCACTGCATCAGATGTCTTGAGGCTGCATCCTAAGATGGTGTGAGGCTACACGCCATCTATAACCGGACTGCACTCGAGAGCCCAATCGGTGCATGCCAATGTTGCTACTGAATGGCATGTGGCCTCATGCCATTTTCTACTTGGCCTAAAAGACTTACCATTTGAAGCCGAATGGATGCGTGACAATCGAGGCCGGACTCGCTGGCGAATGTGCACTGTGTGTGCAGCGGATCATAGCAGCAATGCTACTCTGCCACTTACAGTTGGAGAGTGGTGCTGAAATCTCCCGGGACGCCAAGTGGGCTGCGTGTGGGTGGCGGAGTGGGTGGCGGAGTTGGCGGCGAAGTTACAAACTGGGTGTGTCTTGAAGTGGACGCCGATGCACACGAGCGCGATGCGAGCGCGAGTGTAATGCAAGCGCGAGTGGACGCCGATGCATACGAGAAACCTGTAGAGAAGGTAGATGAGCGCGAATGTGAGTGTGATCGCGAGTGGGAGCGCGATGCGAGCGCGAGTACGATGCAAAACCTAACCTCACACGCGCGAAATGTCACAACGGTTGGTAATCCCGCCACGTCATCATTCCTCAGACTTGGGCGCCACCATTAATTTCTGGATCGCCGCGCGCATGCATGCACGTGAAATCCAAAAGAAATCCGCAACTTCATCATTCCTCGGACTGCATGCACGCGAAATCCAAAAGAAAGATCATGATTGGGATATCATTTAATACCCTCGCTATATTTATACCATGCATGATTGGATATTCCAAAGCATCTTGTATTTCCAAAAATGCCAGATGTTCAGCTAAATAAAGAATGGTATACAATGTCCTTCTTGATGACCCTGCAAAGAAGCATGATGTGACGTTCAAGCGTGTGGGCTCATGCAATTTTGATCCCAAAAAATGCACCAAAAAATGCTCGGCGTCATCTGGCGTTATCTCTTGAATGGCGAGGGGCCGCATGCCATTTTCTGGGGCATATAGGAGTATATTCCTAGAATATTTTGACATACGCGAGATTTTATTGGGTTTTCTGGAGATCCAACCGTTAGATCGCAACTAGATTTTACAGAATGGTATACAATGTCTTTCTTGATGACCCTGCAAAGAAGCATCTCGATCGGACACCACATGAGACCACACGAGCCTTACAATGTTTCAGAGGCATTTGCCATAGATCCGACCGTTATTTTGCTCCAAGATTTTACAGTTTGGTGTGCATTGACCTTTCCATCGACACTGCAAAGGGACATCACAATCAGATGTGGGATCACAAGAAACTAACTTCACTAACTCTGGTTTCACCAAAATCTACGTAAGGAGTTATGAAATGAAAGGACCCTCTCTATTGAAATGTGTTTATGGTCCTAGGGGCATTATGACATATCAAAGGATTTTGCATCAAGTTCTATATTTGCATGTTTATCAAGCTACTGAATTGCTAAACCCTAAACCCTAAACCCTAAACATGTGGCAAATGCTGTGTGAAGAAAGATGCCCTTTCTGGGCAAATGCTGTAAGAGGCAGATGCCGAGCAGATGTATCTCAAGCTAGCGAAGGGGACAAACGAAAGCTAGCTATAAACATGACAGGATGCAAATAGATTACTAGGCTAGTCCTGCGAAAATCAAAAGCCATAATTGAAAACATTGAAAATGCAAAAAGAAAGGTTTATAATATTTTTGAATTTTAAGCAACCAAAGGAATGTAAGTAGGGCATGTGTTTGTAAGTTTAAAAATGCCTCAACCACTTAAATTCCCAAGAAAATAAAGCTGTTTCTATTTTTGGTACAGGTAAACTTTATAGCGTGTGGGCTCATGCAATTTTGAACCCAAAAATGCACCAAAAAATGCTCGACTAGCATTATTCTTTGAATGGCATATGGCCTTATATTGCCATAAATGGACATACACACACAGCATAATTATTCCTTTACACGGTGAATAATCTTGGCGCGGATCGCTGACATGGCATGGCAAAGTTCGAATCATTGACATGGCACAGCTGGATCGAGGCAAGGACATGATGTGACAAAGTTCAACCTCCGACAGCAAAGTTTAGAAGCTACTCAGTTTGAAATTTGTCAAAGGAATCATAAGATCTGGTTTGTCAGAGGATTTGATGTGACGTTCAAGCGTGTGTTATTTTTGAATTCTCGAACTCATTCCTAGGTCTATCATTTTTGTGCGCCGTGTTCTTGGTTCCGCTGAGCGTAGTGAGCGCTGCTTGTGTAAGCGGCGTTGTGAGCTGTGGTTTATGCGTCTACGAGCGGTTGTGGCATTGCGAGCGCCATTGCGAGCCGCAGTTTATGCGAGTGGCAGTTTGTGTGAGCGGCGCTACGAGCAGTTGCGGTGTTGCGAGTGGCGCTACGAGTAGTTGCAATGTTGTGAGCGGCACTGTCTTTGGTGTGGCTACCGCTACCACTTCCTCTTGATATTCGGCACTTGTGCTTCCTGGTATGTTCACCATGGAATGGCTTAGGACCACATTTAGAAATGGCATGAGGCCACATGCCATCTTGGGCCCTTGCAATTTCATGGCTAGCGTATTGTCATGTATGTTTTTACTTGCCTGCAGCTGTGTGTATATCAAGATGGCATGAGGCCTCATGCCAATTTTGTGAATGCGAAATTTCACGTGGGTGTCAATAGCATGTTTGAATAATGGCATGTGGCCTCATGCTATTGAGGTTGTTTGGTATGTTATGATTTAGGCCATTCTCCAATCATTTTTTGTATGGTCTTAACTTCTTTTCTACACTTTCAGAATGGCCTCCGCAAGTGCGACGCATGTTCCGTCCGTGGATCTTAAGAACCGTGCTACATGGATTCAGGCAAAGGTGTTTCTAAACAACCCCGAGGGGGAGGTGGTAGCTGAGGGCTTAGCCACAGTTGTCGATCCAAGAGATGCGGTTGCTAATCAAGAATTTGGCTGGGATGATATTGGAGTTGCGATTTTAGAGGTTGTTGACACAGAAGAAAATAGTCTGACTATTGGAAGCATTGTGCGGTGGAAATTGAGGCACTTAGTGTTTGAGAATGTGAAGGATTCACAATCAAACACCACTACAACTGATGACATAACATCTCTTCATGGGAAAAGAAAGTACACCTTCCTAAAGCGCAGCCAAAGGGATCTGAGCAACGAACCGAAAAGGCAGAAAATGGCGATGGAGGTTCGAATGGTCTCGACAGTTGCTTGTTGCAAGAGGAGGTGCTGTCAACATGCTGATTGGGATGCTATTGAAGAGGAGAGAGCAAGATACAAGACATTGTCCTAGAAGGCAGCTCGCAATTTTGTGTATGAGGCATTACAGTCATCTGTTGATGCTTCAGAACATCAGGTGGGGGGCATGGTCTTCCAGAGGGGTTTGGTCTGCATGAAGGCATGGAGAATCATTTATGGAGTCCCTCGAACCACATTCTACAGAATCAAAACTGAGTTCGAGGAACAAAGGGTTCAATAGGCAGTCCATGGGAACGACAGTACTCACAAAACCAGGGGTCATGTTGTATATGGAGAGGCAATCTTCAAGAGGTTTGTCGAGACATGTAGCGAGCAGCAACCACATAAAACCCACCTCTTGGAAGATGGAACTCGAGACACCCAACGAGTTCTCCCTTCCATGTATACCAAGGGGGCCATATTGGAAGATGTGAATCGGGAACTCCAGAGTAATGGCTACAGGAAGCTGAGCCAATCTAGATTTAGTAGATTGTGGAGCAACAGGTTCAGGGATGTGAGTATAGGAAAGTACTCCAGCTTTTCAAAGTGTGACGAGTGCACTGCTATCAAAATGGCTTTGTCGAAGAATTCTTGCATCGCTCAAGAGCGAGAGACGTTGGTTAGAAGGCGGCTCGACCACAACATCGAGCAGAGAAGCTGCAGGACTGCATATTATCATAACAGGATTCTCTCCATGGAGAGACCTGACTCTTACCTCTGCATCATCCACGACAAAATGGACCAGAAAAAGACGTGCTTACCTCGACTCAATCCTGCCCCCAAGGCAATCTCTTCATCCATGCAGCTGCCTGTGTCTCTGTTTGGCATAATCGCTCATGGGCATGGTGCCCAGAACTATGGGAACTTCTTTGTACTTCTATGGGGTGGCGGGGGTGCAAACATGATGATTGCGTCCCTAGCAAAACACTTAAGGTCTCTGCAAAGTGCGCAGACTGAGCTGAACGGCCAACCCTTGCATAAGGCCCTTGTCGATCGAACCCCATACAGGGTTCAGCTGGAGGAGGAGCAAAGGCTTGCAGTATCGCGTGGGGCCCCATGCCATCCCAGTGAATATGTTGGCCGTCAGATTGTAGGGTTATCACGTGAGGCCTCATGCCATTCCAACGAGGCTGGTCGCCCGGTGAATGCACAGCCTCATCCAAACGAAGCAGAATCTCAAGGAAGTTCTTGCAGCCGATGTGGCCTTCCACCCCATCTTCTGCTCCAAACAGACAATGCTGGTAGTGAGAACAAAAATATGTACGTCTTCGCGTACTTGGCGATGCTTGTTGCCAAAGGCATATTTGAAACGGTTACACTTGGCTTTCTCATGGTTGGGCACACTCATGAAGACGTCGATGCCATGTTCAGTCACCTGGCAGAGTCCCTCCGGTGATCCAATGTCCTCACCCTCCCACAACTCTACGATGAATTCCAAAATTGCATCAAAGGCACTGTTGAAGCTGCACTTGTGACAGAGGTTCCAGACTTTAAGGGGTTTGTAAGAGGCTACATTAGGGACGGATCCGAAACGCTGATTGGCCACTCCAAGCCTCTTCAGTTTCATTTCAGCATGCGTGACGGTGCTCCAGTGATGAGGTACAAAATGAGAGAATGGGACACAGTGTGGCTGCCAGTGGACGGCATTGAACTCTTCAAGAGAGATCCCATAACTGGGGAACCTATGATTCCTCAGGGTTCCCCACGTCCGATGCACCCGGATGGACTCAAAGACCAGGAAAGTATAGTGGCCGGGATTAGACAGCATATTGCTTTCTGGAAGAGGAGGTTGGTGTTTGGTGGAGAATCCTATTTTCAGAGGTGCAAGCCTTTGCTCGAATACTGGGAGAAGATTATATCTGCTATCCAAAATGGGCCGGTTGTATATGAAGAATTGGAAGAGTCCTTTTGGCCAGAACCCAGAGCACCAGATAGTAGCGGAACAATGTCCTCTGGAAATGCAGTGACAGATAACGATGTTGAGGATCACTATTGTGGGCCGAGGAACAAGAAGCCGGATTCAGCATTCAATCCAGTACATGTCTGCAAAGGAATGGTCGTGTTTGTCAGACCCAGTAATAAAAAACAAATGATATGGGTGGGGCACTGCATCACTGATGCAGAGGAGGACGCGGAAACTAACTCCTTCAATGTAACTGTGGAGTGGTTCAAGCCAAGTTCCGGATATATGAAGGATTGCCTAGAAAAGAGATGGGTGTTGAATCCAAGGGATCCCAGCATGAGCATATCGGTGGATAATGTTGTGCATGGTTGGATGTGGAAGTAGAGTGCCACCATCACCTTGCCAGACCATGCAAGAGATGCAGCAAGAGCATTCATAACCCGGGTTCAAGGTGAGATTCATTAATATTCCTTTACTAAGTTTCTAATGTATTTTATTTCAAGGTGAACAATCCGAATCTGAATCAGAGGAGGCGTGATGGCATGTGGCCTTACGCCATTCCTAGGTGAGATGATACAAATAACAAGTATAAATTCTTAGTTGTTCTAGCAAATCTTACTTAAAGTTCAAGGTGAACAAGCCGAATATGAATTCATCGGATTGTTATAACAAATTGCGAGGTGATGGCATGAGGTGATACGCCATTTGAGAGTGGTAGCCATTCCTATATGAGGTGAGTGAAATATTTATTAGAAATACCTCATTCAATTGTGCACTTCTAAGTCTTGGTCCACTCAGTACTGTTTGCATGTTTTTATTTTAATTCTTTCTCTAAAATGTTATTTAGCATGTGGCTTCATGCCATTGCTCTCCACAATCATGCATTGAATTTTTCTATCCTTGCATAATACTTCTCCATATATATAGCATGTGCGCACATGTGATATGGTTCATTAGGCCTAATATAGTGTGTGAGGTAAAACAAAGATGATGTGACATATGCATTTACCAATCACACGTGCATAAATCTAATAATATGGCGTGTGGCCCATATTAATGGCACATAAACCCATATTGTGGGCTTACGTGCTTTATGTACCATCATTCCCTTGCAGTGTGTGTGTTGGTTTCCTTTTATAACACAACGAACTCCATATTTTAGGGTGAAGAGCGTTCTCATGGCAAGCACAAAATCTGTAAGTGAGGTAGAAAAGGAGACGGAGAAGGAGATAGGTGAAGATGTAGAATATATAAGTCTTCCAAACTCCCCGTACTATACTCCAGATGATCATTTTTCTAAACAAACGGCAACATTAACAACTATCGAGAACGCCCCAGTAACGTCAGAGATAACAATCCAAAGCAAAACAACTGACCCGGAGAAGGATGATAGTACCGCTGAGAGTACCAAAAAGGAGGTGTCCACTAGCGCTTAGGCTTATAATGGCGTGTGCCCTCATGCCATTTACTTGATCACCAAATACCTTTTTCCCTTTGCACTAGTATATCTTAATACCGGTCTGAGAAATAGAATGGCATGTGCCCTCAGGCCTTTTACTAAATCACCTTTGAAAGAAATGCAAGCCTCTATGCCGTAAAAAAAAGGTACTAGAGAAATTCCTTAATAATATGAATGTTATTTAGTTTCATGAAAATACACTAAGGGTCAAATGAGTTAAATGACTTCTCCAGACTAGCAATGCCTCTTGCTACACCTTCACAATTAGATTTGTTAGAAAAAGATAACATTGAATAATATCTAAATGTTCTCACCATTAAGTTATATGTCTGGCTAATAGGAATGACGTTCATCTTGGAAAGCTCACCACACGCTCAATGAACAAACAAATAGTGTGTGTGCGCATACCATCGCTCTTCTTTAGCTTCAGATTCGGCTTGTTCACCTTAACAATGAGATTTATTATACAACCAGATGGACTTAGTCTGGACACAAAGTCACCGCGCTAGTCACCATGCCCCAGATATGTCTAGCCCCTGGACAAAAAACATATAATTTCACGTCATTTTCAAATACTTGAAAATTTGTACCTAGTCCCATTTTACTGAATAAATCCCACTTTAACGAAATAGAGCTTGTACTATTAAAAAATTGATCATGACCATTGATCGTGACCATTAATTTTTAGGGTTTTACTGCTAGGGTTTGAGCAAGAAAGGGTGAGAGAAAAACGCTTGAATTCTTCAAGATGCTTCTCAATCAAGATGCTAGATGCTCTTCAAGAAGAAAGACACTCCTCAATCAAAGTATGCCTCTCTCTACTACTTTTCCATCTCCCCATCTTTTGCTCCTAGTGCCTCACGGCTTCTTCGCGCTTGAATGATCGGTTCGGCAGCAAACCAATCTTCCCAGCACATCAGATTCTGGTTTTTTTTTTCTTCTTGTCGTTCCATTGGCACTAAGAAGATCGGTTCGGCGAGAAACCAATCTTCCCAGCACATCAGGTTTTGGGTTTTTTTTTTGTTTCTTGTCGTTCCATTGGTGCTGAGAAGATCGGTTCGGTGACGAACCAATCCTCCCAACGCCAAGGAAATTGCTTCTTTTCTTCTTTTTTTTGTTCCCTTAGCGTTGAGAAGATCGGTTTAGTGGTGAACCGATCTTCCCAGCGCCAAGGGAACTGCCTCTTTTCTTCTTTTTTTTTTCCCTTGGCACTGGGAAGATCGGTTCAGTGACAAACTGATCTTCCCAGCGCCAAGGAAATTGCTTCTTTTCTTCTTTTTTTTGTTCCCTTGGCGCTGAGAAGATCGGTTCGGTGACGAACTGATCTTCCCAACGCCAGGGGAACTGCTTTGCGGTTTTTTTAAAGTTTACTCAAGTTTATTTATCATTTTCATGCAGATATATAAATCATGCCATAATAGAAGAAGCATCCTGGTCAACCTCAATGGATCCATTCTCTAGGAAAACGACTAGATCGTTGTGCTAGATTCACTAGGGACACCTCACAAGTTCAAAGCGCTGCTTCGGAGGACGAATATGGTGGGAGTAGTGGTGTCCAAATCCAAGTAATGGTTGATCCTGATATAGGTGTTAGCATGCAAGAGCCAGATGGTTCTAGAGAGCGTGGAAATGCAGAAGCTAGCTATAGCACAAGAGAAGTTGCTGGTGGTAGTGCCATAGGTGGTGGTGCGAAACTTGGTGGCAGAAATGAGGCATCTGGTGGTATAGGTGGTGGGGCAGATCTTGGTGGTGAAAATGGCGAACATGCTGTTGCTCCTGAAGGTCACAGAAATAAGGTGGTAACTATGCTAGAGGCTGACACGATCTTGAATGAGCGAGTACGTGAGACTATTGTCCAGACTCAAGAACAAACTATCAGTAGGGTGTTAGGTGAAATGGCTTGGAAAGAATCCCAACATCTTGAGATTCCATTTTGTCGTCTTAAGCAGAGTCACTGGGTGCGCTTAGCCTATGACCTCAACATGGCTATTTATACCTCTTTCACAGAGGTTGGATTCAGGCACACTACTGGATCGTTTATTGTGTCGTCATCATTCCCTAGAACAAATCGCATAGACACAATTACTCACGAGATTGAGTAGACTTGGGATCAAATATGGCAAAGGAAATCTTGAGTTTGATACTTTGATGGCGTGCCACAAGGAGACACAAGCCTTTGTAGGCCGGATGTTCTTCATTATTGATGGAAACCACCAGTGGCTTGTGTTTTGGAGGTGTATCCAAGAGAAGTTCCAGGATGATGATCAGTGACATATTTGTGTTCCAGTGACACTTGTGGAGCCACGGGATTGAAACTAAGCTGTGAGGCTCAACTTGGCATATCACAAGATTAACATGTAAGAATCTTTTACTTGTAACCTTTGTTCTCACCAACTATGTTACAGGCTTAATCAGTTTGCTTTCCAAGCACATAACTTGGTCCATGATATCGAGCACCTTCGATATGTTGGCATGCTTTCTCTCAATGAAATCTAGATACTGTATAGTCGTGAAGTTATGGAAGCGGTTCAAGCAAAGCTTGTAGCACGTAAAGGCCAGGAGTTGCTTACTTGGTATCAGGTGTAAGGAACCAACTCGCCGAGGTGTCGTAGGCTAAAGGAACCCCAAAAGCATGACCAAAATGACAAAGAGTTCATTGGATGGGAAGTCGAAAATCGAGTCCAAGACCGACTCAGAGACCGAGTTTGAGATAGAGTCTGGAATCGAGTCCGAGGCCGACTTGGAGACCGAGTTCGAGTCCAAGTTCGAGACTGAGTTCGAGACGGAGTCCGAGATCCGAAATCGGGTCCGAGGTCGAGTCCGAGGTCGAGTCCGAAGTCGGGTCCGAGATCGGGTCCGAGATCGAGTCCGAGATCGAGTCCGAGACCGAATCCGAAGTCAGATCCGAAATCGAGTCCGAGATCGAGCCAGAGACTAAGTCCAAATACTAATACGGGTCAAGGGGTGAAAGCCCAAAGCATGCGTCTCCCAGGGGGGGGGGGGGGGGGGGGCTGCAGGGGGTTCCAAAAGTATAGTAGGGATAGTGAGGTCCAGGAACTAGTTTAGAAGGGACTCTCCAGTGGGGCTCCCAAACCGACTTGAGGTTGGGACTGGGACCGAGGGGCCTTGGGTGGGAGTGAGCATAGACTTGGTTGGTGCCGGAGGGGCCATCCAAGGAAGTGCTCAAGAGCAGCTCTCACTCCCGAAAGGGAAACCGATTGCGGTGCTCCTGGCTCATGTGGAGTGGTGCCCCATGTGAGTACCATACGGCTCATTGGTCCTCGCCCTTCCTAGGGGCTTGGGCCTTCCTTCGGGATGGAAGTGGGGGGGTAGAGGTACCCATATCGGGCCGCTAGGCCACGGTGTTTCGCCCCCGAAGCAAGTGTTGCACTCAAGACTTGGGATTTAGAGGGTCCTATGATCAAGTCTTGTGGTACCAAGGGATGTTAGGAACCTGGAAGCTTGGTGTGCTTGGCTGCTTGTGCTTGCGGGGAGTGTAGCCGAACCTTAAGTCCAGTCTAACCCGGGGAGGGGGATTGGGAGAGATTGGGAATCTATGGATGGATGGCTAACGCTCCGCGGAAGAAAAAGAGAAAGACTGCGGATGCTGGCAGCGCAGAAGGTGCGGACCTTTCGGCAGGGACTGAGGCAAAACCAGACAAGGTCGAACAGACCAAAGTAGAATCAGTCCCTCAGGCAGTTCCCAAGTACAAACCAAAGCCCCCACCGGTCTTCAAGGGAGTGAATGACTATAAGGTGGTGGAGGATTGGTTTTATGATATGGAGGACTACTTCCGAGCGTTGCGATTACCGAGCTCGGAGAAGGTCCCATGTGCAAAACCATACTTGGCAGATAATGCCAAGTCTTGGTGGAGAATGACAGAGGCCAACGAAGGACCAGTGGCCACTTGGGACATGATGAAGGCGAGGATCCGCGCAACATACGTTCCTCCGAATGCCACTCTGCATCTGAGAGATGAGCTGAGTAGGCTGAAGTAGGCTGAAACTATCCAAGAATATGTGAATGGGTTCATGGCAAAGAGGATACTGGTCACGGACATGGGGGATATAGATGCGTTCCATGCCTTCATATCAGGTTTGCAAACCTGGGCTCGCGGCGAAGTGATACGGTGGAACCCGACCAACTACAAGGAAGCGTTGGATGCAGCCATCAAGGTGCATTTCAACGATAACCTGCAAAAGGGGAACACGACGGGGTCGGGATCCACGTTTAGCAAAGGGGCCAAACCAAGGGGAACGTATAGCAGGGGGAAATTGAAGAAGAGTTTCTCTAAGAATGAGTCCTCGGGGTTCCGGAAAGGCAAATCCGGTGGCCAGCGAGCGAGTACGTAGGGGAGTCAAGTGAAAAAAGACAAACCCACGGATAAGAAGGTCAAGTCGTATTGCAGCATGGGAAACAACGTATGCTACAACTGCGGCGAAGCGGGACACTTTTCGAGGGAATGTCCCTACCCGAAGAAGGCCAGAGCCAATATGGCCATCAAGTCGGGTGAAGTCCAAACTGAGGTATGTGATCCAGTCCCTAACTCAAAGTTACTCATTACACAAGCAACTTTGGTAGAGAGTCGTTTGCGACATCTACTAGCCCTCCGAGGGAAGCTCGGAGGTAGCTTTGTTAAGATCCTTATTGACACGGGTGCTTCGGATAATTTTGTGGCTGTAGACATAGTCCGGCAAGCTGGACTAACGGTGTAGCGGCTAGGCGAACCAAGGACTATAGAGTTTGTTCAAGGTAGCCAAAGCACCGATGAGGTACTTCGACAAGCGAGAGTCAAAGTAGGGACATGGGAAGTAGACATGGATTTCACCGTGTTAGACATGGCGGGATTTGACGTGATCTTCGGAATGGATTGGTTTAATCGGTTCGTGGTAACCCTGCATGGACAAGGTAGGAACCTTGTGGTACTGGCGAATGCCCAAGGAAGAAGATCTAGGGTGGAGGCCCAGGATCTAAAGGTAGGGCCAAGTAAGGCCAAAGATTCCTGCTTAAACCTGGTGTCCACGAGAGGACAACTCACCAAAGGAACTAAGGCAGCCTTTTTGTGCTTACTCTCGGTGAAGAGTGACAAAAAGACAGGAAAGGAAGAAGTACCTTTGGTGATCCAGCGGGTGTTGGACCAATTCCAGGATACCATGCCGGAGGAGCTACCGGCGGGGTTGCCCCCCGCACGACCGATAGAACATAAGATTGAGCTGGTCGAGGGTGCTGAGGCGATGGTTCGTCCCCCCTATCGTTTGAATGAAAAAGAACTCAAGGAGCTCAAGTGCCAACTAGAGGAGTTGGTGGACAAAGGGTATGTTAGGTTGAGCAAGACGCCGTATGGGGCGCCGGTGTTATTTGTGAAAAAGAAAGATGGTTCTATGCGCATGTGCATAGACTACCGGTTGCTCAACAAGTATACAAAGAAGAACAAGTACCCTTTGCCAAGGATTGAGGACCTGTTCGATAGGTTGGGAAAGGCAAAATACTTCTCGAGGATTGACCTAAGGTCAGGATACTACCAGATCAGGGTAGCTGAGGAAGATGTCGATAAGACAATCTGTCGAACGAAGTATGGGAGCTTTGAGTTTCTGGTGATGCCCTTCGGGCTATGCAATGCACCGGCAACGTTTTCGGCATTGATGAACCATATCCTTATACCCTATCTGGATCACTTCGTGGTTGTCTATATCGACGACATCCTGATCTATAGCGAGACGCTAGAGGAGCATGCCGAACACTTAGCAAAGGTGTTTGAGAAACTAAGGGAACACAAACTGTATGCTAAAGAGAGCAAATGTGACTTTGCTCAACAAGAGGTAAAGTTTTTCGGGCATGTGGTGGGCCAGGACGGCCTCAAGGTGGACCCGGAGAAGGTCCAAGCGATCCAGAAATGGGAGCGACCATCGAATGTACATGAGTTGAGGGCGTTCTTGGGGCTATGCAACTACTACCGAAAGTTTATCAGACACTATTCGAGAGTAGCCCTGCCCTTAACGGACCAAACAGGAAAAGGGAAGATGGTATGGACAGCGGAATGCGAGGCGGCATTCGTCCACCTCAAAGGGAAGTTGAGGAAGGCTCCGGTGTTGGCATTACCGGATTTTGGTAAGGACTTTGAGGTAGACACGGATGCTTCGGACTTTGCGTTGGGCGCAGTTCTGAAGCAAAACAACCATCCAGTAGCGTTCTTCTCGAAGAAGTTGGACAAAGCTCAACGGAAGTGGCCTGCCCACGAGAAGGAATTGTTTGCGGTGGTCAAAGCGCTCAAGGAGTGGCGACACTACCTTGGGAGACAGTTCAAGGTTTACACGGACAATGTGGCAACGAAACACTTCTTGTCACAGCCCGACCTGAGAGGGAAACAAGGTCGGTGGGCCAATGCCTTGGCTGAGTTTGATTGCGAGATTCTGTACAAGCCTGGGAAGAGCAACATCGTGGCAGATGCGCTAAGTCGAAAAGCGAGCTTGAGGTTGGCAATATCCAACGCAACAGCAACCTTCTGGGACGATGTGCGGACAGCATATGAGAACGATGGTCTAGCACAAGAAGTGTTGCTGAGGAATCTAGAGGTGCGGGAAGCTCACCAAAGAGGTGAGCTGCCAACGGAAGAGAAAACGGGCTATGCGAAACGCAACGGACTCATCTATTACAAGCAAACGAGGGTGTATGTTCCAGAAGGGGAACTAAGGAAGGTAGCCTTAGAAGAATGTCATGACAGACCTCTTGCGGGACACGGTGGAGTGCCCAAGACGATGGGCTTACTCAAGAGGAAGTACCATTGGCCAGATATGGCTAAGGACGTCCAAGACTATGTAAAGACATGTCCAACATGTCAACAGGTCAAAGCCGTGACTAAGGCTAGTGGGGGCTTGTTGCAAAGCATCCCAATTCCAGATTGTCCATGGAAATGTCTTACGATGGACTTCATCACGGGACTTCCCCCAAGTGAGGGGTTTGATGCGATATTCGTGGTGGTGGACCGATTTTCGAAAATGGCACATTTCATACCCACCACAACGGAGGTGGATGCGGAAGGTGTGGCGAAGCTGTTCTTCGAACAAGTGGTTCGAGTGCGGGGAAGGCCGGAAGAGATCATCTCAGATCGAGATAAGATCTTCACTAGTAGGTTCTGGAGGACTCTCCTGGAACAGTATCGCACCAAGTTGAAATTCAGCACCGCCTATCACCCACAGACAGGTATGGGGTATTAAGTCAAGTTTGGTGACACTAACACTTATTGACAGACGGACAAACGGAAAGGGTGAATAGGCAGCTAGAGGATTATTTGCGATGCTATGTCTCGGGAGACTAGACCGATTAGGTAAGTCATTTGGGACTTGCGGAAATGTGTTATAACAACTCACCACATTCGAGTATCGGGGTAAGTCCATGGGAAGTCATCAATGGGCGAGCTATTGAAGGTCCTGTGGAACTCGGCGTGGCCGAGTATCATGGAGAGCTACCCGCAGTGGAGGCATTCACGGCAGAAAGACTCAACATTTGGAATCTAGTGAGGGATTCCTTGGAACGGGCTCAACAAAGGCAAACCAAGTACGCGAACTTAAGGCGCCGGGATGTAGAGTTCCAAACTGGGGAGAAGGTGTGGCTGAACACCAAGAACCTCAGGCTACCAAGTGGGATCAGCCGAAAGTTGACCCAAAGGTAAAAATGCATGTATTCCTGTAAATGAATTGATCTTGAGTTCCTTAAGCAGGTTCGCGGGGCCTTACGAGATTGAGGCACGAATCGGTAAAGTGGCTTACCGACTCCGACTTCCTCGAGAGATGGGGAAGATGCACCCAGTGTTCCACGTGAACTTACTCAAGCCGTACTTTGAGGATCCGCTTCGCAAGGACCAAGTAAGACCTTTACCTGAGGTTATCCAAGGGGAAGAGGAATACGAAGTCGAGGCCATCCTCAATGCGCGCAAGAGCAAGCGACAAGGACGCGAGGTGAGAGAGTTCCATGTGAAGTGGAAAGGATTTCCACACTGCGAAGCAACATGGGAACTGGAGGAGAACCTAGCGAACGCGCGAGATCTAGTGGAGGAATTTCTGCAAGGCAGAACTCTATGTACTTATACAAAGTTCAATTAAAAATATCAATTTGCAAAGTTGAGCAAGTGGCATATGTTGGGACCCGAAGGCACGCCGAAGGTAAGCTAATTAGCATGGGTTAGCTAGGTCGACCAGGTGTAGGGAGCTACACCCGACTCCCTGCGTAGACTCCGTAGACGTATTCTACGGAGGTTGGGTTCGAGTCCCAACCCCTAGTAAAGCAAGGCTGGGTTCAAGTCCCGACCCCATACTAGGGCGTGGTGAGGTGAGGAGTATAGGGACACCTATATTCCGTTGTCATGGGCTCTTGGTCAGGGAGGCTAACTTAGGCACACCGCTAAGTGGGGGGATGCCCCCGGAGACATGGTCAACAAGTCGTAGGATTAAAAGAGAGATGTTCGATGTGGGCATCGAACTTCTTCTATGGGTGGTGGAGTTGTAAGGAACCAACTCGCCGAGGTGTCGTAGGCTAAAGGAACCCCGAAAGCATGACCAAAATGACAAAGAGTTCATCGGATGGGACCAAGTCGAAGATCGAGTCCAAGACTGACTCTAAGACCGAGTTCGAGATAGAGTCCGAAATCGAGTTCGAGGCCGACTCGGGGACCGAGTTCGAGTCCGAGTTTGAGACCGAGTTCGAGACGGAGTCCAAGATCCAAAATCGGGTCCAAGATCGAGTCCGAGGTCGAGTCTGAAGTCGAGTCTGAGATCGGGTCCGAGATCGAGTCTGAGATCGAGTCCGAGACTGAATCCGAAGTCGGATCTGAAATCGAGTCCGAGATCGAGCCAGAGACTAAGTCCAAATACTAATACGGGTCAAGGGGTGAAAGCCCAAAGCGTGCGTCTCCCAGGGGGGGGGGGGCGCTGCAAGGGGTTCCAAAAGTATAGTAGGGATAGTGAGGTCCAGGAACCAGTTTAGAAGGGACTCTCCAATAGGGCTTCCAAACCGACTTAAGGTTGGGATTGGGACCGAGGGGCCTTGGGTGGGAGTGAGCATAGACTTGGTTGGTGCCAGAGGGGCCATCCAAGGAAGTGCTCAAGAGCAGCTCCCACTCCCGAAAGGGAAACCGATTGCGGTGCTCCAAGCTCATGTGGAGTGGTGCCCCACGTAAGTACCATGCGGCTCATTGGTCCTTGCCCTTCCTAGGGGCTTGGGCCTTCCTTCGGGATGGAAGTGGGGGGGTAGAGGTACCCATACCAAGCCGCTAGGTCACGGTGTTTTGCCCCGGCGTCCCGAAGCAAGTGTTGCACTCAAGACTTGGGATTTAGAGGGTCCCATGATCAAGTCTTGTGGTACCAAGGGATGTTAGGAACCTGGAAGCTTGGTGTGCTTGGCTGCTTGTGCTTGCAGGGAGTGTAGCCGAACCTTAAGTCTAGTCTAACCCGGGGAGGGGGATTGGGAGAGATTGGGAATCCGTGGATGGATGGCTCGTGCAGTGAGTAGCTGAAAGCAAGTAGGACCAAGTAGGAGTTGGTACCATAGGCGAGAACCTTGGCAAGGGAACTTAGCAAAAGCCAAGGCAGTGTCGGACAGATAGACGAGGTAAGTTAAGAATTGGAAAGGAAAAATTTGTGGCTTACATCAGGTACCTATGGATTTTTTGGTTGCGATCTGGGCAAAGGTATCCTTTTCTTGCATGAACTTGTGTTTTCTACTCACAAGTTTTTCTTTTAGCCAATTGTCAAGGCAAAGCAAAACTCATATTTGAAGATTATGCAAGTGATGGATGAGGTGCAAAAGAACCTTGAACTGCAACAAATTGAACAGCACATTTTGAACTCGAAGAAATCAAAGGTGAAGAAGCTACTTGTGATTGCAAACATTCGCTGCAATAAAGATTAGTTGGACTGCATTGCAGAGATATGCTCTCGTGGCAGTAAGTTAGTCCCTTTTATCTTTCTCATTCCACTTTGAAATCCTTATCCTTGCAGGAAATGGTAAAGCATCTGAAGAATCGATCTATAACATTGCAAAAAGCAAGCTCTCCTTCAATGAACAAACCTCTTGCTTAGAACTCCTCAACACTTGGCATTGTAACAATGATAAGAGGTTGGAGAGAAAACTTGAGAATGTGATGAAGGAGACGCTTTATATCACTCAGAGTATTGTAGCTGCTGAGGAGCTACTTCAAGTATGGGATATGAAGTTCCTTACTAGTGCCTGCACCGGCATAACACTTCCAAAATATGTCCGAGCTTCCCTTCAAGAGCTTGGGGATGGATGGCTTCTTGATGGTAGCACAAGCTCTATGGATTTCAAGAACCAGCCGGGCCAACCATTTTTCTTGCATTGCATGGCATATAAGTATATTGCAAGAAATTGGCTTGTTTATTTAATCATGGCTCCTTTGTAGGTATTTAATTATTGCCCAGGTGCTCCAGTGTACACAACAAGTGTTTTTCTCAAGCTCTTAACTGGTGGGAAGAAATTTGGCATGTATGAGCCAGAGTTCTAGTGTTCCACTGCATGGGAGCAAGAACTTTGTCCATGGTACTTGGAGTTGTGGAGGCAAATGCCATTGTCACCTTTTGAGCTTGATCTTTACCTCGAGTGTTATTCAAGTTTGATAAGTAAAATTTCCTTGTAGTAACTTATGTTTTTACTTTATTGTAAAGGCACTTTTGGAGGGAGTGGAGATGCCTCAAGACAGGGACGAGATTCATATGAGCAGACTGAAGATGAACAAGTGGAGAACCCAGCTGAAAACTCTCCTGCCCCATCTCATCCTACAACAGTTGTTCATTCCCCAGATCCTACTGCCGCTGCTCGTCCAGCCCCGACTGCTCGAAATGTACGAAGGCAGCTCCATAGTGAGGATGTCCAAGAGAGGAAGAACTTGATTTCCAATGACCTTGCTTATTGTAATTTGGTTGTAGATGTCAGAGAAACCAGCCAACACTCTATACATCGACGTACAAATGCATTCTTTCCATCCCTCCCCACTGCTACAGAGGATGACCTCCAAGAGTTATCTTCATCGGCTTCACATAAACAAGTATGAAAAAAAAAATGTATTAACTTTAATATTTCCTAGTTTTGAACACTATTCAGGTTTGCCCTCTTTCTCCTACGGGAAGTGTTGGCAACGTGGAAATAGTTATTGGGGACTACTTTCAACTTTCCAACAACGTGAGCCAAGAGTCTTCTATGTTCCATTGATGGATGTGAGGATTGGGAATGAACAATACTTTTGGCATCGACCTCACATTCTTCGACCTACCTGATGGGTTACCACCTTTACAAGGTGACACTCCATCCTGGAACATCCTTCGACTGGATCATATTTCTCAAGCGGTGGATGTGGCATCCAAGGTGTTGTGATACAAAGGCATTATGCTAATCATTCTTCCCCGTTCTTTATTTTGGGGAGGTCTTCTTGCAACGATGGCAGAGAATGATAACTTTAGATTGGTTGAGTTTGCATCAAGCTGCCTACTCTCAAACATCCTAGTCAAAACAAAAGGAGTAGGTGGCCGAATCCAAAAGGTTTGCATTTCCTTATTTTTCATATCTTGAATTGATTGCCTCTTTTCCTTGTAGGTTTTAGCATAGAACTACCATGCTCTCTGTTGCTACTCTTGCCGTCACAGTATTACATAAGCTGATGAGTGTGCAAGTTTGGCATTGCCAAGATATGATAGCTCAACAAATATCATCCCGAATGTCATCGACAAGGACCATCATATAGAGTTCCCTAGTTATCGACACTATTCACCAAAAGCCATGCAAATCCTCCTAGAGTTGTTTTGTCCTCCTAAGGGGATTATGCTTGATGTTGTCAAGACCCCCAACAAGATCAAGACTGGAAAATGCAAAAGACAAAGAGAAAAGCTAGTGGAAACAAAGAAGAAGCCTTAGACTGGCGTTGATTTAGATTGTGGAGAAATAAAACAAGGCTAACGTATATATACTATAGGTTGATGAAGCTCCACCATTCTTAGATCGAGGACGGCCTAAATATAGCTGAGGTCGAGGAGGTGCCACATCAACATCAGGAATGTGGCTCGAGACTCAAGAATCGTATACGAAATCAGAGAATCAGGAATAGGGAAGATTCTCGAGAGTCAGGAATAGGGAAGTGTCTCGAGAGTCAGGAATAGGGAAGTGTCTCGAGACTCAGGAATGTGGTCTGCAGGTCAGGAATCCGGCGAGAGTCAGGAATGTGGCAAGAATTGGGGGATTCCTGATAGCACCCCCTCCTCAAGAACGAGTGGAACGAGGATGTGAACGAGAACAACGAGGAGAATGAGATGAGCAGCGAGGGATGGGAGATGGAGAAAAAGAATGAGGACTGGGACGAGAAGGATAGCGGCGGTGGAAGTCCTGAACAAGGTCAGGAGAATGAATCAGGTTGTCTGCAGGTTCCCAAGTGCGTTCCTCAGGTCCGCAACCCTTCCAGTCGACCAAATAGTAGAGTTTAGACCGTGAAATCTTGGAATCAAGGATGTCCTGAACCTCGTACTCAGACCCATCCTCAAGCTGCATTGGTGGAGGTAGAGGAATGACACGATTGGGAATAGGACTGGGAATATAAGGCTCAAGGAGAGAGGAGTGAAAAACGGGGTGAATTTGATATGAGAAGGGAAGTGCAAGGCGATAAGTGACAGGATTAATGATGGTAGTGATAAGGAAAGGACTGAGGCATTTGAAATCAAGTTTTGGACAGGGCCTGGTGGTGGAGATATTTCGCCTGAGGAGCCAGACTTTATCCCCAATATTGTAAGGGGGACAATCCTGACGATGGACATTGGCAAATGTTTTGTGAGATTCTTGAGCACGATGGAGGTGGAAGGAGATGGAGTTGTGGATTTCCTAGAGGTTGGAGACAAATGCCTCAGAGCGGGGATTTGAACGAGAGGATTCAGATGGAGAAGGAAGTGAGAGATTGAATCAGGGATTTCGACCAGAGTTTGCAAAGAAGGGGGAAATTCGAAGAGAGGAGTGAACAAAGTTGTTATAGGAGAACTCAGCAAGGGGAAGGATATCAAACTAGTTATCCTGATGATAATTGATGAAGCACCTCAAGAATTGTTCCAACATCTGAATTGTTCGCTCAGACTGCCTATCAATTTGAGGATGATATGGTGAAGAGAGGTTGCCCTTCACTCCAAGCAGCTGCAAAAACCATTGCCAAAAATGAGAGATGAACTAAGGCCCCCGATCCGAAACCACATCTGTAGCAATCCCATGAAGTCGGAAAATTTCCCTGAATACCAATTTTGCCATGTCCTCGCCCGAAAACTCCTTGGTACATGGCAAGAAGTGCGCCATCTTTGTGAAGCGATCCACCACGACTAAAATGCTGTTGAAGCCTCCAGAACTTGGAAGATCACTCAAGAAATCCATGGAGATGGATTCCCAAGGACCTGAAAGGACTGGGAAGGAATGAAGCAAACCTAAAGAAAGGTGGCAAGGTATCTTATTCCGGGCGCAAGTGTCACAGGAGGTAACAAAAGCTTTGATGTAGTCGTCCATGTGAGGCCACCAAAAGTCCCGTGCAACTAGCTCATAGGTTTTCACAATGCCGAAGTGACCAGCAGTCGGGCTATCGTGGCACGCCATCAGGACCAACTTTCGAGCATCACCTTCAGGAACGTAAAGCTGCTCCCCACGGTACAATAAGCCATCCAAGAACTCGAACTCATCAAATCGCCGGCAGTTGGGAGTCACTGGGTGTCCAGCCTGAAGATGGGGGAAAATGTCGCTGGCGAGATCATCGGATTGAAGATCGTTTCTGATCGCATCCATCAAAGAGGAGTCCTGAGGGAAATTGCCATAACTTGAAGCCAATCATGACCGAGGATAACTTGATCTTGTTGATCAAAGGCAGGATTACCAAGCCTGAGACTGAGATAGGAGCGCCTTGAAAGAGCATCAGGAAGGCCTTGAAGCTTTCCAGGTCTGTACTTGATAACAAAGTCAAACCGACTCAGGAATTGTGCCCACCTTGCTTGACGACGGCTTAAAACTCGGGAAGTGGTAAAGTACTCGAGATTTTTGTGATCTGTCCAGGCTGTTGTTTGATGGCCCGCCCCCTCCAAGAAACGGCGCCACTCTCCAAAGGAATCCATGATGGCAAGGAGCTCCTTGTCGTGGATTTCGTAATTGATCTCCGCAGGTTGGAATTTCTGAGAATGGAAAACGACCGAATGAAGTTCTTAATCTGCTCCGAGTTGAGACAGCACAGCACCGATGGCAAAGTTAGAGGCGTCAGCCTCGATGAAGAAAGGTTGGGAGGAATCAGCATGGATCAAAACGAGAGCAGAACTGAAGGCCGCTTTGAGTGTGTCGAAGGCCTGCTGGGCAGCAGCAAACCAAGAGAAGGGAACATCCTTGCGAGTGAGATGCGTGAGAGGAAGGACAATATCAGAGTAGTGATCAATGAATTTGCGGTAGAAGTTGGCGAAGCCAAGGAAAACCTAAACGTCCGACATTGATTGTGGAGGCTCCCACTCAAGAATAGTCTTGACTTTGGCAGGATCCATCGTGATACCCTCAGGAGTGACAATGTACCCAAGGAACTCCACAGACTGCTGATCGAAGGAACATTTCTCAAGCTTCGCGTATAGGCCATGTTCTCACAGCTTCGCCAGCACCTTGCGTACATGGTCGTCGTGCTCCTCCTGAGTTTTTGAGTAGCTAAGGATGTCATCAAGGTAGACGATCACCATCTGATCAAGAAACTCCCGAAAGACGTCGTTTGCCATGTGTTGGAAAACTGCTGGAGCATTTGTCAAGCCAAATGGCATGACAATGTACTCGAAGTGGCCATAGCGGGTTCGGAATGCAGTCTTCCATTCATCACCAGGCCGGATCCGGATCAGGTTGTATGCTCCACGGAGGTCGATCTTGGTGAAGAAGCGGGCACCGCCGAGGCGTTCCAACAAGTCCGAGATCAGGGGCAGCAGATAACGGTTCTGAACAGTCACCTTGTTCAAACCTCGATAGTCGATGACTAGCCGCAAACTCCCATCCTTCTTCTTGACAAAGAAGACAGGTGCTCCAGCTGGAGACTGTGAATGCTGAATGTACCCCAAGGCAAGGTTCTCATCCACGTACTCTTTGAGGGCCTTAAGCTCGGACGGGGATAACCCGTAGATAGGCCCCCACGGAGGTGACACTTCTTCCTGTAAATCAATGGGATAGTCATAAGGCCGATGAATAGGCAGTACACTAGCTTTTTTCTTGTCAAACACATCCCCAAAATCATGATACTTCTCAAGAAGACTGACAGGAAAAACATGCAAAGCAAAAAGGAAAATATGTTCTTCATGAAGGAGTTCTTTCATAGTGATTGTGGAGATAGAAGGAGGTGTACGACTAAATGGAATGATGAGACGAGGATACTATCTAGTGTAAGATGGAAGAGAGGAAAAAGAAGAGGGTGAAAACTTCATAGAGTAAGGAACAGAATCTTGATTTGAGTTTAGGGAACTTTTCCTGATTTGGACTCGATGAACAGCAGGGGAAGCTGTGGGAGATGGTGATGTAGGAGAGATGAGCTGTAATTCCTTCCAACAGATCTAAGGCTGATGTAGTTGAAACCAAGGAAGACCGAGCACCACAGAGGAGGACTTGCTATTGATGATGTTGAAGGCGATATCGGTGACGGTGGACCCGATGTGTACTCGAATAGACAATGTTTCCCTAAGTCCAGAAGATGGAGACATAAAATGCCTTCCGATGCCTTCAACCCTCAGATCCCGTATGGTAGAAGAAAGAGGAGCGTGATGTCGGACAACAAAGTCCATGTCCATGAAGTAGGAAGTTGCACTCGAGTCCAGTAGCGCCAGAGCCTTGAGTCCTGATTGTCCGGTGAAAGAAAGGAGACATGGGACGTGGAAGTTGCGAGAATTGGTGGTGGCTTTGATGAAAGGTGGTGAGGAGCTTGATAAAGAAGAAAAGTGATTTTTATTTGGGGAGTCCAAACAGACAGCTCCTACTCTGTTTGGACAGGGTCGTTTCCCGACTGCAACAGAGGTGGACTTTGAGGTAGAGTGAACTCAAGCAGTCGGGGAAGCTTCTTGGGACACACAGCTGCTTTGTGATTAGGATCAGCACAGTAGAGGCAAAGATTATGAGATATTCGACGTTGCTTCTCAGCAGGACTCAACTTCCCTCTAATGAGTCAAGGAGTACCAGAAATATCCATCGAGACCGAAGCAGTAGGTTCAGGAGTATGCCCCGAAGACTCAAGCTGAGATTCCTGAGTCTGGGACGGAAAAACAGCGGCACGGCGACTTTCCTGACGACGTTCAAAGAGACTATTGTCACATTAAACAGCTTTGTTGATGGCGTCCGACAGGTCCTTGGGATCCTCCATGGTGAGCAACAAATCCTTGACACCGTTGTTGAGGCCGAAATGAAATTGGTCAATCAGGGCCCGCTCATCCCACTGAGTGTCCAAGGCAAGGAGTTGGAACTCTGCAGCATAGATCGAGGCAGGACGAGACCCTTGAGAGAGACTTCTCATCTTTGTGGTAGCAGCCTGAACCCGATCTGTCTCGCCAAAACATGCTTCGAGCTTCTCTTTGAACAATTGAAGATCCATCAGCTCTGGAACCATGACCCCTTTCATGCTCTTCTCCAGAAGAGGAGAAAACTATGACAAAGCTGCACCTTCAAGCAACGTCCCAATCGCGCCGATTTGAGACTCGGGAGTGGGGTACCGCCGATGTTGAAGTGCAAAGATCAGCTCCATCTGGTTCAGAAATCCGCGAAGCTCCAAATGCTTGCCTGAAATTTTCACCGGGAAACTCACCTTTGGTTCAGGAACTTTGCTGGATCCTTGAGCCGAAAGTGAAGCAAGCTCCTGCTGCATGCGAAGAAGGGTCGCCTTCATCTCGGTATTCTCAGACTGGATTTTTGCAAGGACTTCGGCAAAGAAATCAGGATGGCTTAGAGACTCCATTGGCAAGAAGAAAGAAAAAAGGGAGAAAAAGACAAAGGCAATCAAACAATTGAAACAAGCTAAAGCAAAAGAAAAAAGCACAATCTGAATCAAATCGTCAAGACCCCCAACAAGATCAAAACTGGAAAATGCAAAAGACAAAGACAAAAACTAGTGGAAACAAAGAAAAAGCCTTAGACTGGTGTTGATTCAGATTGTGGAGAAATGGAACAAGGCTAACCTATATATACCATAGGTTGATGAAGCTCCACCACTCTTAGATCGAGGACGGCCTAAATATAGCTGAGGTCAAGGAGGCGCCACATCAACATCAGGAATGTGGCTCGAGACTCAGGAATCGTACAGGAAATCAGAGAATCAGGAATAGGGAAGATTCTCGAAAGTCAGGAATAGGGAAGTGTCTCGAGAATCAAGAATGTGGTTTGCAGGTCAGGAATCCTGCGAGAGTCAGGAATCTGGCGAGAGTCAGGAATGTGGCAAGAATTGGGGGATTCCTGACAGATGTTACAACAAGTTCTGGTTCGATGGTGCTAGTGGCTAAAGAGACTAGGCATGCAATTTTTGCACTAGAGAAGGAGATATAGTCTCCTAGATGAGTTTGATGCTCAGCTACGTTGAAAGTGGAGAGCCGGAGGTGGGGCTTGATCTATTCACATAATTCCATCATAGTTGTGTATATTAGGTGGATCGATGATGTGGGCTATAATTTGCCATGTTATGCAGAAGCAATGGCACAAGCTCATATACAACATGAGCCCACAATTAGAGAGCATAATACCATATGAACTCTTCCTTTTGTGGATGTGGATGCCGACGAAGACTAAGTTTAGTTCTTTTTCTAGTTGAATTTTTTAGTGGTAATATAGAGTTTCTTCTTTGACTTATGATATTTATTTTATATTATTTAGCTTTTTCTTGGACTGAAAATATGTCTTAAGTTTTGAATAGAATTGTTGGTTCATCCCGAACCAATCATTTAAATATCAACTTTTGTATTTGGTGGACTATATTGACTTTCATTAACTTTCATTGACTTGAGCTCAGCTCAAAAACTACCCAGCCCCCAGGAAATCCATAACTCCATCTCCTTCCACCTCCATCATGCTTAGGAATCTCACAAAATATTCGCCAATGTCCATCATCAAGATTGTCCCCTTTACAATATTGGGGATAAAATCTGGCTCCTCAAGCAAAATATGTCCACTACTAGGCCATGTCCCAAACTTGATTTCAAATGCCTTGGTCCTTTCCCTATCATTGCCATCATTAATCCTGTCACTTATCACCTTGCACTTCCCTTCTCATATCAAATTCACCCCATTTTTCACTCCTCTCTCCTTGAGCTTTATATTCCTAGTCCTATTCCAAATTGAGTCCTTCCTCCACCTCCACCAGTGCAGCTCGAGGATGGGTCTGAGTATGAGGTTTAGGACATCCTTGATTCCAAGATCCCACGGTCTAAACTCTACTATCTGGTAGACTAAAAGGGTTACGGACCTGAGGAACACACTTGAGAACCTACGGACAACCTAATTCATTCTTCTGACCTTATTCAGGACTTCCACCGTCACTATCCTTCTTGTCCCAGTTCTCATTCTTTTCATTCTCTATTTCCCATCCCTCAATGCCCATCTCATCCTCCTCTTCGTTCTCATTCACATCCTCATTCCACTCATTCTTGAGGAGGGGGTGCTGTCAAGAATCCCCCAATTCTTGCCACATTCCTGACTCTCGAGACACTTCCCTATTCCTGACTCTATGATTTCCCGTACGATTCCTGATTCTCGAACCACATTCCTAATGATGACATGGCACCTCCTCAACCTCAACTATATTAAGGCATCCTCGATCCAAGAGTGGTGAAACTTCATTAACCTATAGTATATATATAGGTTAGCCTTGATCTATTTCTCCACAATCTGAATCAACACCAATTTAAGGCTTTTTCTTCGTCTCCACTAGCTTTTCTCTGTCTTCTGCATTTTCTAGTCTTGATCTTGTTGGGGGTCTTGACATATATAAAGAGTAGATACACATTCTGAATGACCTCAATACTAGACTCAGAGAAGGAGAAAAAAGTTTGGACAATATGATGGAGATTGTGATGAGGAAGACTATTTACATTTCACAAACTATATATGAAGGAGAGATGTTTTTAGCGCCTTTCATAGGGGATAATTTTGAGTAACTTCCATTGAAGGACTTCGTCACCATTGAGTTTACAAAACTCAAAGATGACTGGCTACCAAAGAAGGCTACAAGCATGACTCTATTTGATAAATAGCTTGGCCAACCTTACTTCATGTGGCAAGTAGCTTTCAGTTAACATATAATTTCTCAACTATACTCAATTTGTTTATATTCTATTGTAGGTATCTCCAATATAAAGGTATTCCTCTTGAAACACCAATATGCAATTGACTCCTGAGGCATGGCATGAGAGATGGAGACATATACCTGACAACAATGAAGTTTCCAGCAGTGATAAAGTAAGTTTGTCCTTAGGAATTGGAATGCTAGATTATACACCAACCCACCAAGAGGCTGCAAGAGGCAACAATAAAGATGTGCCAAATGACGAAAATGATTGCTATGAGAATGTCAACATTGTCAGTGCCAATGGCAAAGAGAGTGAAGATGGCAATGAGAACAACTTGCAAGAAATTCCTCAGGAGGAAGTGGAGCAAGAGAACCAAGACGTACAAGAAGTTTTACCATAACAAAAGCGTGCAAATCTAGATATGGAGGAATTAGACAATAGTGATGACAATCATCCAAGATGTGCTAGTAACCAAGGAACTTATCGAGGTATATTTCTCTTAATTCTCTCATATTCTTAATTCCTCAAAATGGTTGCAACAAAAATTGTTGGGAGCAACTTCATTCCAGCTCGTCTTGATGCTTGAGAAGAGGACTTAGAGCAACTTACATCTATCACATGCCACATGACAGTATATAAATTTTTCTTAATTTCACATCTTATCTGTCTTCTTGCCCTAGATTTGTCCTAATTTTCCAGTGGCATTCCATGGTGAAGTTGGGATTTTATTGGCTCCTACAATTCATTGATGGCATCTTTCGAGGAGGATGTTGAGAATATGGCTACCAGCAAAAGTGGGAGCATTTTTGTCAGAAGATCCATAGGCAACCGCTCAAGAGTATAAACTTTATGCTCTTTGATATGCCAAGCTAGAACATCTTAACTAAAGACCATTTGAAGGATGCTTCTAACAGCAATTTTCCTTCACACAACTAGTCAAATTGCCTTCATTTTGCCGAATAACCCCCATTAGTTGTCCTGCTTCATAAGGTATACAACTCGAGTCAACTTCAAAAGGTTCTTTTTCAAGTGCATCATGGATAGTGTTGAGGTTGAGACCAAAGGCATCCTAGGCATGCCAGAAAAGGTAAGAAATCATTTTATGTTTTGGGTTGTCTCTAAAGTTTTATTATTTAGATTATGATATGGACTTACCATATGTTTTACAAAAGAGGAAATGAAGGTTTTCGTGATAGCAAATGTGTTGCACGGGTTTTGCCAAGGTATGATAACTCTACTAACATCATACCAAATCTCATAAATGACCACATCTGCAACACATTATTTGGGTATCAATTCCAATCTCCATCACTGATGCATGTCTTACTTGAGCTTTATTACCCAATTAGAGGTGTTATCATCAATTACACAATAGGTAGTGGTTCGATAGTCAAGGTAGCACATGACTTTAGTAAATTGGTGTTTGCAATTGAAGAATATGAGTTCTTCAAATGCTGTCTTTAGAGGTTTTTGTCCTTCTCTATCAATTGCTTCTAGGAGGTAATTTATGATGTTTTAAAAACTTATATGCAATATATATCTAGTTTTCTAGAAATCTTCCTAGGTATGCGTAGCACAACATATATAATATGAGTCTTCCCCTAATTTGAGAAGGAATCGTATAAAAATCTATTTATCAATGATACATTAAAAGACAATTGAATGCATCCACTTCTAATAAAAAAAGCATGTCACATATCAATGTGATAATGATAGTGACAATAACAATGTTAGTGTCAGAGATAGTGATAGTGATAATGTCAGTGTTAAAGATAATTACAATGTCAGTCTATCAAATTTCATAATTACTAGTATTATGAGTTCATTACTTATATAAGAGGGGGGGCAGGGGGAGGGATGGATAATATCATAGTGTAAGAATTATTAGTAGCTAAAACTTCAGTAGGATGGCCTAAAAGTACTATATTTAACACTTGTGGATGTAATATATACTAACAAAATATTGTTCCTCATTATAAAGCAATAATTATTGTGAGTTTTTAACTCTTTTTGGATTTTCTTATACATCCACTTATGCACACTTTCCACACCAATTCTTGGGCAATTGTGACAATGTTCTTGAAAAGTTTCTAAACCCATGTAGCCTTTTGTCTTATCCAAATAAAAGTACCATATAGGACATTAAAGATAATATGTATTCATTCTTTCAAAAGTTTCGCAAAATTTTGAAAAAACATCTAACATCACTGTTGAAACATATGAGACAATCCATCTTTAGTAACAATATCTAAAACATTATTTAGAAAAAGGATTTTTTACTTAGGGCTATAAAAGGAAGAGCCTCACAACAATTGTTAAAGGTGGAATATTGGTAAAAGTTGGAGATGGAGGTGGAGACTCATATAAAATGTATGGGAACCAAATGAAAATAGCAATAATAGTCTCTTTAGTCATTCTTACACTCTAAACAAACTAAATTTTCAATGTTGAAAACATTTTTTATTAATATTTATACTAAGAAAAAATCTAGAGGTTTTTGAAAGTTTAGATTGTCAGTCTTAAAAATGATACTTCAAAATTCTATAAAGACATTATTATATATGATGAAGTGTTAACCACAACATTCCCAACTTAATTTGCTTTAACATATTTGGCTTTGCAAAAAGCAAAAAGCTTCAGAAACAAACACCAAATTGCATTATCAACTCAGATGGCCCTTGAGGAAGATGATGCAATTATTGAAAAGCATCATTATAATCATTAACATGTCTAAATGCATGTTTAAAAACATCTGGGAGAATGCTCCAATCCTCATGAATGGGTACACTCAAACCATTATACTATTGCAATGCCATCCTTTAAAGACATATGGAAAAATTTACACAAATGCCAAGTATCATCCCAAGAATGATATGTGGCAATCACTGTAAAGTGATCAAACCAATATTTTAAATATTTTAATATTTTTAAATTTAGCTAAATAATTTAATTTTTATTATAATGAGTACCATAAATTAATTATGACAAAATAAGGTTTTGTTTTAGTATTTCATACTCAAGATTTACATATAGATTATAATACTTATATTTGGCAGCCAAAGATCTACAAAGGTTTCTTGATTGTTATTTTGTTCGTCTATAATAAAATTCAGATGTTGTAAGCATTCAACATTGGATGCCTCTTAGTTGTGCCTGACTATCATCTCCTTGTAGTAAATGCGGAGGATACCTCGCTCTGGGAGTGATCCCAATGTTCTTGACTTATGGTAAGGAAGAAAGCATCAAACAAACACACAAAATTCACAGCCAACTTACAAGACAAATTCGTTCTTTATGGAGTGGTCAATCTGCTCCTGACTTTTTGGATCCTTGTTTCTCAAGAAACCAATAGTTAGCTAGGGTTTAGGGTATGGCTGCTTCAGCTACATCGAGGCGCTGGCCGATCTATCTCTACGTTCCCAATCTCATTGGTATGCACGATTCGCTTGATCGCCTCAATCTCTACGTTTTATTTTGTGGCAGGGTACGCGAGAATCCTCATAAACATCACGGCTTTTGCGATATGCTTTAGCCACAAGGCTCTTTTCGTGGCGCTCTACTTCTTTAGGTGAGTTTCACAACAATGCCGTCATACATTTTTCTCAAACCCGCCCGCAGTTTCGTTTGCGATTATTTCGATGGACGCTTTGCCCAATTGCTGAATCAAAGTGAGCGCCTTGTTGTTTGTTTTTTTTTTTTTTTTGGCCTTCTTGTGTAAAACAAAGCTTTGCTCTACAGGGTCGACATTTGGAGCTGTTCTCGACATGGTCACGGATAGGTAGTGCCGAGAATTCGATTCAATCAAGCTATAAATCGCTGTTCTTTCTTTGTTCTTGTCAACAGGGTCAGCACTGCAGCACTTCTCGTCATCCTTTCGCATCTCTTCTCGTAAAATTTCTCAGTTTTTCGCTTGGTTTGAGGGATTTTTCTTCTGATAGTTTTCCATACCAGGAACGCATATCTCCTGTTTGTGGGGCTTCTCGCCCTCGACATCTCCAGCCACTGGCTCCAGATGTACAGGTTTGTTCTTCACAAAACGATTGAAAATACAAATGCGGCTAAACGTCTTTCATTTTTTCTTTCGTAGTACGTTTCTCTCCAACAAAACCAGCCACAAGGACGTGAACGATAGCAAGAGCCTTCTTCTCCGACTCTACTATCAGTACCGAGCTGTGATGGGCTACTGCGCTATCGGCGCAGAGGTTCTATACCTCGTCTTGTATCTCTTGGGAGATGGCTCCAAGGATCTCACAGAGGTATGTCTCAATTCTCGCCTTAAACTCTCTCGCATTCCATGTTTGATTTTCTTGTTTCAATCTAGGTGGTGCTCACGGCTGCTGCCGAGAAATCAGTGTTGTTCTACGTGGGACTATTTGCATTTCCCGGCTGCGTGATCAAGCAGATAGTAAATCTCGTCCAGGTGAAGTTCTTCTTGCTTCTTTGCTTAGTTCTCACTTGGGTTGTGGTTTTCCAGATGAAAAGCGCGGCAGATTTGTGTGTGGTGCATGACTTGCAAAAGCCGCAGCAAAAATCCAGCTAGAAATCGGTGGTTTTTCGACGAAGTATAGCGAGTTTTTAAATCTAAGAAGCCCGCCCTATGGATAGATTTTAGGGCTCTTCAGTAAGAGCTAGGGCAGGATGGATGCGCTTGAGGAGAGTGTCTTGGCGAGCGTCTGGCGCCAGGGTGGATTCGCGTTCTGCCAGCTGATGAGGAAATGCCGTAGCGATCCTTCCATGGCCGAGGAGGCGCACGATCTGGCGTGGGAGCAGCTCCATTTGGGGGATTGGCACCAGGTCGATTGTGCTTGGCGGGACGGGTATGCGTTGGCTTGCGTGTACTGGGCGGAGGAGCTGCGCAGAAAGGGCGATCACGCTGAGGCCACCAGAGTTTTGGATATGGGATTGATGATGGGAGGCTTGGCTTTTCGCCCCCGGCTCAATGCAGCGATCTCTTCGCTTTCGCAAGCTTCGGAACCACCCTCTGCTGTTCGTGGAGACGATCAGCTCACAGTCCAGGTAGCCTCTAGTACTTCTTTTTTTCCTTTCGTGTATGATGCTCATCCTTTGATATTTTTTAGGCTGAAAGCTTGCCACCGGGATCGTTGCAAGGACCACCAATGCGAACTATGGCATTTCCATCGATCCAAAAGTTTCTGCAAGAGCTCTTTGCACCGGGTGTTCCTGCGATCTTGACAGACACAATGGCGCATTGGCCTGCGATGAAGAAATGGAAAGACTTGAGCTACTTTCACAAGATCGCTGGAAACCGGACAGTTCCAGTAGAGGTAACACCGTTGCATCCTTTCACTTTCCTCGTCTTGAGCGAAACGTTCGATCAGGTAGGCGAGACATACTTGGCGGAAGGCTGGAAGCAAGAGCTCATGACTATGTCTCGCTTCCTAGATCGAATCTACGATCCTGGAGACTCTACTTCGAGAGCATATCTCGCTCAGCATCCGCTGTTCGATCAGGTGTGGTTTTGAGTTCCTTGTTCCGTCTTAAGTTGGTTCAAACCGTTGATAGGATTAGGCTGCCAGATTCCCGAGCTACAGCGCGACATAGTGACTCCAGATTACTGTGCTTGTGGCGATGGAGAGCTTCACTCGATCAATGCCTGGTTTGGTCCCAGCGGTACCGTCACACCTTTACACCACGACCCTCACCACAACTTGCTCGCCCAAGTCGTCGGTACCAAGTACGTGAGGCTTTACTCTCCAGAGCTCTCGGACTCTTTGCACCCCTTCAGCGATCCAATGCTGCAAAACTCTAGCCAGGTATGAGTTTGTCAGGTCTTTCATCAGTGCTGAAAATTCTCTCTTGTCCTTTCCAGCTCGATCTTGACAAACCAGACTATGAGCGCTTTCCTCTGGCGGAGAAGCTAGCTTTTGTCGACTGTGTTCTTGGAGAAGGCCAGATGCTTTACATTCCACCGAAGTGGTGGCATTACGTCAAGTCCCTCAGCCCAAGCTTCTCCGTAAGCTTTTGGTGGCGATCTTCCTAATGAAAGAACGTGTGCTCGATACGAAGTTTGAGCATGGAAAGAGTGGTGGATCAAGTTTTCGTGGGGGAGTGCGAGGGCTACAAGAGGAAGGTGGTGGCGCTTCTTCACTCCAATAAGATCTACAGTGTGGTGAATCTGAAAGAGTGAGGATCTCCGTGGCTTGGGGATGAGCCAGGAAGCGAGCGACGCAGAGGTCTTCTCGCTCCAGGTAAGAAAATGCCCAGCGAGTGATCATCTAAGAAAATGCCCAGCGAGTGATCATCTAAGAAAATGCCCAGCGGATCATCACGAATACGAACGTGTGCTCGACCCGTTTGCTCTATGAGGGAGTCGCCAAGCTTCTCTATAAGCTTTTGGTGGAACTCTACCAGAATATGCGAAATTTACTGATGGAATGTTCTCACCTTGTAAGAACCCTATTTTGTGTTGAGAATGTGTGCTCGATGAGGGAGGGGTTTTAATCGCGGCGGGGAATGGCGTGTGTGGCGCCGATGCCGCACAACATTGCGCTTGCTAGTCCTCGCGATCGCCTCGTTCGATTGGGCGCGCTCTGGTCTGCCGCTCGCCTAGCTTCGTCTTGGTGGCCGCGCCTCGATAGGCGCCTTTGCGCCGCTGCAATCCAGGTATTTCTCACATCTTATAGGTAGACTACATTTTTTTTCCGTGAGCATTCGTTAAGTTTTACTGGTTTGTCACTTCGTTTTCAGGATAGAAATGTGGCTGGAGTGAACGATCTCTCTGGGCTGCCTTCTCAGCAGCGCTTCTTTGATGTGATCTTCCTGGGAACAGGGACTAGCGAAGGTGTTCCAAGAGTTAGCTGTCTTACAAATCGCTATAAGAGATGTCCTGTAAGTTATCGAGTATCATCTTTTGCATTTCTTGTTGTCGCTCACGATGATCCGATCTTGTACAGGTCTGCTTCGCTGCCTTGCAGGTCGGCAATAAGAACAGGAGGCGGAACACAAGCATTATCGTACGCTACCCAAGGCGCGATGGAACCAGGATGAACATACTCGTTGATGCTGGCAAGTACGGCGAAATCTAAAAACTATCATCTGTGAGTACTGTATTGTTCCACCACTTTCTGTTCTGGTGTTGCATTGGATGACTGACATTGCTAACTTGCGCTGGTCCCGTGACTGAATTCTTCGTGTTCCTATGTAGGTTCTTCTACCACAGTGCGCTTCAATGGTTTCCATACTACGGGTACACCTTTTTTTTTTCCTCCCTCTCTCTCATTTCTCGAGATCTTCCTGACAGATTAAGGCACCTTGACGCTGTTATTATTACCCATTCTCATGCGGATGCTATTGGCGGTAAGTTTGTAAAGTTTCTGGCACTCTATTTCAACTGTGCAAGTGTTTTTTCAGGTTTGGATGACCTTCGCGACTGGACGAACAACATACAAGACTCGATTCCAATATATGTCGCCCAAAGAGATTTGGAGGTGTTGTGAGCTCTTTACGCAGACGAGTGAAAGCTCGACCGAATTCGTTTTTTGCAGGTCATGCGAAAAACTCACTACTATTTGCTTGATCCGACCGTGATCACGGAGGGAACGCAAGTTTCCAAGCTTCAATTCAAAGTGATTGATGAACAGCCATTCTTTGTCGAGGACGTGAAGGTCTGGAATATGTTATCCTCTGTTTCTTTAGTTTGATGATTGCTGGACTGCTCAGGTTACACCACTGCCGGTTTGGCACGGCCCTGGATATCGTTCTCTAGGATTTCGAATAGCAGACATGTGTTATATCAGGTAAACAGCAAATTTACAGTCGGACAGGGTCCTTGTTGCTTGCGTGTCCACTTGCAGCGATGTGAGCGAGATTCCAGAGGAAACATATGCACTTCTACAAAACTGCGATTTGTTGGTTGTCGTAAGTTCGCGTTCTTCCTCTAGATCGACGTTGTTAGTGGTGTTTCTCACGATCATGTCATGCAGGATGCACTGAGACCCGATCGTCCCAGTACGACACATTTTTCTCTTGACCAGGTTTGGATTTGTTCTTGTAAATTCGCAAAAGAGACATTCTTCTCTTCTGTTTTTCAGGCTTTAGATGCTGTGAAAAGAGTACATCCCAAGCGCACGCTCTTTACAGGTACTCGTCTTTTTCTATCTTGGTTTTGAGAGCTTAGCTTTGGTTTCAGGGATGATGCACACGATGGATCACGACAAGGTAAATAAACAATTAGCCGACTTGAAACATTCCGAGGGCCTTGATGTCCAGCTAAGTTTTGATGGACAGCTCGTGCAATTGCGGCTGTGATCTTTTGAATTGTTAAAGCCTGTATTTGAGATTAGTTCAAATCTTCACAAAGGGTGGCAAGAGGGGATCTTAATGGAGTGTGCCAGGATGGCATTTGCTTCGAGAAGGGATTTTGTATCTCGGTATGTTGTCTTGGAAATGCAAAGGGATGTTTTTATGAGCATTTCGCCACCCCGAGACGATTTGCAATAATAGTTGAGGATGCTCAAGAATGCTGTCCCTGGATGTCTTAAGCGGCAGAAATTACCCCAGGTGGCCATTCTCATCTCTTCCAGGCAAAGGTATCCTTCCAGATGCTTTTCTCCTGATAGAGCAGACCTTCATCAGAAAAAATTATAAGACAATCGCCATTCGTTCAGCTCTACAATCGGTTCAAGTTAGACTGTCACTATTCCAAGCTGGTGGAACTGATCATCGGCAAGTCTGGGAACAAACACGAACCATTTCCAGGCCATGCCAGGCATCCAGTCCGTCAAGATGAACTCGGCGGCGCTCGCTGTTCAGGTGAGCGGCAGTTCATGCTGTTGTCGTGGAGATCAGGAAGCTTGCAATGAGCTCAGTCAGCATGAAGCAGGGTTTCGTTCCGGATTTCACCATTTCCAATCAGGCTTAATCATGTGAAAGTTAACGACGATACAGCATCGCTGATATCTTCTGCGTATGATCCTGACAAGGTAGTCCATTTGTGGTACAGGTATACCCTTCTTTTTTTGTTTCTTCTCTTATACCTGCCATTTTATGTGCTTTCAGGCAAGGCGGACGGTTCGAACCAGAATCACAACCAAGACGACAAAAGAGAGCATGAGTCGCAATGACTATAGCAACCTCATTTCTAGGTACGTTATGGGATCAGAGAGCATGAGTCGTACTGACTATAGCAGCCCATATCCAGGTGCTTGTATGCGATCAGCACTTCAACTTCAGAAGGAAGTCGAGGTTAAACTTGGTAAGACTCTGTTTTTAAGCGAGTGGTGGCTCTCTAGAGCCTTATAGTTTATAATATCTAATTAGAATCCAAGCATTGGGTTTCGGGGGGCTTTCCCCGCTGATCGGTGCCTCTTGCTGGAGGAGATCTGCGAGGGCTGGATCATTGAGCGAGGAAATCCAGGCATCCAGCCGCTTGGTCTCCAGCGTGCTTGCTATAACCACACCCGGCAATAATACAATGGTTTCTCTTTGTCTACACCCATGTGGGATGAGAAGAAAATGCGAATCGAGAATTCCAGTTACTTCCCCGTCTTTAGAATCGATTGCCATCTCCGATTCTTGCTGGAGGCTCTACTCGCTCCGATTCATCAAGCTCGTCCTCGACGAGGCTTTAGTTTCCTCTATACATTGGATCTCTCGTCGACGATGAGAACAGCAGCTGCAGCGCCGTCCAGATGAGCACTTGGAGACAATGCCCTCTGCCTCGTTCCTCCACCGAAGTCCTACAAGCTCGGACTACCCGGCTAGGCTCCACAATGGAGTGTAACTCTTTGTTGAAGAGGAAAGCTGTAAAGCTCAGCCAACTCGAACCACTTTAGCAGCATTGTAAATCTCCCTTTCAGTCAATGGTCATGTTTTTTAGCCTTGTTAGAAGAAATTCAGAGTAAATGTCGTTGTAGTATAGTGGTGAGTATTTCCGCCTGTCACGCGGACGACCCGGGTTCGATCCCCGGCAACGGCGAGATTTTACATGTTCGACAGATCTGAAGCATCTGAGGCGCTTGGATCTGGATGCATATAGCATCATGCTAAGCTTGATGTTCATTCCTTCAAACGGAAGAAGGAATTACAAGACAATAATTGAGATTGGGATGATTAAATTAATGTAGAGGATGGGCTTTTTATTTCCAGAACAAGAAAGTCAGATATATAAAGAGAGTGCTTTCACGTCTTTTTTCCTTTTTTGTTTTTTCTTTTTTTTTAGCTCAGGTCTAAATCTCTTAACCTCTACTTGATCACTTTCCTATGACGCTGAGTCATAGTCTTGAGAATCTGGACTACCTAAGCAGCACATAGTCGAAACTAATAACATGGAATGTGTGATTCAGCGTCCCAAGGTCACAAGCTTTAAAGGGAAAAGGCCACAGCCAAAGAACACTTGAAACAACACCATAGCAAGTTGCTAGCTAGGAATTTAGTCTGACAGATGAGTGTTTTCCTTCAGTAAGAATAAATAGGATTGTGCAAGCTTCGACCGTACTACGACGGAGAATCTAGCTCTAAATCTTCCATGTTCCACAGTTATCTTCGAAGTACAGTCCTATGACATTAGAAGCTCAGGTATCCCAGAACAGCATCAACTCTTAATTTGAGCGAAAATTTCAGGGACGATAAGAAGTGGACCATCTTAAGCCCAGTAGACAAAGAAAGTGCCATCAGAATTATGTTGGAGATTTTGATTTGTTCTTTTGGGAAAAAAAATTAAAGAACATCTTTGGATTATCAAGGGATTGCATGGCATAATTTCACAGCTTGCGAGCCAGTGATTCAACAAAGTTCCAGCAAACAAAAGTAAAACTTTCTGTATGGCTTCTGGCTGAGGGGATAGTATTGATATGAGGCGACACATAGGTTGAAACGCCTTGGATCGGTTTTTCAAATGATGTCAAAGTCAGCTTTCTTTCCTGTTCATAATACTTGATAAGTATCATTTTGATAATCAAGTGGCAGCTCCACCTGATGGACAGATCCATCTCATGACAAGCAAATTTTTTCAAGGCAGCACTGTTGTCACAGTGGCTCACAGGTTCTCCAACATCTTGCATGCAGGTGGGTTCTTCATTTCCCTCTTTTCTTATCATGATTCAAGAGATACAGTCAAGTTTGATACGCCATCGAGATTTGCCAATTTTTTGCGAGAGTATCAAGACTTAACGCGATTAGATTAGGTTAATGAGCATCCCCGTGTACGAATTCGATTGCAAAACGAAACGAAAGTTCTAAAGTATTATACACCTTGCATTTTCTCGAGGAGAAGTTTTACCTTCGGCCTCTTTCACCGCACAAGGCATGCGACACATACAGTGGACACGAGCCGAGCCGGGAACTAGCTTTTGCCACGTACGAGCCTTATACGGTATAAATATCTGCCATCTCAAATGTAAAGAAAGTAGTTCATTTGCACAGTTTATTTTTTCCTGGCTAGCTCGCAGCTCAAAAACAATGGCACTCGTCTCAGGCAGCAGCATCGCAACTCTCTCTTCTTCCTCTCTCATCTCCAACAAGCTCCACCTCCAATCCCAATTTCCCACGAGCTCCAGCTCGCGAAATCTAGTAGTGAGAGCGTCCTCGAACAAATCCAAGGATGGTGGCGATGGCGGCATCAGTGGCGTCCTCGACGACACCAAGAAGGAGATCACCCGCGAGGAAGTTCTCAAGAACCAGGCCGAGAACGAGTCGGAGAAGCGCTCAGTGTTTGGCGCCGTGCCATCGTCCGGATCGCTCTATCCCAGGCCAGAGGTTGAGAGGCGACCAGAGACTGGCGATCGATCATTCCCCAGCTTGATGGCGTTCGATGGAGCCGGCCCAGAAACGATTAATGGAAGACTGGTAAGAGATTCTTCGCGTTTTTGCAAGCAACTAACGTGAACTTGACAAGCAGGCAATGATTGGATTGGTGTGGGCATTCGCGGTGGAGCGAATGACGGGACAAACCGTGGCGGAGCAGCTCTACTCGCCGGGGAGCACTGGTCTTTTCCATTTCTTGGCAGTGGCACAGCTATTCGCCTACGCGTCGCTGGTGCCCATGTTTAAGGGCGAGAGCCCCGACAGTAGATCAATTGGGCCGTTTAGAGCCATGGCAGAGCGCTGGAACGGGCGAACAGCGATGCTTGGCTTCCTTGCTTTGGTGATCACCGAGTTTTTCACCAAGATTCCAGTGTTCCACATGATGTAAATTTCCCTCAAAACGTAATTGCCATTCTTTAGCAACTTAAAGTAGGCCTAATTACAGGTGGTCGGACCATGTAAACGTCCGCCTATGAAGCCAGTCTACAGTTGGTCTCGGTTTCAGACGGTCTTCTTGTGTGATGTAAATTTGTTTGTGTTTAAATCATTCCTGTTCCCAAAAGTTTCTCTGGTGCAGGACGAATCCAAGTTGCGACTACAAGGAATTAAAAATGTCCATTGAATGCCATTTGTGGCAAAAAAAACTTCTTTATCAAGTCATGCTTTGTACTTGCTAATTTATGTTTTTAGTATTAGGGACCTGGTAGTTCCCAGGTCCCTAATAGTGCACTTCATTAATTGATGGAGACATCTTTCACCTTTTTGCTGCTTGAGCTTTTATATAGCATTACATACCATTCATTCACATATACTGTTTACAAGGTCGCCCAGCACCCTCCAAGAAGCATGAGACTGATGGGTTCAAATATTCAGCTGTGTATTGTCTAATCTCATTGGCATCAGTGTCGTGTGCATAATCTTATAATCCAAATATAAAGTTGACAAAGAATATACCTTAAGTGTCTTTTATATATATATATATATATAGCATTATGCATAAACAACTTGAGTTTCGAGCTGTGGCATACTTTCAAAAACATGTTTTTTGTCTAGCAATTGCCTTTTCTTGGTATCGTAGGATGTAGCTCAGATGGTAGCATGCGAGAGGCACCGTGATCGATACCTGGCATCTCCATTGAAGCCTAGTGTAGGAACTCAATTGGAAGCTAGGTTTGCTCTTTGTTCGTTCGTTCACTCTCTCTTCTTCCTGCTTTCTCGAAGAAAGCGAAGAGTAGATGCATGATGCCTCCCAGGGATGCTGCATGTGCGGATGCCTTTTGCGAGGGAGTACATGTACCGCAAGACTGTCACGGGGTGGAGCGAAGCTAGAAATTCTGCTGATCAGTTTGAAGGACTGCTTTTTGTTTCTAGGCCTCTGTGGATTTTGATGAAACATGCAACAGAGATCAAATTTCACGTTATTTATTAATGTTTGATCCGTTGCACGGAGCCACATACAGCCTTTTGTTTTTCAATAGTCTCTATCTAGGCGATCCGCATTTCACGTTTTCCATGCAATTATCAACCAAAACTCAGAACAAGATTATGTTTGGTTCCAAAAAATATGTTGTGTTTGTGTGGAGGAGGCCACATTTCAAACACTAGCTTTCTCAACGCTCCCCAGTTTGTCATACATTGATCACATCGGCTCCTGGTGCCAGAAATTCTCGTATGGCTTTGTAAGCGCGGTGGGAAAACCCGGCCGGGCTTCTCGAAGCATGAGAACGCTTGCAGACCTTTGCTTCATCGCGGGACGTCTGGTCGTTGTGGTTCGTGATTTCCTGGACTCTTGAGTGAAAACTCTTCCTCAAATAACAGGAACTGAGCCGCTCCATGGTGACGGACATGGTGAGTCCCAATATCTTCTTTTACTCGCTTCTGACACTTGCTTCCTTCCTGCATGCCGGGACATTTCTGCTTTCTCTCCTCCAGATCACAAACCAATCTCCATGCTGTGGCCGCTCTAGCGACGAAAAGCCTGATGGATGGATAATCTGTTCAATTTGTGACCACGACCAGGAAACTCCTGAATGCTTCACCACTTAAAACCAATCGTTCCCGAGCCAGAAGTTCTCGATGATGATAGCTCATTTCCAGCTGAAGAGGCTCCTGCGTAGTAACCACCGTTGCGTCTCGAATATCTTTCATCCGGATTGGAGTCGGGTTGCTTGTCAAATTCCGACTTTGAAAGCTGAGACGCTGCTGCATACCAAGCTGATAGAGTGATGCCTCTAGAGAAGCCAAATGACTTTTCTGGATAATGTAGTCTCTCGCACACGTTGAACGTCGGACGTCGAGATGAGTCTCCAAAACGACTCGACAGTCCGTGCCAGTAGTATTGCAGCTGCTTCGAATGAGTGATGTTGGTGCTGTCTGAAGGGAAGAGCCACGGCAGTTTGCGATGATAAGAAATGAGGATTTCCTTGGCGGAGAACTTGTTGCATCTTCTTCCAAACTGCAGCTCCGACTCTTCCTCTGGAAACCCGCCCCTGTGTGGCATCTCTTCAAGATCTTCTTCTTTGCTCCTCTTCAAGATCTTCTTCTTTGCACATTTCTTGCTCCTCCAAATGCTCTTCTTCGAATGATGTGGAGGACTCGTCCAGAAACAATACACCACTGACCAGCAGCTGGCCGCGGATTGACGGAACGGCTTTTCTTCAAAACCAGCCCGTGGTGTTTCTTCCAAATCTTCTTGCTGCTCCAAGTGCTCTTCAAATGCGGAAGACTCGTCCAGAAACAGAGGAGTTACATCCCCTTCTGAGCAGCTGATCACGGACTGAGCACAATCTTGCTGTACGAGACAACAGTACGATCTAGCTGCTCACCTTCCACCCCTTCTGAGCAGCTGATCATGGACGGAGTGACAGCGTCTTGATTGGACGATTTAGTCGTCACGGCCACCAAAGGGATGGTCTTGTTGACGCTGTTGATCAGCTGCACAGCAAGAGTCTTCAACTCCACGTCCACCATTAAGTTGTAAAGGAGCTGTATGCCGTCCTGATCGAGTCGCTGAAAGAGAAGAGTTCCATATTGTATGGAACTCCCACTGGGCCACATTTTTAGTAGCATTTTGAGTTGCTAAGGCAGGAAGCAAAGATCGCGAGTGAGTTGCATTTCGTGTGCCGCATTTTGACATTCTCCTTTGCAGTGGATGAAAATCAAACGGCTCGCAGAAGTGGTTCTTGCAAGAACTGCAAAGAAATGAAAATGGCTTCCTACAAAGATGACAACAGTGAGAATCGATAGCACTGGCTAAAGAACAGTCTACCTCGGTGCGTATAGTTCTTGATCCTTGCAGAGGACAAGTGTTTAGGTACCTCGTGAATAGCTCTCTCACGTCTTTCACCTGATTCAAGCAAGTAAACACTCAAGTCCCACAAGTTTGATAGCGAAGCAGTACCGTGGATGATCCGTCAAGCTCCAGGCTCTCCTCTAGACCAGCTGGACCTCCGAACACGATAAGCGCGTGCCTGTGTAAGCCATGAATAACACAAGCAAGAGAAACTGCACGTAAACCTCACCTAAAACTAGGAACGCGAAGATCGCTAGTCAGGACTTTCTCTCCGTGCTCTGACGTACCAATTGTGTAGTCGTAGCCTTCCTTGAAAAGTGAAAAACACTTGAGATAATAGATAAGAGAAACCGGTTTGGCACCTCGAAAGACGAATCGGAGAAAGCTTTAGTCAGGCGATCCACGACACGAACTGTATAGCCCCAGTACAGACCAGCACTCTCTCTCGGTGTGCTGGAAGGGACGACGGACAATTTCTTTCCTGAAATAAAGATCAAAGGGAAACACAGCGATTAAACAAGTGATTGTGAACTTTTTAGCGACACCTCGCTTCAGATTTTTGTCAGTAGATCCCATAGCGACAGTAATCCTGGTGCCTGCCTTTACAGTCTCCTGAATCAAAACATCCTGCACACAAACATGACAATTACTCATACTCCCAAGTTCATCGATAAACAAGGAAAAAGCTTACCTGGCCAAGCCCAACATCAGCATAACATCCATTGCCACGACTCTTCTCGAAGCTTTTGTCCAAAGCAACTCCTACACCTCTCAAGACTTAAAACGCGAAAGGATGAGCAACGCTACCTTCTCGGAATGGCAACATGCTTGCTTTCGGAGATGATGAGGTGAATCCAGCGGAGGCAATTGTCCCTGAAGAAGCAAAGGCATGCATCAGAAACAAAGCTCGAAAGAGTTCTAGCTTGGTTACAAAACCGCATATCGGAGGCTCTTGTGCATTGGAACGAGCGCTCGCCGCAAGTACTGAGGAACCTCCAAGTAGCGAAGAACTCGAGCAAGAAACTCGCCACCACTCGCCTCACCCGTCTCTCTTCCCCATCCGGTCCTCTGGAACGAGCTCGCGGAGCTCTCTCCATCGTCGAAGACAACGATCTACAAGAAAATCTATCGCATGCTCTCGAGAAAGAAAGAAAGAAAGAATACCTCATCGATTCGAAATATCGTGGCAGCCCTCGCGATTTGCCCCGCGAGCTAGAAAGAACCAAAGGAAAGATCACTGCCATAGAGCCCCGAGCCAGCGCTTACCCGTGTGGCGAGCTCTAGCGACTGTGCATTGTTGATGATCGATCCAGACACGGCCAAGCTCACAGTGTACTTGCGACCAGAGGAGCCGGAATCCAGCGCTTGCGAGGAATCGGCATCGCGCTGCTCCTCTCGATCGCCATGCTTCCTCTTCCCCATCGCGAGCTATAAACCCTAAAGTAAACCCGTGAATGTTGTGGGGCATTTTGCGGCATAAAGATCTCGGGCACAAGCATCGCCGCAGCTACTCCCGGATCGCCAGGAACAGGAAATTCGACCGATTGATCGCGGGCACGTCTCTGGCAGCGCGATCGGCCGACACGAATCTGCAAACCCTAAAAGAGGAACTGGACCAGGTGCTAGAGGGGAAGATCCGCGGGAATCCAACGCTCTACGGCGACCTTTTGCGAAGAATCCGCGCCGCCAAGGCATTGCCAGAGGGCATCCGGCTCCACAACCACGTCGCCCAGACCCAATTCAATGGCGACATCTACGTGTGGAATCTCCTCGTCCAAATGTATGGCTCTTGCGGATGCCTCGAGAGGGCATGCTCGGTGTTCCAAGAGATCTCTTCGCCAAATAGCTTCTCGTGGAACATCATGGTCGCAGCATATGCCCAGAACGGGCATTTCCACGGGGCATATTCTACGTTCAAGAAAACGCCCGAGAAGGACATCGTCACCTGGTCGACGATGATCGCGGCGTGCGTCCAGAACGGCCAAGGGCGAAGAGCCCTAACTCTCTTCCGGGAGATGGACATCGAGGGGACAACTCCGACCAAAGTGGCGTTCCTCAGCGTGCTCGAGGCCTGCGCTGCTACTGGGTCTGTGAAGGAAGGCCGGCAAATCCACGCCGAGGTCCAATCCTCGCTAGAGCTCTCCCGGGATGCAAAGATCCAGACCGCCATCGTCAACTTCTACGGCAAATGCGGGCTGCTGGTGGAGGCGCGATCGATGCTCGATGCCGCAGAAGATCGCTGCATCGTCTCCACCAACGCGATGATCTCGGCGTACGTCAAGCACGGCCAGATGGATCGAGCCCGGGAGCTGTTCGACTCGCTGGAATCCCCAAACGTGTCGACGTGGAACTCCATGATTAAGGGGTATGCCCAGCTCGGGCATATCGCCACCGCCGTCGATTTCCTCAAGCGCATGGACTTGGACGGCATCCAGCCCAACACCATGACGCTGCTCACGCTCTTCGACGCCTGCGCGACCATCCCGGCCCCCGCCGAGGGCAAGCTCGTCCACGCCAGCGTCGATCGGGGCGTCGACCGCGACGGCCCCATCGCCACCGCGCTCGTCTACATGTACGGGCGCTCCGGCGGCCTGGACGCCGCGAGGGCCATCTTCGACCGTCTGCCGGACAGGGACGTGGCGCCGTGGACGGCCATGATCGCGTCGTACGCGCACAACGGCCATGGCGCCGCGGCGCTGGAGCTGTTCCAGCGCATGGCGCTCGACGGCTCGCCGCCCAACGCCGTCACCTTCAACACCATCCTCTGCGCGTGCAGCCACTCGGGCGCGCTCTTCGACGCGCGCGGCTACTTTCTGGAGATGCAGGGCAGCTTTGGGATCAGGCCGGACGCGGGGCATTTCGGGAGCATGATGGATCTGCTGGGCCGCGCGGGCAAGCTGGGCGACGCCGAGGAGCTCGCCTACGCCGCGCCTGGGGAGCCGGGCTCCATGGCGTGCACCGCGCTCATGGCCGCGTGCTCCACCCACGGCGACGCCCAGGCCGCCGGGAGGCTCTTCGCGTGGACGAGCTCCGAGGCCGAGCCCCACGCCTCGTCGCCCTACGTCCTCCTCCACAACATCTTCTCTATCGAGCCCTAGTCCGTACGTTTCGTGGGCTTGTGACAGCAAATTCCGTACCAACCGCCGCATTCCGGAGGATATTCTAAACGTCTCTGTACGGCAGATGGCTCCGTACTGTTAACTGTTGTACGAGGTGGAAGATTCGCAGTGATTTCCGTACCAACTGCCGCAACCTAAAAGGATATTCTAGGAGTTACGGACAACGAAGATTCTATGCACGGAAGAAAGATTCGCGGGTACTTGGGATAGAACTTCCCAGCCCTAGAAACAGGGCTAGGGCAGCCATGAACGGCAAGGTCTATGGCGTGCGCAAGGTGTTTGGCGCCTCCACCATGGACGAGGAGTTCGAGGTGAGTTTCGTGGAGCACATGTGGAGCACGCACGGCCGCGCGGAGGTGGCGAGCAGCGCCGCGTTCAAGAGTTACAGCGGCAGCAAGAACCCGGTGGCCATCGCCAGGACGTCGTGGCCGGGCTTCTCCGCCTTCCTCGAGCACCTCCAGGACGTGGGCAAGTGCCGGCTGCGCAAGGACGAGGGGCAGCGCTACGCCATCACGATGCTCGACCCCGGCTGCTCGCCCGGCGGCGGCAAGCGGAAGGCCGAGGACGAGAAGGACGAGCGCGTGCTGGGCGAGCAGATCCAGCGCGCCGCCAAGACCCTGCGCAAGCACCTCCACTCCAAGAACACCGCCAAGCCCGGGGAGCTCCAGAGAAGCGAGAAGGTGTCCTTCACCCTCCCCCGCCTCGCGGCCGCCTCCTCGAGCAGCAGCAGCAGCGCCGCCGCTGCCGCGGCGTCTGGTTCCATCGCCACCGCCGCCGCTGCTACCTCCACCGCCATCTCCGCTGCCGCCACCGAGACGAGCAAGAAGCAACTGAGCCCCCCGGCGCCGCTGTTCCAGGCCATCGCGGAGCCGCCGGCCAAGCCACCCGAAGCTCCAGCTCCGCCGCTAGCGCTCATGAGTCGATCCAAGATGGAAGCCATCACCCGGCAGCTCGAGGCCGAGAAGCTGAAGGAGCTCTTCAACCTGCCGAGGAGTCCCAAGTGGGTGGACGCCGGGCTCATCGTGAGGATCACCCGCCACCCCCCGCGGCACCTGGAGCGATTCGCCAAGCAGGAGGCGGTGGTGGAGGACGTGAACAAGGACGGTCTCACGGCGCGGATCCGGCTCCTCCGCGACCGCCACGGGCAGAGGCTGACGATCGAGCAGGACCTCCTCCGGACTGTGGTTCCCGGCATCGGCGAGCTCGTCCGGGTCGTCAATGGTGGCTTCAAAGGCTCCGACGGTACCATTGTGGACAAAAGCTCGCGGGACAAGACCGCCAAGGTATCCTTCTCCAGCGGTGAGTTCAAGGGTAGAGAAATCGCTGGAATCTCATATCGTGATATGTGCCTTAGAGATCTGGAAGAGATCGTCACCCCTTGGAGGCTACGACACCACAGGTAAGCTCCCCGGGCCATTCTTTGCGCGGCTGCTATGGCTATGGTGGGATCCCAGCGAGCTCTGTTGTGAGGCTTGCCACCACCTGGATCATGTTTCCTTTTCAATGAATCCCAAGCCAGGAGTTACTGTTCCGGTTCTTCCTAGATCTCGGAGATAGACTTGATCTTCCGGTTCTTCCTAGATCTTTGGAGATAGACTGGTTCTTTGGATAGATTGTCTGGAACTTGAGTCTACTCTTGCAGCTTTTGCTTCTTTTTCTTCTTCTTCTTCTTCTTTGTTGTTGTGGCTTGGATGTCCATGGCTTGGTTTTGGAGGACTTTGTTCTTGGTGAAGGCGTTCGTTCTACTTTCTTCTTCGTCTTTGGCGGCTTCGTTCTCGCCTGGGCCGGCTTCCAGCTGATCGGACTCTCGCTTGCCATTCTCGATTTGCTTTCGCAGTCTCTTCGACACTGGCGATGCGATGGAAAGAGCTGCTTGAGTGTGAGGAATGAATTTCGCTCCTAGGCCCAGTCTGTGAAGAAAGAAGGAAATCCATCCTCAACTGTCGATCGATCGCAGAGGAGATTTACCGCAATGGCCGTGCCTCCGGCTCGGGTATGGAAGCGTCGTCATCCTTCTCGGCGTCAAAATCGTCTCCTCCGCTCATCTTTTGGAGCCATCCCTTGGCCTTGCAAGAAAGAAACCAGAACGCATTGATCGATCGAGCATCCCTCGTATCCAAGCTTACCAGCTCAAATGCCGCTGGTTTCACGATCACTTCCTTGCCGCCGCCGCGGCTCTCACCGACTATCCCCGGCGCCGCCGTCTCCCCCATGGCGCTTCCAAGAACCCTAAAATCCCCGGCCTTGAATGCTCGAGCAAATACCCTGCCGGCTCAATCATCTCAGGACTCTAGCCGCGCCCCCTCTCCGGATCTCGGATTGCGCAGCCTTGATCCAGCACTACGCGCGCACGAAATCGCTGCTCGAGGGCAAATGCTTCCACGAGGAACTCAAGAAATCCTTCGATCGCATCGATCCCTTCCTCTCCAATTTCCTCATCCTCATGTATGGCAACTGCGGCAGCGTCGCGGACGCGCGGTCGACATTCGAAAGTATCGAGCAGCGCAATGTCTTCTCCTGGAACATGCTCGTCACGGCATATGCCCGGAACGGGCATCTGTCCACCGCGGAGATCATCCTCGAGAAATTCCCGGAGCACTGCTCGATCGCCATGAACACCACGATCACGGCGCATGCGAATTCCGGATCGCTCGATCGAGCCAAGAAACTGTTCCAGAAGATGCCAGTGGCGGATGTCGTCGCCTGGACAGCGCTCATCGCCGGACATACCATCGCTGGGCATCACGCGCAGTCGATCCAGCTCTTCCGGGCGATGTGCCTCGGCGGCGTCATGCCCGATCGCGTGGCGCTCATCAGCATTCTCGAGGCCTGCGATTGCCTCCGCGACGCGAGATCGATCCACTCTATCATCCTGGAAGCTGGGCTGATCGGAGATCCCCAGATTTGCAGCGCTCTCCTCACGGCCTATGGCAGGAACCGGCGGCTGGAGCTCGCGACATCCATCTTCCACGCGATGAAGCGCAGAGAATTGGTATCCTGGAACGCGATGATCTCGGCAGCTGCCAAGAATGGAGATCTTACTCTCGCAAGAGATCTCTTCTCGAGAATGCCCGAACGTGATGTGATCTCCTGGACAGCGCTCTTCGCCGAGGTCGCGCAAACCGGGGAGCTCGATCAAGCAAAGCATCTGTTTGATCGAATCCCGGAGCGCAACGACATCGCCTGGAACGCGATGATCGCAGCGTATGCCCAGAACGGGCATGGAGAGGAGGCGCTGGAGATCTTCCGGACGATGGATCTCGAGGGCGTCTTCCCAAACAGGGCGACATTCGTGAGCACTCTCGACGCGTGCACCATCTCCAAATCCTCTGCCAAGATGGGACGCTTCCTTCTCGCGGAGCTGCGCTGCCTTGGATACCATGGCGGCGACATCCGCCTGGACACCGCGCGGATCAATCTCCTCGGCAAGATCGGGAGCTTGGCCGCCGCGGTGGAGATCTTCGCGGGAGTGATCGACAAGAACGATATCTGCTGGAACTCGATGATCGCGGCGTATGCCACGAACGGGCATATCGAGGAGGCTATGGCGTCTCTCTCCGCCATGACTCTCGACGGCTTCCACCCCAACGAGATCACCTTCCGGATCGTTCTTGGGGCGCTCAGCCACGCCGGGCTGATGGATCCGAGCTGGGATCTCTTCGTCTCCTCCGCCAGGGATTACTCGATCCGCCCGGCGATGGAGCACTATGTTTGCATCGTGGATCTCCTGGCCCGCGTTGGAAGGCTGAGCGAGGCGCGAGATCTCATCGCGAGAATGCCATTTCATCCGGATCCAGTGGCCTGGACGGCGCTGCTCGGGGCTTGCAAGCTCCAGGAGGAGCGGGATCTGGGCGAGTTTGCCGCGGCGATGCTCGTGCAGCTGAACTCTGAGAACGATTCGCCCTACGTCGTCCTCTCGCATCTCTACTCGAAAGATGGATGATCGAATCTTTCGCGGGAACTTGGGAGAACCCTAAATTTTGGGCGATGCGATGGCGCCATTTACAAATCCGGGGCTTCTACACCGCCGAGTACATTGGCAAGAAGAAGAAGCTCGAGACCAAGTCACTGGCTGCCGGATGCCTGGATTTCCTCGCTCAGTCGCTCACCAAGATCCAGCCCTCGCGGATTTCCGCCAGCAAGGAGCAGCGATCATGGCAGGACGCTTGCGCGGACAGCCCCGACGATCAATTTGCCGAGGACGACGAGGAACCCAGGCCGGCGATCCCCGTGATTGTGAAAGAATGCTGGGATCCACAGCTCCGGGCGTCCGTGGATCAGATCCTCCACCTCAAGATGCGCGCCCATCCCTCGAGCTACTTCCACGCGATCCGGGATTGCACGAGCAAGAAAGCCCTGCTCGAGGGGACGATGCTCCACGCCCATCTGTGCAAGGGAGGATTCAAGCCCAACACTGTTCTAGGGAATCTCTTGATCCAGATGTACGGCGTGTGTGGCCGTGTCGACGACGCCAGGGCAGTGTACGACACCCTCGAGTTTCGCAACGTCTTCTCCTCCAACATTATGATCGCGGCATATGCCCATAATGGGCATTTGCAGGACGCCGTGGATGTATTCCAGTCTTCGCGGGCTACCAATGTGGTGACGTGGAACACCATCGTCGCGGCATATGCCCAGAATGGCGGGCTTGAGGAGGCCGCGGCATTGTTTGAGAGGACGCCGGATCGTAACGTGGTGTCATGGAATAACATGATATCCGCATATGCCCACTCTGGGCATCGTGGCGATGCCATTTTTCTTTTCCGGAAGATGGACCTCGAGGGCGTGGCGCCAAACCGGGTGACGTTTCTACATGCCCTAGATTCCTGTTCCAGTGTGAGCGAGGGTCTCTGCGTCCACGGAGAGATGCTCCAGTCGAGCGTAGAATTCGACGTAGCCGTAGGTACTGGGCTGGTGATAATGTACGGCAGATGTGGGTACGCCGGAGCTGCCAGATTCGTCTTCGACCGGCTCGGATCCTCCGACGTGGTGATGTGGACGGCCATGATCGTCGCGTACGCGCAGGCCGGTGACACGTTGGACGCCAGGTCGGTGTTTGACCGGATGCCAGCGCGGAGCTCCGTGACGTGGAATGCCATGGTGGCGGCCTATGCCTTTAATGCCAACGCCACGTCGGCGCTCGCGGTCTTCAAGCTCATGGACCTCGAGGGCGTCCCGGCCACGAAGATCAGCTTTATCTGCGCGCTCGACGCCTGTTCCAGCGGCTCTTTGCTCGCGGCGGGGAAGACGATCCACGCCAATGCGATCGACAGCGATCTGGGCGACGATCTGCCGGTGGCGAATGCGATCATCAATATGTACGCGAGATGCCGCGACCTGGAGCGAGCCAAGCAGAAGTTTTCCTCCATGCCCAAGAAGAATCTGGTGTCTTGGAGCGCGATGGTTTCGGCGTATGCGCACTGCGGGCATTCGCGGGAAGGATTCGAGACGTTCCAGGCGATGCAGCTGGAAGGATTGAGGGCGACGGAGGTGACGCTGTGTAGCGTTCTTGCGGCAGCGAGCAGTGCCAGCAAGTTCCTAGATGGGGTGACGTATTTCCTGACAGTTCCTGAGGACTATGGCTTCCAGCGGATCATGGATCACTACGTTTCCGTGGCGGACATGCTCGCCAGATCCGGCGTGCTCGATCACGGGCTCGCCAGCGCCAAGAACGACGTGGATTGTTTGCTTGCGGAGCACAGGCCGCTCGAGATACCATCGTGAAGCTCGCTGATGCTGTTTCTCAAGGATAGATCTCAAGTATCTAAGTTATCTAGTTTGGTGAGGCCTGGCACGCCCAAGGAGGACTCTTTGGCAAGCCTGGATATGTTGTCCATCAAAGATAAGAACATCGGAAACCTCTCGTCGGGAACCCCGCAAGCCATGGCAGCCTCAGTGAGAGTGGTGATCGGGCGTGGGACAAGCTCCGGTGATGGTCATCCGCGAGAAGAGCTGCTGGATGTATCAAGAAGGGACATCGATATCAAGAATGCCAGGGAACGTTGTAGCATTTGCCCCGCACGGGCATTTCTTCAGGGCTCTTGCTTTGCCTCGCCACCTATTGTTTTGATGGGATGGCGAACACGATGGCACTCTTGGCCACTGGCCACTGGTCGTGATTTGGTACATGCAATGGGGGCCTACGAGTGTCAAGGGCAGAGTGGGTGGGCATCTAACAAATTGCCTGGCTTGGGTATTTTGTGTGCCGTCACGATCGAGCGAGAGAAACGGTGTATAGCAAACAAGGTATGGCGCTTGTGAAGATATGGCGGCAGCTGCTGGCTATGGAAAAGGACGATCATCCTCCTACATGCTCCTTGCAACAAGCAGAGCTTGCAAGCCCAGCAAGCTCAAGAGTGGCGAGGAGCATTTCCCAGACGATGAACTCAACCGCTTTTGTCTGGCGGCACTGCAACAGGGCACAAGTAAGCTCGCTTTTAACTTTTTTCTGGTTTTTGCTTCCGAACTGACTGGCTGTTTGCTTTTCTTTTTAAGTTTGCTAGACCCGACCCCCCGGACTCGAGGACTGACTTGGCTGTGGTCGGCTAAGCGGAGATCATCCGCCAGAGGACGATGGGTAAGTCGAGTCTCTGGTTGTTCTTGAAGTGATTTTGGATTGGTTTTTGTAGTGGAGTGGAGCAATTGCTTGACTGCTGAAGAAGATGACCAAACTTATGGTAAGCTGTTCTTCCGTTCCTTAACGGGCTGGCCCTCACGGTTAAGTTAATCGGACCATCTGTGGCCGTGGATCGAGAAATGTTGCAGTACTTCCAGTCGCTGAGGATTCTTGTGATCCCTTCAACGTCCTCCTGCCTTCTTCTCTGTGATCTCCACTGTTCGCTGCCTCTCTTCCAGCGAGTCAACCAGGACGACTTGCAGCTCCTTCGCAATTTCATGATAGACGTGGAGTTACAAGAATCTTGCCTGATCAACAGCGTCTGGTGCAGCAAGAAGATCCAACTACACCAGTGCTTATGAGGCGAAATCTTCTTGATGCTGAAGAAGATGACGGTAAGCTATTTGTGCTCCTTTTGTGGCTTTTAGTGCTCCAGCGAGGAACACCTACGCACTGCAACTGTCGCTGGGGATTCTCGGTAATGTAAGCATGCTTTGCGTTTCTCTCTTTTTGCCAGCTTCCATGTTCCAGTTTCAAGCAAGAGAAGCAGTATATGGCCCTTGGTGATCACTTGGACTCACAACTCTACCTCGAAGGCTTTAAGCTCTACCTCTCTACTGCAGCATCCATCAGTGATTATCCAAGGATTACAGGTCTTTTGCTCGTGGATCTCAAGCTGTGAGATGCAGGTTTTGTATTCCATTTTGAAGTAAGACACATGCTAGCGGCATCTGGCCTTCATCCAACAAACAAGTCCTTGACCCGCTGGATGCTTATCTTGTGTTACGTTTTCCTGTCTCCACGCTTAACACTTGCTTGTAAAGGTTGCGTTGCCGGTGGTGGTCGTTCTGTTCTTTCCATCACGGGCTGCATGGAAGCTCCTCTACAAGGTGGCGACAATCCATGCAACGAGTAAGAGGGTGTAAGTAGCTTGCCGGGAAGAGGTGACTGGGAGATCATCGTTCCTGAGCGAGGAAAGCGAGGAGAGCTGGCTAGCTTGGAAGAAGATAGGCTCGCCTTGGTGATCACCGAATTTTTTGCCAAGGCTCCTATGATCAAAGGTCATCCGTTCAAGATTTCACAACAAGAACAATCTTTGTATTAGCTATACATACTACTGGTGAGTTTGCAGTTTCCTCTCGCTGGGTGATATCATCCAAAATTACCACTGCGGATGCCCTCTGGAGCTCACCACCTCTCGTGCTTCATCACTGCGTGAGAACAATGCGCCTTTGACTATGTTACAACGGAGTTGACAAAGGTCCTTTGGGCTTGATAAATGTCACGAGAGAGCTGTTTCACCGTCCCCAAGCTCCAGTTGAGCACGCGATCCCCGAAGAGCGTCCTTGCCATCCCCGAAACGAGATCTTTGTCGCCATCACCGGCCTTCGCATTTTCCGTGAGTGGAAACCTCAGCATCGTGGAGGACTGAGGCGAATACGTAGCTTCTCCAACAATGAGCTTGCATGCCTTCGTGAACGTAGGACTACACCTCTTGAAAGCACCTCTCGTTGAGATTCCTGGCAGCCACTGTGGGTCATTCTATGGAGTCGCACGCCAGCAGTGTGTTTAGCCTGGAGCAGCCGCTGGTCCAGGTAGAGCAAGGCAGGGTCAAGAAATTCGGTGGCGATGGCGCCCTCGTGAGCGAAGAGGTGTCACAGTTCCTCCTGGGTGAGCTTCTCTTCGAGATCCAAAGGCACGGCAGCGCTTACGGCAGTCTCAAAGGAACTAGGCGGGCATGGCTACTCACGGCTTTGCTCTCTAACTTGCTCACGCGGTTCTCTCCAAAGCCCGGAGAGCTCATCGAGGGCGAGCCACCGAAATACAAGGCCAGGGCCACCTCCGCTCGCTGCGAGCAGCAGCTTAACGGCGTGATGAATTGCTACACTTACGATTTCAAGCTGGACAAGAGTCTTCCCAGCGCTGTTCTTGTGGTGGTGCAAGGCGGCCGTGACGAATCCAAGTGGCCCGACTGCATGTACCAGGCACTGAGCCAGGCCGGCATGGCGGCAGCGATCAGGAACTCGTCGGCAAACAGGCTGAGGAAAGTCCACTGCCTGGTGCTCGGCGATGGTTGGTGGGGCTGTGCCGAGATCCATCCTCTGGGCTACGTGATGGTCAAGCCCGGAAGCAGGATCTCGAGCAGCAGCGTCGAGGAATTCAGATGCCAGCTTGAATCCAAAGGGACGATCAAAAGCGGTAGTGCCAAGCTCCTCTCGAAGAGCTTCCAGCGCTATCCAGACAAGAAGAGCTTGTTGGTGGAGCTGGAGGAACGAGTGAGGCTGCGAACCGAGGAGGCGGCCAGAGCACTCAACGCCAGGCTCGTTTTCGACAAGATTGTGCACAGCGAGGAGATAGAACGCAGCTTCTCGCCCGTGATTGAGAAGAGAAGACTGCTGCTCGTAGGAGCGATTGTTTGTGACAGTATGGTCTACGAGAGCAGCATTCTGAGCTTCCCGGTGGCGCGCAAGGTAAGCGCCAATAACAAGCTTCTTGTTTCGGGTCTCCTCCGGATGTTTTTCGGTAACCGGGTGCTGCACTGGACGCTCCCGGGGATCCAGAGACTGGTTGCCACACGCGACAAGGAGCTCGAGGAGAAAGTGGATGCTGTGCTAATGCCATAGCCTTTGAGAACATCTCAAGTATAGTTACATAGTGTCGTGCTGTCATCCAGCCGAGGATCAATAGCCATGGAACAATGGAAGGAAGTTTGAGATCTTTAGGACGGTTTTCGTGTTGCAAGTGCAAACTCTTCGCTTCTAGCTTAGTACCCATGGCAACGGCATATTCTTACGAGGCACAGATGCGTGGTTAACTCTTTTGCGGCTTCAGCGCGGGGCGTTGTTTCAAGTCCTACAACTCCAACGTGAGCAATCTTTGCATTCCTTTCGGTGTGTGTGGATGCATGCTTCCAAATCTAGCACACTGCTTCCCACTAACTGTAAGTCTAGTTCGTTTCTTTTTCCGTTTCTCATATCTCCTCGCTTAACTCTTACTTGTATAGAGCAGAGCATGGATTGCCGGAGCTGGGCCGTCCTGTTCTTATCGGCCAGATAAACAGTGAACTCTTTTATGGTTGGTGTCGTCTCAAGTCCTACAACTCAAATTGAGTTTGCATTTTTTGTTGGTGGATCACAGGCTATGAGAATTCCATTTTCAAACAAAATACATACCAGTGGTGTCTTGCCTTTCATTCCATAAACCAGTCCGTGAGGGGCCAAGAACCTGCTGAATGCTTATGGACAATATTCCTTGGCTCAGTCGACAGACAGACTCCATCAAAGTGTAAGTCTATCTTTTAGGTTGCATTGCCAGAGCGCGCAAGTGGTTGTCGTTCTGTTCTTTACATCACGGGTTGCCTGCAAGCCCCTCTACAAGGCGACAGTCCATGCAACGAGCAAGAGGTGGAAGTAGCTTGCCGAGAAAAGGTGGAAGGCGAGCAGCCACATCGTGACTGGAAGATAATCCACAGAGGAAAGAGCGGAGAGCTGACCAGCTTAGGTGAGCAGAATCCAATAAAGCTGGATAATGTAGACTCTTGAAGTCCGAATTGACAAGCAGCTGGACTCCAGATATCAGGTGCAGGTTATTTGGCTTTTCTAGAGGCAGCATCCATTCTACGGTGGTTACTCTATCAGCTTGGTACGCAGAAGCGTCTCATCTTTAGTCGGAATTGACAAGCATCTCGATTTCAATCCGGATGGAAGATATGAGACGCAGAATCCGATAGTGTTGTCAACCGGTACTTCTCTTGGAGCTTCAGCTTCATGAGACTTTAGGCTTGGCGGTTATCAGAGAAGGGCTTAGAGACGGGTGATTAAGAAGAAGGCTCTAGTTTTCACAGGCTGTGGAAAGCTTGCCAGTACTGGACAAGATGCTGCCGGAGTTGCGTCCAGCTTTACCGACGCGGTCTGATGCTCACGAATATGTCCATCATAAAGAATAACCATCCAATGTATCAACTGCAAGGTAAGTTTCGTGGCGATGAAATCTTCATTGCGATCTTTACACTTCGAAACATCAACTGGTGCCTCTCGACGTCCATTACAGAGCAGATGAGATTACAACGTGGTTACTTTGGTGCGCAGCGACAGCACTCAGGAGTTCCTGCAGGCGGACCACAGCTCAATTAAACCGTTCCTCGCTTTCCACAGCTGCTCGCAGAACACCTGGCCAATGAGGAAGAATATGGGATGGCTGAGCGAGTGGAAGCTGCTTGCTTGGAAGACGAGCAGCTGAACATTGTGCCCGAACGAGGAAAACGACGAGCAGAGGTTGCTATCTTCGAAGAAGCTCAAGCGGTGGAAAACGGCTGATTGCTCGGAAGTTGAAGTAGCTTCTCCACTGTTGCTGGTCCGCATTTGAAGAGCACAAGGAGGAGCAAGAAGAAGATCTTGAAGAGACGCAATGTTTGAAGCGACAGTTGAGAGTTTTCAGAGCCTCAACCAGTTCTTCTCGACGTCCAACATCTGATCTGGTGCTCAGGGAGGGCTGCTTTAAAAGTCGAAGCAGCTCGACTCTAATCAGGATGGTGATATCAGGTGCAGTTTTTGAGAGGCAACATCCATTCTACGGATCAGAAGCCTCTCAGATGCATCGCCACTTAAAACCAATCGTTCCCGAGCCTTAAGTTCTCGACGATGATAGCTCATTTCCAGCTGAAGAAGCGTCTGCGTAGTAACCATCGTAGAGATAGATGCTGCGTCTCAAATATCTTCCATCCGGATTGGAGTCGAGTTGCCAACTCCGACTTCGAAAGCTGGAGATAAGTGATAAGTGAAAAGGAAGGAAGCAAGCGTTTAGCGAGTAATAAAAGAAGATCTTGGGACTCACCATGTCCGTCGCCATGGAGCGTCTCAACAAGAATTACTACGTTTTCACTCGGAAGAAATCACAACGATCTGAGGTGCCGCGATGAAGAAGAGGTTTACAAGCATTCTCATGCTTCGAGATTTTTCCACTGCGCTTACAATTCATGCGTTTGCAAGGTACAAGGCATACGAAGAATTTTAGTTTTTGTATTGTCCAATACATTCGCAATGGAGGACAATGCTCTCTTCTATGGTATTACGAGGCTTGGTGGACTCTTCCTCGTCTTCTTCTAGGGCAGCTCTCTCCGTGGGGGAGTGCGCGGCTCTTCTCCGGCAATGGGGCAGCGCCAAGAATCTCCTCGAAGGCAGGAAGCTCCATGGATTTCTGCGCGACACCGGGCAAGACCAAGACACATTTCTTGGGAATCTCCTCGTCCAGATGTATGGGAGCTGCGGTAGCACGGATGAGGCATACGCTGCCTTCTCCAGGATTTCCAGGCGGAATGTCTTCTCGTGGAACATTTTAATCACAGCATTTGCCCAAGACGGGCATTTGCAACGAGCGGAGATTTTGTTCCAGAAAATGCCCGAGCGTGATCAGGTCTCCTGGAATGTGATCATCGCCGCTTTTTCTCGGGCCGGCGACATCGATCGGATGCCCGGGCTTTTGGACGCGATGGAGCGGCAGGGAATCTATCCAAACAGGCTGACTTTCGTGGCTCTTCTCGACGCATTTGACCGCAGCGAGCTGGATCCATCACGATTTTCTGATGAAGGTAAGCTCCTTCACTCAAAAATCTCGCAGCATGGTTTCCATTTCGATCTCCAGATCCAGACTGCTCTGATCAAAATGTATGACAGACTGGGGAGCGTCGAGAAAGCCATCGCGGTGTTTGATCGGATCAGCAGTCCAGACGCCATCGCGTGGAACAGTCTTCTATCAGCATTTGCTCGGAACGGAGATCTCGACGCCGCAAATGCTTTGTTCCAGCGAATGCCGGAGCGAAGTTTGGTGTCCTGGAACATCGCTATCGCTGCGAACCTCCACTGCGGCCGTGCAAAGACCGCTCTCTGGTTGCTCCAAGTTATGGATCTCGACGGTGGCGATACCGCAGATAGAGCAATCTTCATCACTGCTCTCTATGCTTGTGGAGTACTCGAAGAACTGAGACTGGGCGAAGCCATCCACGCCGAGATCGCTGCGTCCGGCCTGGAAACAGACGTTTGCATCGGAACAGCGCTGATCAGCATGTATGGCAAATGCCACCGAGCTCTACTCGCTCGCCATGCTTTCGACAGGATCAAAGAGAAGAACCAGGTGGCTTGGAACGCGATGATCACAGCATACACTCAAAACGGTCGCTTTGATCTTGCGAGGGGTTTGTTCGATCTCATGCCTGGATCAGACGTCGTGTCCTGGACGCTCATGCTCACGGAGTTCGTGCAGAAGGGACTTATCCGGGAAGCACGAGAGATCTTCGATCGAATTCCCGTCCGGGACACGGCTAGCTGGAACGCCATGATCTCAGCTCACGCAGGAAATGGAGAAAGCTTGCGAGCTATCGAGCTTCTAGCAAAGATGGATCTGGAAGGATTTGAGGCGGACAGAGCTACGTTTATCGGCGTCTTAGCATCTCACTTCGCTCCATCCGAGGCAAGGTTGCTCCAGGATTTGATATCCAGCTCGGGTTGTCGCAGCGATAGCTCAGTCGCCACCGCACTTGTGAGCATGCACGGCCGATCTGCTCGCCTCGCCACCGCGCGCGAGATCTTCGATGCGACTCGCGAGAAGAACGTCGTGCTGTGGAGCGCGACAATTGGGATCTACGCCGACAATGGACTCTTCGACGCGGCCATGGAGCTCTTCTTCCGGATGTGCTTGGAAGGCGTGCATCCAAACGACGTTACGTTCGTGAGCATTCTCTCGGCGAGTGCTCACGCGGGGGACTTGAGCAACGCGAGGCAGTGGTTCTTCTCGGTGGCGACGGACTTTGGGGTGGCGTATACCAGGGATCACTACGTTTGCATGGCGGACATGCTAGCGCGTTCCGGCCTCATGGATCAAGCACGGGAGCTTGTGGGTGATATGCCGTTTGTGCCGGACAGCTGCTCGTGGAAGACGGTGCTCGCTGGATGTTTAGTCGCGGGGAGCTTGAAGCAAGCCGAGAGAGTTGCTTGCAGTGTGATTGAATGTGAGCCGGAGGACTCGTCGTCATATATCATGCTGTCAAACATCTATTCCGCAGCGAAGGACCAAATTCTTGTCTAGCTAATTTCCTGGCGGCAAGCTTTCAACTTTGGAGGAGCTAGAAAAGGTAAGCTTCCATTGTTTCGTGATTTCACTGTAACATCCAATTCTACAGGAAGATAAGCATCAGTACACCTTCGTGGACTTCTGGAAGAAGGTATTAAGATGTTTTGGATATTGCTGGATTCTTGGTGCAGCAAACCTTTGACTTTCCACTCTCGCAGCCCACTAACTTCAGTTGCTAGATTTCTCAATAGGATATCGCGGTAAGATTTCTTGACTTTCTAGCAGCGTTTCCCAAGCTTGTCGGCAGATCTATGCGGTAGATCGGTCATTTTGGTCGCCCAGAAGTGGTGCAGTAAAGTGAACTTCTCATGGTTACATCTAAGAGGTAAAGTGCGTTTCTTCAAAGGATACTTTTTTGGTCCAGCACACATTTGACTTGCGACTTTCTATGCACAGCCACCAACTTTTAGCAGGCCGAGCTCTCGGTTTAAATGTTATCCGCAGCAGCAGCAGCAGCACTCTCATCTTCAGGAAACTCGCTTCACTTCATCCGGGAAAAGCTAGAACAAGCTCTTTCTTGATCGTGGTATGTGATTTCACGAGTGAAAGCTTTGATATCTGTGTTCACTAATTCGTGAAAATCTAGCAAAGATGGCCTCGCGCTTGAACGTCTACGCCGAGAAGCCAATGACTATCAAACCGGCGCGTCCCACCAAGAACCAGACCATATTTCTCAGCAACTTGGACCAGCAACTCTTCTTCCACGTCGAGATGCTTTTCATGTACGATGTCCAGTCCCCGGACACGGGAGACGTGGTGGACAACGTACGCAACGCTCTCGCCGAAGCTCTCGTTCCATACTACTTCGCGGCGGGGAGATTCAGAGTGAACGAGCAAGAGAAGAGGCTTGAGGTGGAGTGCAATGGAGCCGGGGCAGACTTTGCCGGGGCCTACTGCGATTCCACCATCGCCGAGCTGGGCGATTTGCGAATTCCCAATCCAGACTTCCGGAAGCTGCTCGTTTACCCGGTTGATGTAAAGAGGATCGAAGATATCCCCTTGTTCTCTATCCAGGTAAGCCAGAACTTCCTCTCTTTTCATTCTTTCTTTGTTCTTATCGCTCTTCTTTGTGTTCTTGAAGGTGACGAGATTCAAATGTGGGGGATTCATTGTCGGGATTTACACCAGCCATATCGTGTTTGATGGGATTTCGGGATGCCAGTTCTTCAGCGACATCGGCAGGATCTCTCGCGGCGAGTCCATCGCGGCCAAGGCAACCATGACTCCCGACAGGACGACCCTCCGCTCGCGGTCGCCACCGAGAATCTCCTACGCCCACCCGGAGCTCATGAGTCTCCCGGACATTCCCGCGAGGCTGCTCTTCAACCCGGCCTCGTACGACGTCTCCAAGCCCCCAGTGCACGCCTTCAAGACGTTCTCCTTCTCTCTCGCGCAGCTCGATCTTCTCAAAAAGAGAGCTATTGAGGGAGGAGAGGTCTCCCGCTGCTCCACTTTTGAGGCCCTCACAGGCCACGTCTGGAAGGCACGCACCACCGCTCTTGGGATGGACCCATCCTCCAGGGCCAAGCTCTTCGTGGCGATGAACATCCGGGACAAGCTCAAGAGCCCGGCGCTGCCCGACGGCTTCACGGGCAACGCGGTGGTGGCGGCGCCGTGCGTTGACACGACCGTTGACTCGGTAGTCAATGGTTCGCTGTCGCTGTGTGTGCGCAAGGTCCGGGATGCAATCGCGAGCGTGAACGAGGAGTACATCCGGTCGGAGATCGACTGGTGCGAGGTCAACGGGCACGGGATCATTGACCTGCCCGGCGGCATGATCATCACACCCTGGTCAAAGCTGCCTTTTGATGGCGTTGACTTTGGATGGGGGGCGCCCACGTACATCGCGGCCCCGGTCAACGACAGGCCCGAGTACGTGCTGGTGCTGTCCAGCTGCAAAGGGGATGGCGGCGTGGACGTGTTCATGGCGATGGAGTTTCACAAGATGAGAAAGCTGGAGGAGTGCCTCAGTATCTGAGTGTTTTGTTTGTACAGTAAGATTCTATAATCTGTCAGCAAGTGGAAGTATTTGTATACTTTATCTGGTACAACAGCGAGGTCAAAGCCCCGCTCATGATCATCCATTGAAAGAATTCAGCTGTTCTTCTCGCCCGCCAAGGCCGAAGTCGCGAGAAGAAGCGGGACCTTGGTGGATCAAACTGTCTGGCGGACACGATTCGCTAAAGGAGATTAATGGTTTCTTTTTCTTTTTCTGACGGATTTATACACACTACAGTGACAGAACTTTCAGGCATTTGGACGGAGCTAAGACATGTTACTGCTCGTGGATCAGCCCGTCCACTTCTCACAAAATCGTTCAAGATCAGCTCGTCGCAAAGGAAAACAGAGCTTAGAGCAGCTTTTCGCGGTTCCAGAGTTTCTGGTGGGGATTGACTGGTTTGCATTTGGAGTAGCAGCAGAGGTTTTCAAGATCTGGAGCAGAGGACGAAGCAATGTATGTCTCGAGCAGTTAAGGGGACGAGGAGTCCCTCGAAAAATGATGAGAGATCTATACTTGAGGAAGGACTCGTGGCGAAAGTGAAAAGAATCGCAAGCATTCTCGTCTTTGATGAAGAGTTGACTCCAACAGTGTTGAGAATGGAAGAGTGTCGGATGAGTAAAGGAGACCTCGGTCTAATTCACTCCGCAAACGAGGGTATATTCTTACCATTTGAAATATAAATATTTGACTAGCCCACAAGCACGGGTTGGGATATGGCTGCGTCCGTCGGCGCCAGGGCGATGGCGGCAGCAATTCATCCTAGCGTTGCCCTAGGGAGTTGTCGCGACCGACCACGCCCACAGCGAGCGGCGGCGGGGGCGGGGGCGGCGGCATGCATGACCGTCACGGTGAGCTCTCTCGTGTTTTCCGTGTTTTAGGGCTTAACAGCCGTCCATAGCACTCGAGGAAATCCTCCTCGCTTCTCGAGAAAGGCGCTGGCGATGGCCGCGATGAGTGGCGCGCCGTCCCGGATTTGTGGCGATCGTGCTCGGAGAGATATGGCAAGAGGGTCGCGCTTGTCGACCCTCGTCGCGATCCTCCCATCCGGATGACTTATCTCCAGGTGAATTTTTCCCTTTCTTCCGAGAAAATTAGAAGTGACTGAGTTTTCTAAGTGGGAAGGTCGAGGAGGCCATCCTCAACTTTGCGGAAGCCATGAGAAGCTTGGGTGTTTCGCCCGATGAACACGTTGCTCTCTTTGCTGACAACTCGTGCCGATGGCTCATCGCCGATCAAGGTATGGACAAACGAAACTTAAGTCTTCTCGTGCCCCACACTTGAAGCTTTGCCAGGAATTATGGCCATGGGAGCAGCAAATGCCGTTCGAGGCTCAAGATCATCCGACGAGGAGCTCGTTTATATTCTCAAGCACTCCGATAGGTAGTTCTTCTTTTTAGCTTTTTTTCCTCACTCTCGTGGTTTCCATTCGCAGCGTAGCTCTTGTCATCGACACTCCCGAGCTGCTCAAGAGGCTCGAGGCACGGTTTAACGATTCTTTGTCGCTTAAGTTCGTTGTCCTTCTCTGGGGACAAAAGCCAGAGAGCTTCGCATTTCCCGTCTTTACATACGAGGAATGCATTTCCCTTGGCCAGAAAAGCCGAGAAAAACCTGGCACGACAAGTAAAATCCTCTGGAGCTTCGTCCCTCTCAGGCATTGATACTGGCTTTATTTCTGCGTTTTGTTGCAAGGTGCTCTTCCCATCCAACCTCAGGATGTTGCCACCATTGTCTACACAAGTGGAACAACTGGAAACCCGAAAGGCGTGATGCTTACACATGCAAATATTATTCACCAGGTTCTTGTGAAATACTTCGTTCGAATCAAATAGCTTTTGTGACGATCTTACGAGATTCGTTTTGTTACAGATGAAGTATTTAGATCAATGTATCCAACCCGTACCAGGAGATAGATTTCTGAGCTTGCTTCCACCATGGCATATGTACGAAAGAGTAGCCGAGTACTTCACTTTCACGCGTGGAATCGAGCAAGTTTACACCAGTGTCAAGTTTTTAAAGGTACACTAGTTTAGCATTTGATTTGTAACTCTCATGGATGCGCAGGACGATTTACAAGCTTATCCCACTCAGTATTTTGTCTCTGTACCTCTTGTTTATGACACTCTATACAGGTACGGTATTCTCCAAGGCTCCTTTTCTTTTTCTATCTCTTAAAGCTGAGCTTTTCCATGCTGCAGCGGTGTCCAAAAGCAGCTATCGAAAGCGTCTGGCTTAAGGAGAGCGCTCGTGATGGGATTTATGGCAATCAGCTCATTTTTCAAGGATCTTAAACGGATTTCCGAGGTTATTAACATCAACATATGCTGAATCAATTTATATCTCACATTGATGTACAGGGAAGATCTCTCACTAGAGCCAGGGAGCATCCAAACAGGCTTGAATGCTTTCTTGCAGGGGTAATGGCTATGATATTGTCTCCTCTACATTTTCTCGGGGATAAAATTGTATTCAGCAAGATCCGAGCCGCGATAGGAATTCGAAAGGTGGGAAAAAGCTAGATATCTGAAGAAGGTTTTAATGTTTTGATGATCTCAAACAGGCAGGAATAAGTGGAGGTGGCAGTCTTCCTAAGCACGTCGATAAATTCTTCGAGGTACTCATACATTTCTGGTTTGATTGCAAGCAGCACCAGTTTTTGTAGGTCGTCGGCATCACACTCTTGAATGGTTATGGATTGACAGAGTCCTCTCCCGTAGTGTCAACTCGAGCTTTCTCCGACAATGTAAGTTCTATTCGAGCTGCTCACACAGAGCCTCCAACATGATTTTGTTTTCTTGTTCTCAGGTTCTCGGAACAGTTGGAATGCCTCTTCGAGAAACTGAAGTAAAAATTGTGGATCCCGAAAGCAGGAAAACCTTGGCTAATGGAAACAAAGGAATAGTGACGGTTCGTGGTCCACAAGTTATGAAAGGATACTACAAGGTTTGCTTTCGAGTTTCACTCTTGCATCACATCTCGCTCAGTTTTGTTGTCGCGTAGAATCCCGATGCAACACAAAAAGCCATAGACGGTGATGGCTGGCTTGACACGGGTGATCTTGGCTGGGTCGCCCCAGTGTGGAAAACTGGCGCTGCTAGAAAATGTGGAGGAATGTTAGTCTTGGAGGGGCGTGCAAAAGAAACTATTGTTCTCTCAACAGGTTATGGTGTAAGCTTTTGCTTTTCTCAAGTATTCATGAGAATCATTTTTCAGGTGAGAACGTGGAGCCAACAGAGATTGAAGAGGCAGCACTGCAAAGCAGCCTTATTGATCAAATCATGGTTGTCGGTCAGGTACTTTGTATTCTTTGGTTTCGTTTTTGTGAGATTCATCTAACGTACTTTTGCTGTCTGTACAGGACCAAAGGCGCCTTGGAGCACTGATAGTTGCAAGCAAGGATACAGCAGCCACATCTGCAAATGATTTGAAGAGTTTGGTTCGAGAAGAACTTCAAAGATGGTATGATATACGCTCCCGACTTTCTTCGGCTACTTCTAATATGTTTGGATTCTATGTGCAGTACGTCAAGTTGTTCTTTCCAGATTGGGCCCTTTGTCATCGTGAATGAACCATTCACAGTAAATTTAACTTTCAAGCTCAATCGCTCTGGCTGAAATGGGTTGTATATTTTCAGATGGAGAATGGGCTATTGACACCGACAATGAAGCTTCGCAGGGACGCCATTTTAACGCGCTACCGGAACCAAATCGACTACCTATTCAACAAGACATTATAAATATGTGTACAACAATGATTCATCATGCTTAAACCGTAATAACAACTTACTATGTGAAACAGCCATTTTCACTTCAATGGAGAGCTACAAACCTCGTACACAAGGCTAAATTCTTACGCGGCAAAAACAATGCGATAAAATGGCCTCTATACAATCGAGCACGGTTACGATCTGTGATTATGCCAGGAAAGGGCAATTGCCAGAAGCGAAACGTGTTTTTGAAAGAATGCCTCAGCTAGATACTGCATGCTGTAATGCAATGCTCGCGGCTTATTCACGATACAGATTGCTAGATTTAGCCCATCAAACCTTTGAGAGCATACCTCAGCCGAATCTCATTTCATGGTCCACCATTATCTCTGCTTATGCCCAAGCTGGGCATCTTGATAGCGCCCGAGAACTGCTTCATCTTATGCCTTTGCACAATCTTGTGCCGTGGACTGCGATGCTCGCAGCGTACGCTCGAGCCGGCTCGCTCTCTCTAGCAGAGCATATCTTTGAGATGATGCCCGAACGAGATCTTGTATGCTTCAATACTTTGCTTGCGGCCTATGCCACGCTCGGGCTCGTAAACCAGGCCGAGAGATTCTTTCATGAAATGCCCCAGCGAGATCTTTGCTCGTGGAATAGTCTACTTTCCGCAATGGCCATGCCAAATGATGCCCAAAAGGTTTGGGAGAATATGCCCCAGAGAAATCTAGTTTCTTGGAACACAATGCTGGGTCTCTACTTAGATTGCGGTAAATTGGATGCCGCCAAGCTGGTGTTTGAGGACATGCCGGAGGGGAATCTAGCAGCGTGGACTTCCATGATCAGAGCATATGCCGACGCCGGATACCCAGAATATGCTCAAAGTATTTTTCTACAGATGCCGAAGCACGACCTCGTGGCATGGAATGCTTACCTGGCTGCGTATAGTAACAATGGTCATGTAGATCAGGCAAAGAAAATATTTAATAGGATGCCATGGAGAGATATAGTGTCGTGGACAACCATAGTTGTCGCAGCTGCCCAGTATGGGTATTTGGAAGAATCCTTACGATTGCTGTATTGCATGCCGTACTGGAACACTTTGGCGTGCAATGCCGCGCTCGCAGCCTTGGCGAAAGCTAATAGAATGCAGAAATTAGAAATCATGATCGATTATATTTTTGAAAAAGATATTGTAACGTGGAACATACTTTTGACTGCTTTTGCCACGAATGGGGATTTTGAGCGAGTCATGGACCTTTTCAATTCTGCGTTCGAGAAAAATATGGTATCCTGGAATATTGTGGTATCCTTTCTTGCTTGCAAGGGCCAATTAGAGGAAGCGAGAATCTATTTTGAGACTATGCCGGAGCAAAACACTGTACCATTATGCGCATTAATTTCTGCATACGCCCGAATGGGGCACCTAGACGAGGCAAAACAACTTTATAGAGCTGTACATATTGAGAGCACTGAAATAAAAACGGCAATGATCAGCGCGTTTGCAGAAAATGGCTGTGTAGAAGACGCCAAATACCTGTTTGAAAGTGGTACAAATCATGATTTGGTGTCGTGGACTGCTTTTATGACCGCATTTGCCATTAATGGGCATTTTTGTCATTGTGGGTCCTTGTTCCTGCGTATGCCCGAAAGGGACGTGGTTGCATGGACCACACTGCTTGTAGCTTACGCACAGAACGGCAGGTCCGACGAGGCACTATACGTTTTCCACTCCATGAACGCCATGGACGTGTCCGTGGATGGATGCTTTGGCTGTGCGCTCGTGGCATGCAGCCACGTTGGCAGCGTCTACGCGGCAAGATCTTGCTTCGTGTCGATAGAGATGGACTTCCATGTACAGCCCGTGAAGCTCCACTTTCGGTGCATGATCGATGTCTTGGGGAGAGCCGGGTATTTGCATTCTGCCCAGGAGCTGCTCAAAACCATGCCCTTCGAGCCCGAGACTGGGGACTGGAAGTGCCTCTTGGGGGCATGTAGGAGCTGCAGATCCTCCGTTGAGTTTGGGAATTTCGTTGCCAAGAATGTCATTGACAAGGATCCGAGAGGAGCTGCTGGTTATGTCCTTGCAGCCAACATGATCGTCTCTTAGTTCTAAGCTAGAGTCGATGAGTTCTAAAGATCTCAAACTTCGACCATCAGTCGTGATGGTTGTTCAATTGTTCATGGCTATCGATTCTCGGCAGCACGAAAAGTAACAAAGGCTATGGCATTAGCATAGCATCCACTCTCTCTTCCAGCTCTTTGGCAACCAGTGTTTGGATCCCAGGGAGCGTCCAGTGCAGCACCCGGTTGCCAAAAAACATCCGGAGGAGACCCGAAACAAGAAGCTTGTCATTGGCGCTTACCTTGCGCGCCACCGGGAAGCTCAGAATGCTGCTCTCGTAGCCGTGCTGTCACAAACAATCGCTCCTACGAGCAGCAGTCTTATCTTCTCAGTCACAGGCGAGAAGCTGCGTTCGATCTCCTCGCTGTGCACGAGCCTGGCGTTGAGTGCCCTGGCCGCCTCCTCGGTTCGCAGCCTCACTCGTTCCTCCAGCTCCACCAACAAGCTCTTCTTGTCTGGATAGCGCTGGAAGCTCTCCCAGAGGAGCTTGGCACTACCGCTTTTGATCGTCCCTTTGGATTCAAGCTGACGTCTGAATTCCTTGACGCTGCTGCTCGAGATCTTGTTTCCGGGCTTGCCGGGCTTGACCATCACGTAGCCGAGAGGATGGAACTCTGCACAGCCCCACCAGCCATCGCCGAGCACCAGGCAGTGGAGCCTGTTTGCCGACGAGTTCCTGATCGCTGTCCCCATGCCCGCCTGGCTCGGTGCCTGGTACATACAGTCCGGCCACTTGGTTTCGTCCCGCCCGCCTTGCACGACGACAAGAACAGCGCTGGGAAGACTCTTGTCTAGCTTGAAATCGTAACTGTAGCATTTGATCACGCCATTAAGCTGCTGCTCGCAGCGAGCGGAGGTGGCTTTGCCTTTGTACTTCCGTGGTTCTCCGTCGACGGGCTTTGGAGAGAATCGCGTGAGTAAGTTGGAGAGCAAAGCCGTGAGGAGCCATGCCCGCGTAGTTCTTTTGAGACTGCCGTAAGCGCTGCCGTGCCTTTGGATCTCAAAAAGAAGCTCACTCTTCGCTCACGAGGGCGCCATCGCCACCTGGACCAGCGCTGCTGTGTGGCTCCATCAAGTTTTTAGGGTTCTTGCGGGCGGGAATCTCCGTTGGAGCTTGAGAACTCTAGCGTGATGAAGCCACAAGAATCTTGTCAATTTCGATTCGAAAGAGCATCGTTCCCACGCAGCAATCTTTGTAACGAAGCAGGATAACTTGGATGTAGTAAGTGTAGTGAAGTGAAAATCTAGAACAGTTTAAACTACGATGGAACTATTTTACATCATGTGAAATACTGGAGTCTTGGTGAAAAACTCGGTGATCACCAAGGCGAGGAAGCCAAGCATCGCGGTTCGCCCATTCCAGCGCTCCGCCATGGCTCTAAATGGCCCAAGCGATCTGCTGTCCGGGCTCTCGCCCTTAAACATGGGCACCAGCGACGCGTACGCGAATAGCTGTGCCACCGCCAGAAAATGGAAAAGACCAGTGCTCCCCGGCGAGTAGAGCTGCTCCGCCACCGTTTGTCCCGTCATTCGCTCCACCGCGAATGCCCACACCAATCCTACCATTGCCTGTTTGACAAGTTCACGTTACTTACTTGGTTGATCTAGAAAAAAACGCGAAGAAAAATCACCAATCGCTTACCAGTCTTCCGTTGATCGTTTCCGGGCCGGCTCCATCGAACGCCATCAAGCTGGGGAACGATCGATCGCCAGTCTCTGGTCGCCTCTCGACCTCTGGCCTGGGATAGAATGATCCGGACGATGGGACGGCTCCAAACACGGAGCGCTTCTCCGACTCGTTCTCGGCCTGGTTCTTGAGCACCTCCTCGCGGGTGATCTCCTTCTTGGTGCCGTCGAGAACGCCACTGATGCCGCCATCGCCACCATCCCTTGATTTGTTCGAGGACGCTCTTACTACTACTAGATTTCTTGTCCCGATGGAGCTTGTGGATGATTGCGATTGGACATGGATCTTGTTGGAGATGAGCGAGGAAGAAGAGAGAGCTGCGATACCGCTGCCTGTGACGAGTGCCATTGTTTTGAGCTGGGAGCTAGCTAGAAAAAAATTCAACAGTGCAACAATGAGCTACTTTCTTTGGCAAATGACACACAGGTATTTATACGGAGTGGGGATTGTATAACGTGGCAAATTTGACTTTCCATACGTGGCAAAATTGAGGTCTCGGCTCGTGTCCACTGTATGTGTCGCATCTTGTGCGGTGAAAATGGCCACAGGTAAAAGTTCTCAAGGTGTGATATTTTTGAACTTTCGTTTCATTTCACCATTAGCACAGCAGGATGTTGTTTTTTTTCTGAAACAATTGTCTGTATATAGTTATGTATGACATGTTTAATAAGCAAGATCTAATCATGCTGGAGGTCTTGATGGACTTGCAAAAAAAGTGGCAAATGCCAAGGAAGGTTACTTGAGAGCATGTCTACTTGACTATCTCTCCTGTATATCACGAGAAAGAAAAAGAAACGAGTTGAGAGAAACAAAAGAGAAAATCATGGAAAACTCATACAGTCTTGAAGAACCAAAATGCAGTCTGTGTTCGCAAGATGGTAAAGAGCTTGTGAGCCACAGTACTGCCTTGAATGCTCGCTTATATTTTCTTGTGATTCTCTCCGTGGCACCAAACCATCGATTGAGGCAATTGCTTCGTCTAGAACCACAATCTCCGTTCTGTTCCTTGCCAGACAAAGTAGCTGCTTTTCACCCATGCTACAATTCTCCCCACTTCCAGCACTATGAGTTATAATACCAACATGATCAGTGGAGGCTTTAGAAAATACCAACAGAACATACTAACTTCAGAATCTGAACCTTCTCAGCATTGATTGTTACCAATTTTGGCACCTTCCAGATTTTCTTTAGAATATTCTAATTTTGTTTCCGATTTTAAGACTAAAAAAAAAACATCACACACATTGTGAGGGCCAAGCCAAGCACTCACAACATGAAATAAGTTAATATTAACGAGGTCAAAAGTACACTAAAGGTTCACACTTTCACTCGATAAAGTTGTCCAGCTTACACTAAAGTTTGTTTAGCAAGCTTGCTTACTTGGCCATCATCTCTTGAAATGCCTTTGATTTTACACCACCATCAAAGAGTTGCAAGCGACACAAGGCCATGACTTCCAAAGTGTCACTGCATTGTTAGTAATATAGAAAAAAAACATTTTACACAAAATAACTGCTGTTTATCTTTTAATTTCCACTTTTCTTGTGCTTCTTTCATCTTGCACTAGATGAAAGCCTCCTCAATAGGACTGTTTTCCATCTTTCTGTGAGAAGGCCTAAGTAGAGGGCTCTTGGAACTGGGCAAAAGCTTCTTAGCTCTTTTAACATTCTTGACATGCCCAGGCTCTTTCCATGTGAGGTAGCTCGACTTATCATAAACCTGTGTGCTATTTAGTATGCTACAAATACCTTCCACACTGGCTACTTTGCTGCGTCTAGAGTTTTTCTCAATGCTGTATCAAGAAAAATCTTCTTGACAGCTTCCTTTGCTTCTCTCTTGATTCAAGGGATTGTCAGGACCGAGACTGACACCCCAGAGTTCAAATGCTGGGCGAGTTTTAAACCAGCACATCTGTATAGAGAGGAACTTTGTCTTGTAAAATCAAATAAAAAACAAATATTGCACTCATGATAACAACAATCATGAATGTTGATTCATATTAGATTTGAGACAAAAAAGTGCTTTTTAATAATAATGAAAAAATCTATAAGATGACCAAAATAAACTTGCAATTATCTATATAGGAATCAAGCCCAAAAGATTATAAGAATTTTAAAGAATCATTGTATTGGATTTAGTAGATTTGTGTGAATTATTTTTAAGTTGCACTTTTTCTATTTATTATAAACATATACATTTATGGAAAGGAGTTAGTGCAATTTTTTTTCTTTTTTACCAATTAGTAAATAATACCCTAGTGAGCATCATGAATTTATAAAAACAACTTACAAAGCTAAACAAATTAAAGACATGCAAATATCTTGGCAAGTACTTTCATTAACATCTACATTTAAAATGCCATATTTTTTAAAAGTAAGAATGATAATATTTTTACTTTCCATTCTTTTTTCAGCCCACTAGATGAAAAAAACATATGGAGCTGAATTAATGTATACCAAATTCCTTGGGCATCATTGATTTTCTTTACAAAAAAAAAAGCAAATAAAATGAACTCAATATGGAAAGCAATCAACAGGCTATTACAATAATAGTTCCATCATCCATCACTCAAAGCAAGGGAAGTTACATATAAGCAAAAACAAATCTTCCCCCACTCTGTTTAACAGAGTCTAATGAATGTTCACTCTTTCTTAACGATACTTTTTGAAATAAATGGGTAAGAATCAATGGATATTATTTTTTTTTCCGAATGCTCAAAATCTAAAGCTTCCAACCTATATGTTTATATTTATACTTATCTAAAATTTTAAAGAGTTCAGTTTAGCTAGCTTAAACTTTAGTCAGAGAAGTGAACTCGATCAACACCATGCCATCACAACTCCACTGGTTATTCTCAGGATAGTTGTTCTTGAATGCCACAAGGTCACCCTAATTTTGAGGAGCCACAAGCTGAGTAAATAGAAACGTCAAAACTGTGTCGGTGCTGAAGGGTCAAATGAAAGAGGGCATAAACCCTCATGCCAATTTTTATAAAACCAATCGTACAAGCAGTTCCTGTGCATAATCAAGATGCCCGACTTGGGCACTATGGTGGAAGTGTATAAGTAGCGAGCATTACATTCCAGCAGGCAGGATCAAGCTCTGGCATTCTTTCAAATAATGGCAATTACGTTTTAAGTAAAATTTACATCATGTGGAACACTGGAGTCTTGGTGAAAAACTCGGTGATCACCAGGGCGAGGAATCCAAGCATCGCTGTTCGCCCATTCCAGCGGTCCGCCATGGCTCTAAACGGCCCAATTGATCTACTGTCGGGGCTCTCGCCCTTAAACATGGGCACCAGCGACGCGTACGCGAAAAGCTGTGCCACCGCTAGGAAATGGAAAAGACCAGTGCTCCCCGGAGAGTAGAGCTGCTCCGCCACCGTTTGTCCCGTCATTCGCTCCACTGCGAATGCCCACACCAATCCTACCATTGCCTGTTTGACAAGTTCACGTTACTTACTTGGTTGATCTAGAAAAAAACGCGAAGAAAAATCACCAATCGCTTACCAGTCTTCCGTTGATCGTTTCCGGGCCGGCTCCATCGAACGCCATCAAGCTGGGGAACGATCGATCGCCAGTCTCTGGTCGCCTCTCGACCTCTGGCCTGGGATAGAATGATCCGGACGATGGGACGGCTCCAAACACGGAGCGCTTCTCCGACTCGTTCTCGGCCTGGTTCTTGAGCACCTCCTCGCGGGTTATCTCCTTCTTGGTGCCGTCGAGAACGCCGCTGATGCCGCCATCGCCACCATCCCTTGATTTGTTCGAGGACGCTCTTACTACTACTAGATTTCTTGTCCCGATGGAGCTTGTGGGCGATTGTGATTGGACATGAAGCTTGTTAGAGATGAGCGAGGAAGAAGAGAGAGCTGTGATGCTGCTGCCTGAGACGAGTGCCATTGTTTTGAGCTGCAAGTTAGCTAGCAAAAAATTCAACTGTTCAATGAATTTACAATGGGCTACTTTCTTTTACGTTTCAGATAAATGGGCACACAGATATTTATACGGTATGGGACCGTACGTGGCAAAATTTAGATCTTGCTCGTGTCCACTGTATGTGTCGCACATCTTGTGCGGTGAAAATGGCCGAAGGCGAAACTTCTCTAGAGAATGCAAGGTGTGATATTTTGGGCTTTCGTTTCGTTTTCCAATCGAATTCGTACACGGGGATGCTCTTTTGTCTGCACAATAAGCGTGTTAATGTAATGCAGTTAGAAAGACTCGAGTGCTCGTCTAGTGCATCAAACATGACTATCTCCCCGGTATCACGAAGAAAAAAAGGCAAATTTCAAGACTACTTTCAAACATTAAACAAGATGAAAAAAAGACTTTGTAATCCACTTGAGAGCTGGTTATCTAGTGTGGATTTGGCAAAGCTTCATTCATATACACATTTCAAAGGGATTCTCAGTATTGTTGAATGTTATGTAATCACATATTCAAGTTCTACTAAAGGAATTCCCTCTTTCTGGTGATGTTATATATGCTCTAACTTCTCAAGATCAGTCTTCTAAGTTACCTTCATCTAACAAAAACATCTTTCACAATGCACTCAATTTGCTTATGTTTAGAAAAATTAAGGATAACATATAACTCAAAGACAAAGAAAAAAAAAGCACTTTCTAGTCCTCATTCCTTATTTTGTGATGGGAAAAAGTCCAATAATGGCAAGCTAACTCATTCTTGCAAACAATCACAATAACTTTAGCTAATGAATGCAAATATAAAGCAGAGTTGAGTAAGCTTTATGTTGGGTGTCAAGCATCTTTACATGCACTTGGGTTTTTTGCTTCTTTCCAAGCAACTAAGTGGGAGGGTTCAGCTTCAACATTTTGGATTGCAAGTTTTTCATAAGAAACTACCTTAACAGGCCATGGCTCGCCCATTAATTTGATCTAGCCATTGGTAGCCATCCGATGAAGTCAAGTTCTCTGCCAAAACGTGGCTGACAACTGCCAGAACCCAGCTGCCAGCTGCTAGGTTTTGGAGAACCAGGCTACCAGGTGCCAATTCTGGAGAACCCTTTTATCCTCAAATAACATTCTTCCATGTATTTATTAACAGTCTCGCCACAGCTTGTTAAGGCCATTCCATGGGCACGGGCTTGCTCGTTCCCTCCAGAACTCACTTGCCAGGCTAAGACCTGGCTCGCCTGTTCTGGGCGGGAACATGCTCACCTTACCTGGGAACTCCTTCATCACCTTTTAGCTCAATTGTCATCTTGGAGCATTGAGCATGTTCCTTACACATCAAATGATGTTGATGATATACCAATGCAGCAAGGGTTGTGGACAACTAAGAGAATCTATCCCACAGATTGCAACACAATAATGAACTTGATTAAATTGAAGGTGCAAGTCTTATTGGCTGAATTGGTAACAATTCTTATGGATTTGCCGATTAAAAATAATGAGCCAAAGTTATTGTTTGCCAGGAAGGAGTTGACATTGAGGAGAGGAAAGTTTTACAAGATTTCCTTGGTGAGTTTTTAAATGTTTTTGCATGAGACTACTTGGAGCTGAAAGGCATTTCACCAAACATTATTATCCACAATTGAAGCAACTCAATCCTCTTCTTGAGCCATTGGTTAAGAAAAAAGTCCACAAATTGATAAGGAAGGCACATGCATTCCTTTTCCCACCAATGTCAAAATATATTTTCTGTCAATTTTTCTGAGTTACAAAAGGATTACATGTAACACAGTGATTGGTATGAGACAGGAGGAGATATTTGCTATGGAAGAGAGGCTTGAGCAAGCCACATGAGATTTCTTTTAAAATATGAGCCTAAGCTTTGTCAATAGGGACAACATCACTTTTCTGGTATATCCAAAAAGTGATTTTTATCACTGTTGATCAGATTAGATTCCTTTATTGAATGACAGCTCCAACTAGGTTGACAGATTCAACTTCTCACTACAAATTATCAAGTATTTTTCAAAGGCATAACTTGTTTATTTAAAACATATAGACATCTTTAGAGTCACTGCAACACCTGTTTAAGCACGGGACCTTCCTAATGTTTTCTAAGCTAAGTGATAAGTTTATTTGGCACCACCATAGCATGACCATGGCTGATAATTAATTGCAGCTCACTAGGAGCTTGGTGGAGAGTAGTTACAAGCTGTTTTGCTGAGGTGTTGTTGTGGAAGTAGTGCCATGATGCTGCAAAGATGATACTTAATGTCAACATCTAACTTACTTTCTTGGTCTTGATCCTGGAAGTTTTGGAGTAATTCTAGTACTGGTCAATTCCAGAGGTAGAAGCATTAGGCTGTAATGCAGCAGTGATAGAAGTGTCGATTCTAAATGATTGTGGGCTAAATTTTATATGGTGTGAACCCAGTGCAATTTTCAGCACAATCATCCTTCATCACACTTGACAATGCTAAGAGTACATGTTATTGGGAATGGATCCAAGGCAATGGGCAGATTTCTCTTGTCCTAGGAGCAATGTGATTCTTGGACTGTGTGTCTTCTCTAATCCATGGCTTTCACCCACAACACCCAATGAACTTCTTCTCTTTCAGCTAACATGCCTGTTATTAATTAGCCAACATGATTTTTATTACTGAGCCTGGGATCCAACAGTCAACAGGCCTCCCCACTATCACTTTGTATATATAGAGCTTTATATATATATAGACGAGCGCCAGTCCTAGAAAGCGCTTGGCCAAGCCGGCCGAGGATTCCAGCCGCTTGCACGTCAGCCAGCTCTCGAGGAATGTGAACGAGTCCCATCTCAAGGAGATTTTCGGTAGGCTCCCATGGGTTCTAGCGCGAAACTTTGATCTTTTTGCTTTGTGTAGGGAACTATGGGGATATTATTGCTGTGGATCTTGCGATGGACAAGACGGTAAGGATAAAGAACACTTCTTCCTGACAGCATTCTCGCGTAGGCTTCTCTTTTTTTTCTTCTAAATTTCCCCTCTTTCCAGGTGAATCTTCCAAAGAGATTTGCGTACGTGGATTACAAGAGCAAATCGGATGTTGAAAAAGCTCAACAGTTCATGGATGGGGTTGGCATTCTTTTTCTTTCTTTTCTTTGTTTTTTTTTTCTGTATGGACTCGTCATCAGTGTAAAGCTTACAAGAAAGGTATCCCTGGCACGAGGGGTGTCTCCAAAACGAGACGCTGCGCCACCGCGACGAAGGCCACCAGCTTCGTCGCCGGTAAGGCGACGGTCACCTTCACCAGGATTCCGAAGGCGACGGAGGTCTCCAAACAGGTAAATTTTCTCTCGGCCGTCCTCATCGTGATTCTAATGCGCTATATGAATTTGCAGGAGCCCAATACGAAGGCCTATGGGTCGTCAGCGATCGCCAGCTCCTTACAGGCGCAGGTATGCAATAGAAAAGCTTTATGTGTTCTGAGGTTTTACCGCTGTACTATTCGCAACCAGGTCACCACTTCCAGTCAGGCGAGTACGTACACCACCACGGAGGTCTTCCCCAGTTCGACGTCGTTCAAGGACCCCTCCACCGAGGCGTATGCGCTCGCCTCCAAGGCGGATGATGCGATCGCGTTCCAGATCGCGTTCGGCTTTTAGAAGGTTTGTTGTCCTTGCTTCAAATTCTTGCTGGCTAACAGAATACTGTCTTTCCAGAGCAAGATCACCACCAAACAGGCGGGGCAGGTGAAGCTCCTACTCATCCGGATCTCCTAGTCCAGTGAGAAGAGTAAGTAGCTGTAATACTTCTCAATCCTGTTTTTGTTTTCTCACTGCTGCAAAAGCAGAGATCACCTGTCCGGGGGGGAGCAAGGAAATCTACGAGAAGCAGAAGTCCAAAGAGGTATCCTTTCGCTGTCTTCGCTTTCCACTAACTTTCTCTTTGATTGTAGAGCTACCAGCAGCAGTCCCAGCCGAAGTCCTGTTTCTCCAAAGAACACCAACCAGTAAGCTCTCAAACTGCAATCAATTCAGAACAAGAACAGTCTTAATTCTTGAGGTTGTGACAGGGCAACGAAAGCCAAGTGAGCTGCGGGCTGCAAAGTCGATTCCACAGCGAGTCCCTCAACCTCTCTGCCCAGCATTTTTCCTGCATTATTTATTTTTGTATAAGCATGTTTAATAGCCTGCTTGCTTGCTTGCATTCTTTCTTTTCGACTTACTGATAGTTTGTTTGCGCTTGAAATTGCATGGCTGTGTGCTTTTGTCGAGATAGACTTTTGATGAAATACAACCTCTCTTTTGGCTTGGAGTTCGAGAGCACGGCTTTTTCGCGTTTGTTTCCAACGCCTGTGGCTACAAAGGATAAAGGTTTCCACATTTTGACACCTCTGCTTCAGAAACACAGCTTTGTGGACACCTTTGTTTTTGGCAGTGGTCCCAGTAAATTGTTCTTGTGCTTCCTGGCAGATGATAAGGAGCTTGAGAGATTGACACCTCTGAGGCAAACATCATCCACCCAGAGGCAAGCTTGAACACGTCCTCAACAATGGCATGGTTAACATGCTTTGTAAAGATTATGGTTTTGTTTACCTGCGCCATCTTGCTGGGCCTCTCGACGATCTAGTTAATCTGTGTCCAGAAGGCACGTCATTAAAATGTTAAACCGAATTCAAAGCACCATTCGGAAATCAACTTTGACTATGGGTTGACCGGGCAAGCAAGACTTTGTCCCAATTGTTTTGCACGAGGGAAAAGGTGGCTGAAGCAGTGGTGAAGGTGCAAATTCCAACTTCATCACGTCACCTTTGCAAATATGCCACTTGGGCTATGTTGAGATGGTTGTTATTATTTTGCTAAGTTTCTATATGAAACCATGAACTATTTAGGAGGAGCCAGAGAACGTCGCCTTGAGCTGCCGGACCGCATTCTCATCAATAAAGAACGTCTTGATGAGCACCTCGTCCAGGATGTCCGATCCAAACATGGAGCTTGCAATGAGCTGGATGCCCGGTGACTGCGAATCCAGCGTCACGACGGCCATGGCGGTGGTGTTGCCAACGTTGAGCTGCCAGTGGATCAAACCCCGCGGGAAGATCATCACGTCGCCTTTGGAGATGACCCAAGCAAAGAGCTGGTTCTGGGTGGTGACGAATCCGGCGTACAAGCTCCCTTCCACGACGTAGATGATCTCCGAACTATTTAGGAAAATGTAGCCTTGAGCTGCCGAACTGCATTCTCATCAATAAAGAAGGTCTTGACGAGCACCTCGTCCAGGATGTCCGATCCAAACATGGAGCTTGCGATAAGCTGGAAGCCCGGTGACTGCGAATCCAGCGTCACGATGGCCATGGCGGTGGTGTTACCAACGTTGAGCTGCCAGTGGATCAAACCCCGCGGGAAGATCATCACGTCGCCTTTGGAGATGACCCGAGCAAAGAGCTGGTTCTGGGTGGTGACGAATCCGGCGTACAAGCTCCCTTCCACGACGTAGATGATCTCTGAGCCTCGCGGGTGCGTGTGTGGAGGGATGAGACCGCCGGGAGCAAAGTCGAGCCTGGCTATGGAGAGGCCGAGAGAGTTGAGCCCCGGATAACTGTGGACGAAGCCAAACACCGCGTCGGCTCTCGATGGGCCGCTGGTGTTTGCGGAGTTTCGAAGGCCCGAGAAGATGAAATCCTCGGTGGTGGTGTTGGCTGCTCGCTTGCAAGGGTAGCCATTGAGGGTGAGGTCCTTTGCGAGGTCGGCCACACAAAAGTCCTGGAGGGGATCGGCGTCGGAGGCTGTGATCACCTGGAAGATTGGTGCTGCGATGACGAGAAATTGGAGGAGTGTGATCATCATTGTGTTCTTGAGTGATCCATGGAACTTGAGGAAACAAACGAGAGAGATGAATTAGAAGAGTGACCTCTTTCTTTGATTGAGTTGTGAGATGGTTGTGAAAGTATTTAAAAGATGGAAAGGCTTGGAGAAGGTTCCATGAAACACAGCAGTTGCGATGGGATCCGTCACTCTGTGTTTGACAATGTGGTGCTCTGCCCACGTCTTATATATTACTTCTTGTATCCTTTGAAGTGGGCCACTACTTATTGAATAAATCTTTGCAGCGTTGGTTGAAGAAATCTTACTTACGTCATTATTATTAATATTTTATAAGAAATTTATCTGTAACTTTAGAATATTCTTCATTCTAATGGTTGTAATTTTTTCTGCCATTCAACTTTTTCTAATTTGAATTTTCTTAGTTAAATTAGTATAAATAATGTGTTTATGTTTTGAAACCATTAAAACTATAATTTTGTCACTCCTATGAATCATCTTTAGAAAATAACAAATGATACCAGTTTTAATAAAATTCAGTAACTCCATTTGTCACCTAAAATTTTAGAAGTGCTTAAAATGTATAAATTATTTGTTTTGTGTCTAAAGGCCATTAATTTTTTTCTCTTTCCACTACTTTAGTACATTCTAAGATAAACAATTCAATTTATACAAAAGATCAATAAAGTTGAAGTGCAAAATAATGAAATAGTAGTTAAAAATTATAATTAATATTTTCTATATACTCTCCAATTTCTAAAATGGTTTGGATCATTTAAATTTTTTTTATAACTTAGAGTTTTGTTTTACACTTCTAAACAAGATTTATTACTATTTCTAAATTATTTCATCCAAACATTAAAAAATTTAAACTTATCCACAGCGATATATAATAAAAATCATACAAAAATCATAGGAATGATTATAATGTAGGACAATGTGAAAAATATTTTTATTAAAGATGAAAATTATTTAATTTAAATGTGTAAGATTTGTGTGTGTGTGTGTGTGTGTTTCTCTCTCTCTCTCTCTCTCTATATATATATATATGTATGTGTGTGTATGTATATATATCTATGTGTGTGTGTGTGTGTGTGTGTATATGTGAGGGCCAAGTGTACGGTTACGATGCCGTATACTAATATTAGCGTAGTGGCTGTCGGATTGGTTTCAATCTGGACCATTCGCTCTTGTATATAAGCTAAGGTTTTTGGGCTAATTAATATGCACATTTTTATATTCCCTTTCCATATTCTAAGCACTCACATTGGTGGAGATGAGGGGCACTTTTGATTGTCCCTAAGAAGTACTTGAATTTGGGATTTTGGTTTAGACCTAGCTTTTGCATCGTCTAAATCTAACTTTTTCCATTTTCTTTCTTTTTGCTATTTCTTTTCAGGGTTTTAGTTTAGATTTAGCTTTTTGCATTGTCTAGATCTACCATTTCCTTCTAGCTTTTTGTCATTTCTCTTCTTTTTCTCTTTTTTTTTCGTTCATCTTCATGGCAGATTAACAATCTCCTCTTTTGACTCTAGAGCAGCAGTTGGTACAATTGCTTGATACTATGCGCTTGCAATTGAACAACCAAACTCAGTTGATGGTAGCGTTCACGGCACGTGGTACAACTCCTCCTGCTCTTGGTGCCAATCCTTGCGTTCGACCGGAGTTCTTTCGCGGGAATCCTGGGGATGATGTGTACCATTGGTTTAATCACTTCACGATGATTGCCACATATCATTCTTGGGATGATGCTCGACGGTTGCGTGAGTTTCCCACGTGTCTTCAAAGGGCGGCGTTGCAGTGGTACAATGGTTTGAGCGCAGCCACTTGTGGGGATTGGAGTGTTCTCCCGGACGTCTTCAAACGCGCCTTCGAACATGCCGATGATTTTGATGATGCTTTCCAACAATTGCATCGTCTTTGCCAAGGGCCATCTGAGTCGGTGATGCAATTTGGCGTTCGTTTCCAAAGTCTTTTGCTTCGTGCAGAGCCAAATATGTCGGAGCGGATTAAGCTAGGAATGTTGTGGCCAGCACTTCATCAAGATCTTGTCGGACTTGTGCATGCACTTGCTCCTGCCACCCTTGACAATGCTCTTCACTTGGCACAACGTTATGAGACGTCGCCTTTTCCACTTCTCGCTGCACGTTCTTCAGCTCCACTTCTTATGGGTGATGGTCCTGTTCCAATGGAGGTTGATGCTGCTGCTGCTCGAGTCCAAGGACAAGCGCGAGGACGTGGTCGTAGCCGTGATGTTCGCTGCTGGGTGTGTGATGAAGTTGGTCATACTTATCGGCATTGCTATCGTTTTCCAGATTGGCGACCTCCATTCCTGGGTGGAGACCTTGGCGTCAGCAACGTCTTATGGGTGTTGCTGCAGTGGAAGGTCTGGACACCGAGATGCATCCGGGAAACGAGGAGTCGTGCAAGTAACGGAGGGACCTTGTGCGAATAAATTAGTGACCCCTCCATCTTTCTTTCAGGAGTATCATCAAGGGGTTCACTCGGCACCGGTTCATCCAGTGTTTACTTTCTAAGCTCGTTTTTATAACAAAAGGTCTCCTATTATTCTCTCCGTATTGGTTGATACAGGTTTGAGTTTATCTTCTATTGCTCGACTTGTTGCCACACGTTGTCGTCTACACTTGCGTCATGCGGCGGAACCAGTTTTCATTCTTTATGGCAACGGCCATACACATGCATGTGCACGGGATGAGGTGGACCTGGTTGTGCGTGTGGGCGATCTCAAGCTTGAGTTGCAGTCATTGCGGGTGGTGCCGAGTCAAGCTTTTGACTTCATTCTTGGTATGGATTGGTTGCAACACAATCCTGCCAAGTGTGACTTTGAGGTTTCTCCCCCTTGTCTCATACTTCCTTATGTTTCATCCATTCCTCTTACTTCCATACCTCTTCGTCCCTCTACTTCTACCTCTGCTTCCATTACTTCTGTTCCCCCACTCTTTCCTTCTGTGTTTCCATTTTGTTTTGTTTTTCCCTTTTCCAATCCCTCCGATGATCTTTGTGTTGCAGCAATTGATCAGCACAAAATAAATAAGGCCATCTTCAAGGCGATATTGAGAATGTAAATGCCTGAAAGGCAAGTCATCAGCAAGTGATGCAGGATTCTCAAACCCATCTCAAAACCTTCGAATCCACAGCTCAATCTTTTGAGCCTCGCGAACCTCAATAAAAGAAGGTAGATTTTGCTCTACACCTTGTGGACATTGAACGTTAAGGACAGCAACTACTGACGACACAGAATCCTCATCTAGAAAATCCACAGATGCTGACACTCACAATCCGGAGATCAGATGAAAGATGACGTTGATGACTTCAGCAATGCTCGCAATGGTGTAGTGCGATCGGAAAGATGATCCACAAAACAACCAAGATATTGCACCTTACCCAAAAAGCACTGCACACCATTCACTTTGAAGTAGGGAACTTTAGAACAGCCACAAGTTTGTCAGGATTAACTTGCAAACCCTCACGAGAAATACGGTACCCAAGATAAGTTGTGTCCTTGGACCCAAACACGCACTTTGACTGCTTCAGCTTTAAACCAACGTTGTATAGTCGATCCAACACTTTACAAATATCACGAACGTACTCCTCCCACATCCCCTCCGAGTGGATCAAGACATCATCAATGAAGTCAGCAGTCACCTCTGGTATATCGCAAAGAACCTCGTCCATCATCCGCTGGAAAGTTGCTGGAGCATTGTTCAAACCAAACGACATCACCAAGAACTCGTACAAACCAAATGGTGTACAAAAAGCAGTCTTATGAATATCTTCTTCGGCCATCGGTACTTGCCAATACCCAGAAATAAGATTTAGCTTGGTGAACCAACGACTTCGCCCCAAACGATCCAAGAGATCAGCAGTGTGAGGAAGAGGATACACATCTGGAATCGTCACTTCGTTTAACGGATGATAGTCGATGCAGAAACGAATACTCCCATCAGGCTTTGTTACAAGATGAGGTTTACATGCCCAAGGACTTCGTGACTTCCGAATAACACTCTTCTCCAGCATTTCCTTAACGTTTGCTTGTAAAATCTTGATCTCCTTAGGTGATCGACGACGAACAGGAACCTTGATTGGACGAGCATCCCCGGTTGGAATCGGATGACGTGTGGCAATCTTAGCCCCAGACGATAGATCAAATTCAAAGAGATCAGAATACTCCTTCATGTGGGGACGGATCCTGATGATCATTTACGGCTGGTGGTGCCTTCGGTGTTTATTCCGCGATTTCTCCATGCCTACCATGATTCTCTTGTTCTAGGTGGGCATATAGGACACCGTCGTGTCACCGAAAAACTGTGCAGGTCTTTCTATTGGCCGGAGATGCGATGTGATATTATCCGGTATGTGCGTAGCTGTGTTTGGTGCCAAGCTCGTAATACTCCCCCTCGTGCTGTGGAAGGACGGTTGGAGTCAATTGCAGTTTCCCGTCCGTTTGAGTTAGTGGCGTTTGATCTTATGGGACTTTTCCACGGTTGATTGCTGGTAATGAGTATGTTATTTTTGCTTCTGACTACTTGACTCGTTGGGTGGAAGTTGGTGCTCTTGCTAGCGCCTTTGCAACTGCTGTTAGATACTTCTTCCTCAATCGAGTGGTGTTCCAGCATTCTTGTCCAGAGCGGATTCTTTTGGATAATGGTCCCGCATTTATGGCTAAGGCATTTCATGTTTTGACGTCTCAATTAGGGATATGCCACACTTTCACGAGTGCTTATCATCCACAATCAGACGGTCTGGTGGAATGGTTTGTTCAGACATTCAAGGGGATGATTGCGAAGTATGTGAACTTTTAGCATTCGGATTGGGATGGTTATTTGCCATCTCTTCGGTATGCATATGTTACAGGGGTGCAAAGTTCTATTGGTGCTTCACCATATAAACTTCTATATGGTCATGATCCAATATTACCAATGGAGTTGGGTTTACCTTCGCGATTGCCACGAGCTGCAGATGCTAGATCATGGGATCGGTATTTAACGAGCATTCTTCCACTTGTTCGAGCAAAGTCTGCCGAACACTTAGGCTGCGTACAAGTGGGACAACAACGACATTACAACTCCCATCATCGTCCACCTATGGAGTACAAAGTGGATGATTTGGTGTTAGTTCGTTTTCCCCATCTTACAGTACGTGGTTTATCTAAGGGGCTTCTTGTGCAATGGAAAGGACCGTATTGGGTGTTGCGGCAAGTTGGACCACAAGTTTATGAGGTTCGGCATGACGTTCAGCAGGCCGATCCTCCAGAAATTGTGCATGTGCAATGGCTAAAACGTTTCGTACAAAGGGATCAAAAGGAGTTAATACCACCTACAAATCCACCGATGCCTCCTTTTTACATTCCTCCGGATCCCGGCCCATCTTCAAGAGAACCTTGATGGTCTTCCATTATCCCAAGAGGAGGGGATGATGTGAGGGCCAAGTGTACGGTTACGATGCCGTATACTAATATTAGCGTAATGGGATTTTGGTAGCCGTTCGATTGGTTTCAATTTGGACCACTCACTCTTGTATATAAGCTAAGGTTTTTGGGCTAATAAATATGCACATTTCTGTATTCCCTTTCCATATATATATATATATATATAAATAAGTGCTTGGAATATGGAAAGGGAATACAGAAATGTGCATATATATATCTGTGTGTGTGTATGTGTATGTGTATGTGTATGTGTATGTGTATGTATATGTATATGTATCTGTGTATATATTGTGTGTGTATGTATTACACTGGCTACATACTACATTAATTATAGTATTATAGCATATAGACCATTAAGGATTAAATCTAGTCCATCCACTCTTGTATATAAGTCTAAACCCCAATCAATATACTTATCTTGAGCACTCAAGCATAAAATGCAAAAATATTCATAAAGATATTATTGATATCAAGGAATTGCAAAAATAAAAATAATTTATTCTTTATATTGTAATGCACCTTATGTCTCTCCAATTGAAAAAGGGTATTATAACAATATACTAGCACTTGCCTAGCATATGCTGTGTAATTAGCAAAATACTGTTTTGATTTTTTAATATATTAAAAACTAAATTAGAATAGTATTGAAACAACAAATATTATATTCCACTTTAATTGAGAGAATTATGCCTAGAAAATGTTAGATGAATCAAAAATAAATTCTTGTAAACTTGATAATGTAACTATTTAGAACAAAATATATTCATTCATAAAAATATTATATACAAATTATTATTTAGAAATATGAATATATTTTAGAACAAATTGACAAATAAAAAATTAAAAACAAATAAAAGAGAATAATTAGTGTAAAAAATTAATTAATTATAAGTTTTACTCAAAATATAAAACAATAAGTTTTTAGGAACATTAATATATTACTACCCAGATCCAATCAAAAAAATAATTATTTGTAAATATATATAATAAATTCAAATCTTATATTCCATAGTATTATATACTATAAATTAGTAAAAATATTTTAAAATATTATTGTTTAATCAAATACTACATACATTATCGTAGTTTTTTCTGACAATTATAAATAACTAAGGCTACATATAAAAATATAATATGTAATTTTATTGTTAAAGCCCCCCACAGTTGTGATTTAGCCAAAAAATGATGTCTGTTTGAGAGAAACCCTAATCATCTAGTAATAAACCTTACATTTTAACTTCTAATATGGTTTCAACATTTTGATCTTTTGCACTTTTGATCTAATGTGGTTTATAATTAAAGTGACTACTTTTGAGTGAGGATAGGCAGATTCCTGTGCAAAATGCCTGTGAAAAATTAAGTTAGATTTGTGAGGTTCATGAGATTTGGGGAGTTCTCATCATGACTTATTTTTCACTCTTTGTTCTCAAGTAACGAACTTTGAACTACAGTCTATATTGCGGTGGGGGGGAGGCAGGGTTTCACTGTGAGTTAGTTCAACTTGGAATTTTTCTCACACCTCTTACTGCCATTTTCATCAGGATATACAGCAAAAAATAGGTCGGGAGATACAAAGTGTCTCCTTATTAACTGGAACTGGTTTCATTGGAATTCTTTGCAAGTTAAGACGCTTTTTCGACCGATTGTGTCTAAAAGGCCCCTGCCTCACGCTGTTCTTGAGTCACTAAAAGACATCAACGTTTGATGCAGGAGACATTTAATGGGAAAATGTTCTCGATCTTCAGCTGCATGCTCAAGTTCCTCCAGGAGCTCACCGCCATCCGGACTTCGAGAGCGCCCGGCTGGTAGTGACGGACATAGTGAACGCATCCAAAGTGTATTCCAGCTTCTTATCTTCAGTGGGAGCATCAGCAAATGATGATGATGAGAGGCAGATGATCGTCGTGGATGGCTGGCTGGAGTTTGAGGCCGTAGCTCGAATCGCTGTGCACATCAAGGAGAGTAGACGTGCTGCTACTAGAAAAGACCGATGGCTTCTAGTGTGGTAAGAAAAAGTTCCATGTAACTGATTTGGTTTCCTTTTGTTAGAGCTATGGCCCCAGTGACTCATGAAACTTTCCTATAGAGATTTTGGAAGCCACTTCCAATGCACGTAAGTAGAACCGTGCCTGTCGCCGGGTCAGGCTTGATACTAAACTGCACTCCCAAGAATTCTTTGATGTGTTGCAGCGTCTTGATACTGTAAGAAGAGAGCTTACCAACCCTGACTTTGGAAACATCTTCCAGGCACAGAGCACAGAGGATGAACAGCAAACCCTGTATGGCAAACAGGAAAGTTTGTGAGATTGCCTTCTTTCCTTTCCAGCTTCACAGATAGATACCTGGTGAGTTGAATCTACAACTCCTCCCAGATTTATCTCCTGTAGCAAGGACATGGCTGCTTGCGTCCCTAGGTCCTCTGGAAGCTGGAGCTCAGATGCTCCTGAATGCGTAGCCGCACACTCGAAGCTTAAAATGCAGCCGGTGGTCGTTTCTGCCACCAGTGAGATCCCATAGCCCGGAGATCTGTGCCATGACAAAGGAAGCAAGATGAAAAAAGTTTACTTTGCAGCACAAAATCATGGAACTTACTTCCCGGACTCCGAACCAGTGTAGTGATCAGTAAAGATGTACACGTTGGGGAGCAAGCGATTTAGCACGCCACATTCAATTGGCCATATGAGGTGAGACACATGTGGAGTAACTTACTCCTCAGATATGTTTCACCATGCCCTCATCCACCCATGTAGCAGCCTGGCGAAGGATTCTTAACGAGGAGAGAAAGAAAAGAAGAGGAGTTTGGAGAAACTACCGTGAGGCTCTTGGGGACAATGGGAACTTTGAGGATGACTTCACTACCACCAAAGGGAGGAGCTCCACGGGCAACAACCTTGAGTTCTAGGCCTTCAATTGGAACACCAAAGTGCTTAAGCATTTTGGCAGTGTTGCTGTGCGAAAGGTGTCGACGCAGGGGTCCCTGCTGTCATTTGTAATGCCTGTCACAGGCCACAAAGAATCCTAGTTAACAACCGAGAGACTTGGAAATCGAAACATGAAGAAGAAAGAAACAAGGAAGGAAAAGGAAAAAAACGATATGGATATGGAGGAAAACATACCTCTCAATGTGATCGAAAGCGGCTTCTTTCCAAACAATCCCAAGATGATGAGAGGCTCAAGAAAATATCCAATTCCGCGACTTACTGCACTTCCAGGCCACCACATCTTTCTTCTTCATCCCTTGGAACACACCAATTGCGCCTCGCAAGCTGCCACATGCAGCATACATGTCAATCAGTGCAGTAGACACGATCAAGCTCGAATCCCAGCTAGCAACAACGATTTGGGAGTGGATTTGCTTACCTACCGGAAGAAATCTTGATCCACAGCACGCTCCAAGGGCCGTGACGGACTTGATCCTGCCCAGAGTGACGCCGTGGAGCAGCAATCTCCAGTCAACACTTTGCATGTGCCACGTGTCGCTAGGCCTTCTTCTCCTACTTGGCCACCTCCCATTGGCGGGAGCAAACATTAGCATGATTATTCACTTGGTTAAAAAAATAACCCCTTTACAGTTACCCCCCATCAGATGGTTGTGATTAGCTAGATTCGACAACTCAGAAAGTTTGGCAACTCCTCCTTATTGTGATAGATGTGTACAAGAATGATTTATCATGCTTAAACCATAATAACAACTTACTATGTATTTTTCACTTCAATGGAGAGCTACATACCTCATACACAAGGCTAAAATTTTATGTGGCAAAAACAATGCGATAAAATGGCCTCTATATCATCGAGCATGGTTACGATCTGTGATTATGCCAGGAAAGGGCAATTGCCAGAAGCGAAACATGTTTTCGAAAGAATGCCTCAGCTAGATACTGCATGCTGTAATGCAATGCTCGCGGCTTATTCACGATACAGATTGCTAGATTTGGCCCATCAAACGTTTGAGAGCATACCTCAGCCGAATCTCATTTCATGGTCCACCATTATCTCTGCTTATGCCCAAGCTGGGCATCTTGATAGCGCCTGAGAACTGCTTTGCCTTATGCCTTTGCACAATCTTGTGCTGTGGACTGCGATGCTCGTGGCGCACGTTCGAGCCGGCTCGCTGTCTGTAGCAGAGAATATCTTTGACATGATGCTCGAAAGAGATCTTGCATGCTTCAATACTTTGCTTGCGGCATACGCCATGATCCGGCTCGCAAACCAGGCCGAGAGATTCCGCAATGGCCATGCCCAAAAGGTTTGGGAGAACATGCCCCAGAGGAATTAGTTTCCTGGAACACAATGCTGGGTCTCTACTTAGACTGCGGCAAATTAGATGCTGCCAAGCTCGTGTTTGAGAACATGCCGGAGGGGAATCTAGCCTCGTGGACTTCCATGGTCAGAGCATATGCCGAGGCCGGATACCCAGAATATGCCCAAAGTATCTTTCTACACGACCTCGTTTACTTGTCCACGACACTATATCTCTCCATGGCATCCGGTTAAATATTTTCTTTGCCTGATCTACGTGACCATTGTTACTATACGCAGCCAACCATAGTTGCCGCAGCTGCTCAGTATGGGTATTTGGAAGAATCCTTACGATTGCCGTACTGCATGCCGTATTGGAACACTTTGGCGTGCAATGCCGTGCTAGCAGCCTTGGCGAAAGCTAATAGAGTGCAGCAATTAGAAATTATGATCAATTATATTTTGGAAAAAGATATTGTAACGTGGAACATACTTTTGACTGCATATGCCACGAATGGGGATTTTGAGCGAGACATGGACCTTTTCACTTTTGCGTTCGAGAAAAATATGGTATCCTGGAATATTGTGGTATCGTTTCTTGCTTGCAGGGACCAATTGGAGGAAGCGAGAATCTATTTTGAAACTATGCCGGAGCAAAACACTGTACCATTATGCGCATTAATTTCTGCATACGCCCTAATGGGGCACCTAGACGAGGCAAGACAATTTTCCAGAGCTGCACATATTGAGAGCACTGAAATAAAAACAGCAATGTTCAGCGCGTTTGCGGAAAATGGATGTGTAGTAGAAGCCAAATATCTGTTTGAAAGTGGTACAAATCATGATTTGGTGTCGTGGACTGCTTTTATGACCGCATTTGCCCTTAATGGGCATTTTTGTCGTTGCGGGTCCTTGTTCTTGCGTATGCCCGAAAGGGACGTGGTTGCATGGACCACACTGCTTGCAGCTTACGCACAGAACGGCAGGTCCGACGAGGCACTATACGTTTTCCACTCCATGAACGCCATGGACGTGTCCGTGGATGGATGCTTTGGCTGTGCGCTCGTGGCATGCAGCCACGTTGGCAGCGTCTACGCGGCAAGATCTTGCTTCGTGTCGATAGAGATGGACTTCCATGTACAGCCCGTGAAGCTCCACTTTCGGTGCATGATCGATGTCTTGGGGAGAGCCGGGTATTTGCATTCTGCCCAGGAGCTGCTCAAAACCATGCCCTTCGAGCCCGAGACTGTGGACTGGAAGTGCCTCTTGGGGGCATGTAGGAGCTACAGATCCTCCGTTGAGTTTGGGAATTTCGTTGCCAAGAATGTCATTGACAAGGATCCGAGAGGAGCTACTGGTTATGTCCTTGCAGCCAACATGATGGTCTCCTAGTTCTAAGCAAGATCTCAAACTTCGACCATTTCGTCGTGATGGTTGTTCAATTGTTCATGGCTATCGATTCTCGGCAGCACGAAACTCTACGCCAACGTAACAAAGTCTACGGCATTAGCACGCCATTCACTCTTTCTTTAAGCTCTTTGTCGCGTGTGGCAACCAGTGTCTGGATCCCGGGGAGCGTCCAGTGCAGCACCCGGTTGCCAAAAAACATCCGGAGGAGACCCGAAACAAGAAGCTTGTCATTGGCGCTTACCTTGTGCGCCACCGGGAAGCTCAGAATGCTGCTCTCGTAGACCGTGCTGTCACAAACAATCGCTCCTACGAGCAGCAGTCTTCTCTTCTCAGTCACAGGCGAGAAGCTGCGTTCGATATCCTCGTTGTGCACAATCTTGTCGAAAACGAGCCTGGCGTTGAGTGCCCTGGCCGCCTCCTCGGTTCGCAGCCTCACTCGTTCCTCCAGCTCCACCAACAAGCTCTTCTTGTCTGGATAGCGCTGGAAGCTCTCCCAGAGGAGCTTGGCACTACCGCTTTTGATCGTCCCTTTGGATTCAAGCTGACGTCTGAATTCCTTGACGCTGCTGCTCGAGATCTTGTTTCCGGGCTTGCCAGGCTTGACCATCACGTAGCCGAGAGGATGGATCTCTGCACAGCCCCACCAGCCATCGCCGAGCACCAGGCAGTGGAGCCTGTTTGCCGACGAGTTCCTGATCGCTGCCCCCATGCCCGTCTGGCTCAGTGCCTGGTACATGCAGTCCGGCCACTTGGTTTCGTCCCTCCCGCCTTGCACCACCACAAGAACAGCGCTGGGAAGACTCTTGTCTAGCTTGAAATCGTGAGTGTGGCATTTGATCACGTCGTTAAGCTCCTGCTCGCAGCGAGCGGAGGTGGCTTTGGCTTTGTACTTCCGTGGTTCTCCGTCGATGAGCTCTCCGGGCTTTGGAGAGAATCGCGCGAGTAAGTTGGAGAGCAAAGCCGTGAGGAGCCATGCCCGCGTACTTCCTTTGAGACTGCCGTAAGCGCTGCCGTGCCTTTGGATCTCGAAAAGAAGCTCACCCAGGAGGAATTGTGACACCTCTTCGCTCACGAGGGCGCCATCGCCACCAAATTTCTTGACCCTCCCTTGCTCTACCTGGACCAGCGGCTGCTCCAGACTCAACACACTGCTAGGGTGTGGCTCCATCAAGTTTTTAGGATTCTTGCGGGCGGGAATCTCGGGGATGGTGTTTCGTTGGAGGTTGAGAACTCTAGCGTAATGAAGACACAAGAATCTTTGTCAATTTCGATTCGAAAGAGCATCGTTCACGCAGCAATCTTTGTAAAGAAGCTTCAATGTAGTGAAGTGAAAATCTAGAACAGTTTAAACTAGGAACCATTAAATTTACATAATGTGAAACACTGGAGTCTTGGTGAAAAACTCGGTGATCACCAAGGCGAGGAAGCCAAGCATCGCGGTTCGCCCATTCCAGCGCTCCGCCATGGCTCTAAATGGCCCAAACGATCTGCTGTCCGGGCTCTCGCCCTTAAACATGGGCACCAGCGACGCGTACGCGAATAGCTGTGCCACCGCCAGAAAATGGAAAAGACCAGTGCTCCCCGGCGAGTAGAGCTGCTCCGCCACCGTTTGTCCCGTCATTCGCTCCACTGCGAATGCCCACACCAATCCTACCATTGCCTGTTTGACAAGTTCACGTTAGTTACTTGGTTGATCTAGAAAAAAACGCGAAGAAAAATCACCAATCGCTTACCAGTCTTCCGTTGATCGTTTCCGGGCCGGCTCCATCGAACGCCATCAAGCTGGGGAACGATCGATCGCCAGTCTCTGGTCGCCTCTCGACCTCTGGCCTGGGATAGAAGGATCCGGACGATGGGACGGCTCCAAACACGGAGCGCTTCTCCGACTCGTTCTCGGCCTGGTTCTTGAGCACCTCCTCGCGGGTTATCTCCTTCTTGGTGCCGTCGAGAACGCCACTGATGCCGCCATCGCCACCATCCCTTGATTTGTTCGAGGACGCTCTTACTACTACTAGATTTCTTGTCCCGATGGAGCTTGTGGGCGATTGCGATTGGACATGGATTTTGTTGGAGATGAGCGAGGAAGAAGAGAGAGCTGCGATACCGCTGCCTGTGACGAGTGCCATTTTTTTGAGCTGGGAGCTAGCTAGAACAAAATTCAACAGTGCAACAATGAGCTACTTTCTTTGATGTTTGATGGCAAATGACACACAGCTATTTATACGGAGTGGGGATTGTATAACGTGGCAAAATTGACTTTCCATACGTGGCAAAATCGAGGTTTCGGCTCGTGTCCACTGTATGTGTCGCATCTTGTGCGGTGAAAATGGCCACAGGTAAAAGTTATTTGATTTTACAAGACAAAGTTCCTCTCTATACAGATGTGTTGGTTTAAAACTCACCCAGGCGTTTTGTCACGGGATCCTGTAGAGTAACCTGCAGCATGCAAGCTGCACTGCCGTCGTCGCGGGTCCTTGGTAAACCCGTTTTTT
>NW_003314277.1:124226-133425 GCF_000143415.4 Selaginella moellendorffii
AGAAGGAAAAAAAATAATTCAACCATAAAAATGCAAATCAGTACAATGGCACAAGATTGCAATGCTGAAAAGACTGAGAGCTTTAGCCAACAGTTAGCCCCTCTATTTAGCATAGGAGGTTGCTTGGTGTGCTAAGTAGAGGGGCACTGTTGTTTGGTGTGATAAGTAGAGACTTCCTGTAACACAACATGTTGTTTCACTCCCTCTCCACTTATGTGGAGGTGCACCTCCTTTTTGTATTTTCTGCCCATCTCCCATATGTTGCCACATGACCCTTCTGCCTACTACTATCGAAAACGCTTAGGTGAGTTTGACACCAACACATCTGTATAGAGAGGAACTTTGTCTTGTAAAATCAAATAAAAAATAAATATTGCACTCATGATAACAACAACAGCTTATATCATGAATGTTGATTCATATGAGATTTTGAGACAAAGAAGTGCTTATTAATAATAATGAAAAATCAAAACAAACTTGCAATTATCTATTTCCAAAAGGGATTGCATTATATTTGTTTATTTGAATACATACGAATTAGACTCCTCAAATTTAATGATTATATAAACTGCTGAATCAAGCCCAAGGGATTATAAGAAGTTTAAAGAATCATTGTCCTGGATTTAGTGGATTTGTGTGAGTCACTTATAAGTTGCATTTTTTCTATTTATTATAAACATATATATTTATGTAAAGGAGTTATTGCAATAATTTTTTTCCTTTTTTACCAAATAATCTAAAGGTCAGCATCATGAATTTATAAAAACAACTTACAAAGCTAAACAAATTGAACACATGAAAATATCTTACTTTCATTAACATCTACATTAAAAATGCCATAGTTTTTTTAAAGTAGGGAATGATAATATTTTTACTTTCCATATTTTTTTACAACCCAATAGATGAAAAAAACATATGGAACCGAATTAATGTATAATTGATTTTCTTTACAAAAATAAAAATGCAAATAAAATGAAAACACCAACCTATAGGCTGGTGTAACACTGGAAAGCAATCAATAGGCTATTACAATAATAGTTCCATCATCCATCACTCAAACCAAGGGAAATTACATACAGGCAAAAGCAAATCTTCCCCCATTAATGATACTTTTCGAAATAAGAATCAATGGATATTATTTTTTGCTTTATTGGATGCTCAAAATCTAATAGTATTTAAGCTTCCAACCTATATGTTTATATTTATAATTATCTAAAATTTTATACAGTTCAGTTTAGCTAGCTTAAGCTAGTGGTTAGAGAAGTGACTAGATCAACACCTTGCCATCACCACTTCAGGTTCTTGAATGCCACGAGGTCACCTTAATTGAGGAGCCACAAGCCATGTAAATAGAAATGTCAAACTGTGTTAGTGCTGAAAGGTCAAATGAAAGAGAAATTATGTGATATAGGTTATAGGCATAAGGAAGTTCCAATGGATGCAACTTGATATGAACCACAGGAATATTCCAAGAATATTTTATGGCATGTGGGATTTAAGGCCGTAATGCATTAAGGGCTGGGAGGTTGGCCTAGGGTTTGCTCTCTTGTTCATTTCATTAGTATAAGAGTAGCACATTCTTTTAGGGATGGCGGGTGAGCAAAACATTGATCCTAATGAGGAGTATGGTATTAATGTGTAAGCAACCAAAGGAAATGACTCAAGAGAAGATCCATAGGGGTTCAAATATAAAGGGAAAAGGCCCATGAACAAAAGTGCATCTTCTTTTCCAATCCGTTAAGGGTTTTGGGATATTTGAGGTTAAACGTACTTGGGTTTGAATTGTACTGGGCTGAGTGAGTTTACATTTGGTATAAGAGTGGTCTCAGGTCTAACTCTGTTGGTTGGCTAAGAGAATCATACCACATATTGATTGACATCTAGTAGGTCTAGTTTGCTCTCAATTGGGCTCGACCCGAGGGGTAGGGTGTCAAGAGAGCGGGGCTCGAGAGAGAGTTGCGCCTCTCAGTTTCCGTTCACGAGGGCGTAAACTTGCAAGGAAGCGTGATGGATTGTAAGCAACTAAAGGGAACGACTCGAGAGACAATCCATAAGGGTTCAAATATAAGGGAAAGGGCCTATGAACAAGAGTGCACCCCCGTTTCCAAAGTCTTGGGATATTTAGGGTTAAGCGTCCTTGGGTTTGAATAGTACTGGGCTGGGTGACCTCCCAGGAAGTCCAATCTCAGGAGCATACATAATGATGATAGCCATGACGATGCGAAAGAGACTCTTGATAATGTCGTTGTGTGATGATAGCCAAAGAGACTCTTGATAATGTCGTTGTGTGATGATAGCCAAAGAGACTCTTGATAATGTCGTTGTGTGATGATAGCCATGACGATGTGGAAGAGACTTTTGATGATGTCGTTGTGCGGCAAGGATGCCAGATTTCTGAGGTTTAGAGCGACATAAAGGAAGTTAAGGACTCGATCAATCTCACTAAGGATTTCTTGTTTCGCATGGACCCTCAAGGGTGCAATCAATCTCATGTCCATGATTACCATTGGTACGTCAAGCATGCCAAGGATTATGGTATTGTGGAATAGTGGGAAAGGATTATGGTATTGTGGAATTGTGGGAAAGTTGTTGGATTCACAATCCTTATGAGGATAAAGTGAAGATAGATTTCATTGTGACAAAGCTTATGGGCCATGTTTTTTTGTGGTGAAAGAACTACATCAAAGCTAATCCGAAGTCGACTTCTTGGACTAATTTAATAAAGGTTTTCCATGTTTCATTTGTCAAGAAGTTTGAAGAGGTTGATTTCATGAACCAATTGTTAGAGATCCTACAGAGGACTTTGTCTATGGATGCGTATGCTCGCAAATTTCCTGACCTTTGCCTTAATCTTACAAGCATCTATAATGAGTTGCTAAAGGTGCAATGTTTCATCAAAAGATTGAGCTCAGTGGATGTGTAGTAGAAGGTCAAGAAGGATTTTCCAGCAACATTGACTGATGCTATCACTAAGGCTCAAATTTTTTCACCTGAACTGTCAGTCAACTTGGTCAACTCTAGTCAACGAGATGGTCTACAGAGTAGTCAATATGATGACCAGCTTGCCAATGCTTCATATTCAGGGAAGAAACAGCCATTATTCCATCGTGGTTCGAATAATAGAGATGGTAATGAGGCCAAAAGACATCGTTTGAACTAGCGAGAGAAAAACAAGGTGGAGGGCAATTATTTTTGTTGTCACAAGGCTGGACATCATGGCAAGGATTGTCCTTTTGTGAAAGGATAAAAAAATGCTAAGATGAATATGGTGGAATCCATTGTGGATACAACTCAGGCATTTGCTGTGGTGGCTCTTCCACACCCTATGGCAAAAGTTCAAGAATCTAAGTTTCAAGTTCGTATCAACTCTATAGAGATTAATGGTTCTATGCGCAATCAATTTATGAAGGCCAAAGGGGACATTCAGGGTAGTGTTGTTAGTATTCTTTTCAATCCAAGTGCTACTCACAATTTTTTGAGCTCCAAGGTGGTGAAAAAACTTGGTTTGCCTGTGGAAAGAGTTCAGTAATCTACAAGGTGGTTATGGCAAATGGACATGGCACTCGTGTTTACAGTGAATAAGCTCTAAGTGTTCCTTTGACAGTTCAAGGGATTCTCAACCATCCTTCGTTCCAAGTTATGGATCTTGGTCACACCGACATTATTTTTGGGAAGGAATGGTTTTATGACAAGAAGCCAGGGATTGATTAGGAGTGTAATGTTCTGCGTATTAAAGTTGGTGGCATTATAAAAGAGATTGTCAGGACAGATAATAGTGATACCCCATTGATTAACGCTTTGGAGTTGGTGATATGCACACATGAGATAGCTAATTCTTTTGTGGTGTACATGTTTCTTTCTAATATGATCATGTCTGATTTGGAGTATGTTCATGGGCATGGGGCTAGGGTGGATTCCATACAGGAGGAGTTTTGTGACGTATTTCCGAATGAGTTACTTGATGGTTTACCTCCTGAATGTGGCATTCAGCATAAGATTGACTTGGTTCTTAGAGCTACTCCTTATCAGCGACAACTAACTTATACTAGTCCTGCTGAAGATGAAAAGATTAATAGGCAGCTTGCTAAATACCTTCGGAAAGGGTGGTTACAGATCAACAAGTCCCCTTGGGCTGCTCTAGTGGTGATGGTCAAAAAGAAAGATGGTATATGGCATTTTTGCGTGAACTATAAGGGATTGAATGATAGGATAGTGAAGAATATGTTCCCGATCCCTCATATCGATGATTTGCTCGATTGTCTTCGTGGTGCTTGATATTTTTTGAAGATTGATTTGAGGCAAAGGTATCATCAGATTTGTGTCAAGCCAAAGGATGTTTCGAAAATTGCATTTTGGATAAAGACAGGTCACTACAAGTTTTTAGTGATGCTGTTTGGTTTGACAAATGCTCCTGCAACTTTTCAGAGATTGATGAATCAAGTTCTACAACCTTACTTGGGAAAGTTTGCAATTGATTATTTTGATGATATCTTGGTATTTAACTCTTCCATGGAGGAACATGAAATGCATGTGCAAAATGTTTTACAACTTTTGAGGGACAACAAACTTTACTCAAAGTTATCCAAGTGTGAGTTTTTTTTAGAGGAGATTGGATATCTTGGGCATTTGATTTCGGTACATGGAGTGAGAGTTGATCCCACAAAGATTCAAGTCATGGTTGATTAGCCTATACCTTTGACAGTGCATGATCTTTGTAGTTTCCTTGGTATGGTTAGAGTTTTTTGACAATTTGTGAAGGACTTTTCAGGGATAGCAGCCCCTTTAACTAATCTTCTCTAGAACACATCAAAACATGCTACTATTTATGGTTGGGATGAGAAGTGTGAAGTGGCATTTCAACATTTGAAGTAATGTTGTATCTCTGCTCTAGTGTTGAAGATTTTTGATCTTGAAAAGCCTCTTGTGGTTGAGACAGATGCAAGTGACATTGTTATTAGAGCCGTATTGTTTCAAGTTGAGCATCCTCTTGCGTACATGAGCCATAAGTTTGATGCCACACAGTGGAATTGGCCTACTCGAGACAAAGAGTTGTATGTTGTGATTGCTACTGTGAAGGAATGGCAACATTATCTATATGGATCAGACTTCCATGTGGATTTAGACCATCAATCACTCCAATATTTCAGTCGACAAAAGGATTTTCGAGGCTATCTTGCTCGTTGGCAAGAGTTCCTACAGGAAATGTCTGTTAAGATCCAGTATAAGCATGGAGGTGACAATAAGGTGGCTGATGCATTATCCAAGATGGTAAATTCTATCTCATTTGTGAAGCTATCTAGCAATCTCTTGGATGAGCTTAAGGAGTTTGTTGACTTTGACTCCTTTATCACTGATACTCGCGTGAAGGTTTTGTTGAGGGACGCCTCTACAGATTTGAAGGGTGACAAGTTTGCGTTATTCGAAATACGAGATGGAATCCTGGTGAAAAAGGGATGTGTAGTGGTTCCTCGTGTTGACAAACTCATCAAACAAATTTTGGTTGAGTGTCATGATGTGCCAAGTGCTGGGCATCTAGGGGTATTGAAAACGTATATATTGGTGAAGAGGCATTTCTTTTGGCCTGGGATGAAGTCAGATGCTGAGAAGTACATATATGGTTGTTTGACTTGCTAAGCGGTCAAAGTTGATCATCAGAAGCTTCTTGACCTCTATCATCCTTTACATGTACCCGAGAATAAATGGGATAGCATCTCAATAGACTTTATCATTGATTTGCCCAAAACCTTTTGAGGAAATGATGCTATTTGGGTTGTTGTGGATCGTTTAACGAAAATGGCTCACTTCTTCCTTGTGAAGACAACGATAAAAGCTTTTGAACTTGCTCAATTGTTTGTAGACCGATTATTCAATCTCTATGGTTTGCCAGGTGACATTGTGAGTGATTGGGATCCCAAGTTCACGTCCAAGTTTTGGCAAACGGTCTTTGAGAAGCTAGAGACTAAGCTGAGCATGAGTAGTGGTGAACATCCACAATCTGATGGGCAGACAGAGCGCATGAATCAGCTATTAGAAAATATGCTAAGGTCTTTTGTGGGAAACTTGACTCAATAAAGAGTATGGGAAAAATACTTGCCTTTGCTTCAGTTTTCTCACAATTGCACTCATCAATCGGCTATTGGCATGTCTCCCTTTATAGTGATGTATAGTTATGAGTCTAAGTCTTTTGTGAGTTTGAATTTGGCTTTGATTTGGGTACCTCATACTTGTGATTTCTTGGAGGATATGCAAAATAAGCTTTAGTTAGCAAAGTTGAATATGTGGCAAGCTCAAAAGTGAGACAAAAGATTGGCTGATGAGCATCATCGTCATCAAGAGTATAAAGTTGGTGACAAGGTTTTCCTTATGCTGTCAGATGCACAATAGTCTCTGAAAGGAGGTGGCAGTGCTAAATTGTCTCCATGGTATTGTGGACCTTGAACAATTTTACAGCAGATAGGGGATCTTGCATACACTTTGGACTTGCCAGTTAATTTGAAGATTCATCCAACATTCCATGTGAGCAAACTTAAAGCGTGTTTGCACTCTGGTGATATTGTGGATCAGTCCATCATCCAGGTTTCAGAGATGTAGAGAAAGTTGGTCCAGCCAATATTCTTGCTCAAAGATTGGTGAAAACACACTGGAAGACCACTAAGGAGTTGTTAGTTCAATGGAATGGTTATTCTATGGACAAAGCTATATGGGAAACTGAAAATGACGTGAAGAGAGTGTTTCTGAGTTTTGGTTATGACTTGAATGACATTCCTGAGGAAGGGGAGAATTGAGTTCTATAGCCATATTGCTATATTATTTGAGCTATATGTTCTATTCTCATTCTTTTGTTTCTATTACCGTATTGTCATATGAGAAAGCCGTATTACTTTCTTTCTTTCGTGGCTATTTGTTGCGATGTTGATGTTGCCATTTGCACATTTTTTCTCCATGGCTGTATTGCCTTGGACTCCCTTCATATGAGGCTTGTTTAGCTTCTTGAGGCTATTGTATGTGGCTGGGTCATGCGGGAGGGAGAATGACATGAACCACAGGAATATTCCAAGAATATTCCATGGCCTATGGGATTTAAAGCCATAACACCTTAAGAGTTGGGAGGTTGGCCTAGGGTTCGCTCTCTTGTTCGTTTCACAATTGTTCATGCATAACACATTTAGAGCTCTCCAAGATCAAAATCACGGATGGTGGCAGAGGAGCTCGTGTGGCAACACAGGTGAGTCTCTCTCCTCAGCCAAGCCATCTTGAGCATATGCTACAGGTTCACAAGTAGTTCCTGTGCATAATCAAGATGCCCGACTTGGGCACTATGGTGGAAGTGCATAAGCAGTGAGCATTACATTCCAGCAAGCAGGATCAAGCTCTGGCATTCTTTCAAAGAATGTCAATTACATTTTAAGTCTGGAGTCTTACAATATGATTATACAATACAAAATGATATATATGGTCCTTTAAGCATGACAAAGTGCTCCCCTGCGAGTAGAGCTGCTCCACCACCGTTTGTCCCGTCATTTGCTCCACTGCAAATGCCCACACCAATCCAACCATTGCCTGTTTGGCAGGTTCACATTAGTTACTTGGTTGATCTAGAAAAAAACACGAAGAAAAATCACTAATTGCTTACCAGTCTTCTGTTGATCATTTCTGGGCCAGCTCCATCAAACGCCATCAAGCTGGGGAACGATCGATCGCCAGTCTCTAGTCGCCTCTCAACCTCTGGCCTGGGATAGAGCGATCCGGACAATGGGACGGCTCCAAACACGGAGCGCTTCTCCGACTCGTTCTCGGCCTGGTTCTTGAGCACTCCTCGCGGGTTATCTCCTTCTTGGTGCCGTCGAGAACGCCACTGATGCCGCCATCACCACCATCCCTTGATTTGTTCAAGGACACTCTTACTACTACTAGATTTCTTGTCCCGATGGAGCTTGTGGGCGATTGCGATTGGACATGGATTTTGTTGGAGATGAGCGAGGAAGAAGAGAGAGCTGTGATACCACTGCCTGAGATGAGTGCCATTGTTTTGAGCTGCAAGTTAGCTAGCAAAAAATTCAACTGTGCAATGAGCTACTTTCTTTTACGTTTGAGATAAAGGTACTTATATGGTATGGGGACCGTACATGGCAAAATTTAGATCCTGGCTCGTGTCCACTGTATGTGTCACACATCTTTTGCGGTGAAAATGGCCGAAGGTGAAACTTCTCTAGAGAATGCAAGGTGTGATATTTTGGGCTTTCATTTTGTTTTCCAATCAAATTCGTACACAGGGATGCTCTTTTGTCTGCACAATAAGCATGTTAATGTAATGCTGTTACTTTAAAATATTAAACAAGATTGTGTTGCATTGTAGCAACCCTTGGTTTGTTTTTGTTTTTAAATATTTTTTATTACTATATATAATTTTTTATAATCTGTCCAATATGCAGGTGTTATTCCTGCTTTTGTATATATTACATCTTTTATCCATATAAGATTTAAATTCGGCTCCATATGTTTTTTTCATCTATTGGGTTGTAAAAAAAATATGGAAAGTAAAAATATTATCATTCCCTACTTTTAAAAAAACTATGGCATTTTTAATGTAGATGTTAATGAAAGTAAGATATTTTCATGTGTTCAATTTGTTTAGCTTTGTAAGTTGTTTTTATAAATTCATGATGCTGACCTTTAGATTATTTGGTAAAAAAGGAAAAAAATTATTGCAATAACTCCTTTACATAAATATATATGTTTATAATAAATAGAAAAAATGCAACTTATAAGTGACTCACACAAATCCACTAAATCCAGGACAATGATTCTTTAAACTTCTTATAATCCCTTGGGCTTGATTCAGCAGTTTATATAATCATTAAATTTGAGGAGTCTAATTCGTATGTATTCAAATAAACAAATATAATGCAATCCCTTTTGGAAATAGATAATTGCAAGTTTGTTTTGATTTTTCATTATTATTAATAAGCACTTCTTTGTCTCAAAATCTCATATGAATCAACATTCATGATATAAGCTGTTGTTGTTATCATGAGTGCAATATTTATTTTTTATTTGATTTTACAAGACAAAGTTCCTCTCTATACAGATGTGGAGGTTTCAAACTCACCCAGGCGTTTTCACTATAAAGAAGAGGAAGAGAGTTGAGTGAGACATAAGACAACATCATGGAAAACTCGTACAGTCTTGAAGAACCAAA
>NW_003314277.1:135182-160171 GCF_000143415.4 Selaginella moellendorffii
AAAGCGGCATCAAAAATTACTCGAGACGGCACTGCAGCTTGATGCTGCAGGTCACTCTAGAGCATCCCCTGGTAAATTCCTCCTGGGTGAGCTTCTTTTCGAGATCCAAAGGCACGGCAGCGCTTACGGCAGTCTCAAAGGAAGTACGCGGGCATGGCTCCTCACGGCTTTGCTCTCCAACTTACTCGCGCGATTCTCTCCAAAGCCCGGAGAGCTCATCGACGGAGAACCACGGAAGTACAAAGCCAAAGCCACCTCCGCTCGCTGCGAGCAGGAGCTTAACGACGTGATCAAATGCCACACTCACGATTTCAAGCTAGACAAGAGTCTTCCCAGCGCTGTTCTTGTGGTGGTGCAAGGCGGGAGGGACGAAACCAAGTGGCCGGACTGCATGTACCAGGCACTGAGCCAGACGGGCATGGGGGCAGCGATCAGGAACTCGTCGGCAAACAGGCTCCACTGCCTGGTGCTCGGCGATGGCTGGTGGGGCTGTGCAGAGATCCATCCTCTCGGCTACGTGATGGTCAAGCCTGGCAAGCCCGGAAACAAGATCTCGAGCAGCAGCGTCAAGGAATTCAGACGTCAGCTTGAATCCAAAGGGACGATCAAAAGCGGTAGTGCCAAGCTCCTCTGGGAGAGCTTCCAGCGCTATCCAGACAAGAAGAGCTTGTTGGTGGAGCTGGAGGAACGAGTGAGGCTGCGAACCGAGGAGGCGGCCAGGGCACTCAACGCCAGGCTCGTTTTCGACAAGATTGTGCACAACGAGGATATCGAACGCAGCTTCTCGCCTGTGACTGAGAAGAGAAGACTGCTGCTCGTAGGAGCGATTGTTTGTGACAGCACGGTCTACGAGAGCAGCATTCTGAGCTTCCCGGTGGCGCACAAGGTAAGCGCCAATGACAAGCTTCTTGTTTCGGGTCTCCTCCGGATGTTTTTTGGCAACCGGGTGCTGCACTGGACGCTCCCCGGGATCCAGACACTGGTTGCCACACGCGACAAAGAGCTTAAAGAAAGAGTGAATGGCGTGCTAATGCCGTAGACTTTGTTACGTTGGCGTAGAGTTTCGTGCTGCCGAGAATCGATAGCCATGAACAATTGAACAACCATCACGACGAAATGGTCGAAGTTTGAGATCTTGCTTAGAACTAGGAGACCATCATGTTGGCTGCAAGGACATAACCAGTAGCTCCTCTCGGATCCTTGTCAATGACATTCTTGGCAACGAAATTCCCAAACTCAACGGAGGATCTGTAGCTCCTACATGCCCCCAAGAGGCACTTCCAGTCCACAGTCTCGGGCTCGAAGGGCATGGTTTTGAGCAGCTCCTGGGCAGAATGCAAATACCCGGCTCTCCCCAAGACATCGATCATGCACCGAAAGTGGAGCTTCACGGGCTGTACATGGAAGTCCATCTCTATCGACACGAAGCAAGATCTTGCCGCGTAGACGCTGCCAACGTGGCTGCATGCCACGAGCGCACAGCCAAAGCATCCATCCACGGACACGTCCATGGCGTTCATGGAGTGGAAAACGTATAGTGCCTCGTCGGACCTGCCGTTCTGTGCGTAAGCTGCAAGCAGTGTGGTCCATGCAACCACGTCCCTTTCGGGCATACGCAAGAACAAGGACCCGCAACGACAAAAATGCCCATTAAGGGCAAATGCGGTCATAAAAGCAGTCCACGACACCAAATCATGATTTGTACCACTTTCAAACAGATATTTGGCTTCTACTACACATCCATTTTCCGCAAACGCGCTGAACATTGCTGTTTTTATTTCAGTGCTCTCAATATGTGCAGCTCTGGAAAATTGTCTTGCCTCGTCTAGGTGCCCCATTCGGCGTATGCAGAAATTAATGCGCATAATGGTACAGTGTTTTGCTCCGGCGTAGTTTCAAAATAGATTCTCGCTTCCTCCAATTGGCCCCTGCAAGCAAGAAACGATACCACAATATTCCAGGATACCATATTTTTGAAAAGGTCCATGACTCGCTCAAAATCCCCATTCGTGGCATATGCAGTCAAAAGTATGTTCCACGTTACAATATCTTTTTCCAAAATATAATTGATCATGATTTAATTGCTGCATTCTATTAGCTTTCGCCAAGGCTGCTAGCACAGCATTGCATGCCAAAGTGTTCCAATACGGCATGCAATACAGCAATCGTAAGGATTCTTCCAAATACCCATACTGGGCAGCTGCGACAACTATGGTTGTCCACGACACTATATCTTTCCATGGCATCCGGTTAAATATTTTTTTTGCCTGATCTAGGTGGTCATTGTTACTATACGCAGCCAAGTAAGCATTCCATGCCACGAGGTCGTGCTCTGGCATCTGTAGAAAGATACTTTGAGCATATTCTGGTTATCCGGCGTCGGCAGATGCTCTGACCATGGAAGTCCACGAGGCTAGATTGCCCTCCGGCATGTCCTCAAACACGAGCTTGGCAGCATCTAATTTGCCGCAGTCTAAGTAGAGACCCAGCATTGTGTTCCAAGAAACTAATTCCTCTGGGGCATGTTCTCCCAAACCTTTTGGGCATCATTTGGCATGGCCATTGCGGAATCTCTCGGCCTGGTTTGCGAGCCGGATCGTGGCGTACGCCGCAAGCAAAGTATTGAAGCATACAAGATCTCGTTCGGGCATCATCTCAAAGATATGCTCTGCTAGAGAGAGCGAGCCGGCTCGAGCGTACGCTGCGAGCATCGCAGTCCACGGCACAAGATTGTGCAAAGGCATAAGATGAAGCAGTTCTCGGGCGCTATCAAGATGCCCAGCTTGGGCATAAGCAGAGATAATGGTGGACCATGAAATGAGATTCGGCTGAGGTATGCTCTCAAAGGTTTGATGGGCTAAATCTAGCAATTGGTATCGTGAACATGCCGCGAGAATTGCATTACAGCATGCAGTATCTAGCTGAGGCATTCTTTCGAAGCCATGTTTCGCGTCCAGCAATTGCCCTTTCCTGGCATAATCACAGATCGTAACCGTGCTCGATGATATAGAGGCCATTTTATCGCATTGTTTTTGCCACGCCTTGTGTGCAAGGTATGTAGCTTTCCATTGACGTGAAAAATGGCTGTTTCACATAGTAAGTTGTTATTACGGTTTAAGCATGATGAATCATTCTTATACACATATTTATAATGTATTATTGAATAGGTAGTCGATTTGGTTCTGGTAGCGCATTAAAATGGTGTCCCTGCGAAGCTTCGTTGTCGGTGTCAATAGCCCATTCTCCATCTGAAAAAGATACAACCCATTTCAGCCAGTTAAATTTACTGTGAATGGTTCATTCACGATGACAAAGGGCCCAATCTGGAAAGAACAACTTGACGTACTGCACATAGAATCCAAACATATTAGATGTAGCCGAAGAGCTCCCGTATATGATATACGGGAGCGTATATCATACCATCTTTGAAGTTCTTCTCGAACCAAACTCTTCAAATCATTTGCAGATGTGGCTGCTGTATCCTTGCTTGCAACTATCAGTGCTCCAAGGCGCCTTTGGTCCTGTACAGACAGCAAAAGTACGTTAGATGAATCTCACAAAACAAAACCAAGGAATACAAAGTACCTGACCGACAACCATGATTTGATCAATAAGACTGCTTTGCAGTGCTGCCTCTTCAATCTCTGTTGGCTCCACATTCTCGCCTGAAAAATGATTCTCATGAATACTTGAGAAAAGCAAACGCTTACACCATAACCTGTTGAGAGAACACTAGTTTCTTTTGCACGCCCCTCCAAGACTAACATTCCTCCACATTTTCTAGCAGCGCCAGTTTTCCACACTGGGGCGACCCAGCCAAGATCACCCGTGTCAAGCCAGCCATCACCGTCTATGGCTTTTTGTGTTGCATCGGGATTCTACGCGACAACAAAACTGAGCGAGATGTGATGCAAGAGTGAAACTCGAAAGCAATGGACCACGAACCATCACTATTCCTTTGTTTCCATTAGTCAAGGTTTTCCTGCTTTCGGGATCCCCAAGAAGTTAGAACGAGAGCATGCGCAGCACCACAACGCACAGCACTAACAGCTCCCAAAAGGACGGAGCCGCGTCCTCCTGTTGTGAATGGTTATGGATTGACAGAGTCCTCTCCCGTAGTGTCAACTCGAGCTTTTTCCGACAATGTAAGTTCTATTCGAGCTGCTCACACAGAGACTCCAACATGATTATGTTTTCTTGCTCTCAGGTTCTCGGAACAGTTGGAATGCCTCTTCCAGAAACTGAAGTAAAAATTGTTGCTCTCGCTGCTCGTTTTCAAGTTCTGGAAGCGCGCCAAAGGGATGACGAGTTTTCGCGCAGCGACGACAATCCACACTCACAGCTTTCACGCAGCCCAGCAGGGAGTGCTCGTTTTGCTGCATCCACATCATCAAGACAAGTAAGCATTTTCCATGGCTGGAAACCAGGTTTCCAAGCGCTTGGAGGTTGTCTCTGAGCTCCTTATCGCAAGCTCAATCCAGGAGTCGCGCATGGCCATGGCTTGTCTTGGTTATGGCCGCTACCCAGCTATACAGTGTTTGCTCATGATCTTGCTTCAGCAGCAGAGTCATGACGATGGTGTGCTCAACAGGTCCAATGAGGTAAGCTTTCTCGCGTACGCTGGTAAAGCACACAAGAGAAGCCAAGTGTACATTCCTCGACCTCAATCAAGATATATCGGGCTCACAACTCTACGGCTAAGACTTTATGCCTCTGCAGCGTCAATCGGTGATCATCAAGGGATCATGGGGCAGTGCAATCTTCACGCTCCAGAGCTCGGCTTTATTCCCGGATGTGGATCGAAGTCCTGCAACTCTAGCGTAAGAATACTCTCCATACTCCTTGGCTCAGTGGTTCCGAGTCCGGCATACTCTTTTCCACTAAATGTAAGTCTATCTTTTCCTGGTTCCACACTTAACACTTGGCTTCTATAGGTTGCGTAGCCGGAGCTGGCAAGTGGTGCTCGTTCTCTCTTCTGGTGATCTTTCCCCGTGGACTTGTGTGGAGCTCCAGGTGCCGAGTTATCCATTACTGTTTGAGTTGGCGGTGCTCAAACTCAACACAGGTATTCCGCAGCTTCCAATCACCCCACTGCTTATCAAGCTAGTCTGCGTCAACTTTCAAGGAGATTACAGTACTACTAACTGTAAGCTGTTTGTGTTTTTGTTTGCATCATCCTTATCAAGTACTTTGGTTTGAATTTCCAGCAATCTATGAGCGGGAAGTACATCGCGACATTGTGCCTGAGCGAGGAAAACAAGAAGCTCCTTGGTTCCTTGGTGCTCGGCTGCTGCTCAACGATGATGAAAGCCCTCCATGCTCTTTACGGTTTTGTGGCGCTCTTCCCTCCGGGACTTGTGTTGAGCTCCAGGCGCCGATTTATCCATCACTGATTGAGCGAGTGTCGCTTTATGAACCATATCGTAAACTGCACTTCAGATTTTCGTTCTTTACGATAATTGACGAGAATTGCTTTGCAGGGTTTACGCACTCAGTGTCTTGGACATTCTGGACGCTCTAACTGGACGATTTCATACTGGCAAACCCCAGCATTTGCTGGTTATCGGGGAGCAGAGAGTCACACAGATGTTTGGGCCCCGGAGGGAGTGCTCGTTTTGTGTCATCGACATCAGCAAGATCACGCTCAAGACAAGTAAGATTTTGTCATTCTTTTTATAGAATCATGCCCCTTAGTTTTGTTTTTTACTGTTTTGACAGTGTCGGGGCTTACTTTCCCGTGGCATGGCAGCCTTCGTGCTTTGGAATCGACACTCCCTGATGATGACGATGCTTATACAGATTTAAGTACTCTTCCAAATTCCTTGTGGATTTTAGCTCTGAATTTATGTGTTGATTGAGCAGGAGGTCTTTAACATGTTTATTAATCTTATTCACGAGTCAAAAGGGGGCTGGAAATAATTCACACGTACGTTTGATTTCAATTTCTTTCGATGTTTTTTGGTTCTTTTATATTAATTTGCGAATGCAGGAGCTATAAATTAGACTCCTCAAATTTATTGATTATATAAACAGCTGAACCAAGCCCAAGGGATTATAAGAATTTTAAAGAATCATTGTCTTGATTTGTGTGAATTATTTATAAGTTGCATTTTTTTATATTTATTATAAAAATGTATATATATATATATATATACACACATATATATATACATACATACATACATACATACATATATACATATATACATATATATATACATATGTAAAGGAGTTAATGCAATTAGTTTTTTCCCTTTTACCAATTAGTAAATACTCTAAACGTTTCCCCTAGCGAGCATTATAAATTTATAAAAACAACTTACGAAGCTAAACGAATTAAAGACATGAAAATATTTTGGCAAGTACTTTCATTAACTGTAGCGCACGTGGTTTTGTCCCTTTATCCTATAGTAATTTACTATAGGATAACACCACGAAGCGGAACCTAAACCCTCTTTGTGCCACATGACGGATGCAACGTGTCACATGCCACATGTCCATGCCACGTGTCCATAGGAACCCGAGGTTCAGGGCCTTGGGCCACTGAACGAAGGAATGGTGCCAAACTCCCAAGCATGGAGCCAAGGAGTGATGGAACCGAACCACGGAGCAACTCCCGAGCATAAAGCCCAAGGAGCGAAGGGACAGGGGCCTAGAGCGACTTGGAACAGTCCTAGAGTAACCAGCATCCCAATGCCAGGACCAGCATGCAAAACGGAGCCAAACGGGGTCTGGCGCTATTTCGGTATACCGGTGGCCTAACGCGAGGACATGGGTACTCCACCAACTAGCATGGAATGGAACTTGGGCTTAGACCCAAGCCGGACGCAGAACAAGGACAAGCACGCAAGCGGGAGCTAGACTATGCCTCAGGTTGGTCGGCCATGCCCGACCTACCCACTATCCCTACTATACATTTGGAACCCCCCATAGCCCCCCCCCCTTGAGGAACACACGCTTTGGGCTTTCACCCCAAGCCTACCCTTAGTACCAGGAGTTAGTCTCTGGGACAAGCGCGAAACTTACTAAATATAGAATGGCGCTAGATTGCGAATTTGGACATGGGACGAACACCATTGTGTTCAGGCCGATCTCTACATTCCGTAGATATGCCAAATGAGCGAATCTAGACACTTTCTATAAATAGTATTTGGGACCGAAATAAGACTAACACAAAGGGCATGATAGCGAGGGTGTTTGGCAGACACGGTAAGCTATCATCTAGCGATATTGAGGGACCAATCTCAATACGCGAGGGTTCTTGTCACTAGCAAGTGCAAGACAAAACGAGACGGGAACTCCTTACCGGGCTAAGTATGCTTAGCTAATAACACTTAGGAATTCCGTCCTTATGCTCGTCCGGTCTAAGTACACTCGAAATGCCCAGTTAACTCCACTAGCACAAGAGGGGCTAATAAAGGGTCCAGCAATACCGACCTCTTGCCATCGTGGCAGTAAGGTAAGAGTGTCCGTAAGGACTAGTCTATAAGTAACTTTCAATACCCGAAGTCACATGCGCAACACTCTCCCCCCCTAGGGAAGATCGACGTCCTCGTCGATGCACACTCGAGTCTAGAATACCGCCAAGGAAACAACTCTAGAAAAAGTTCACGGTACTCACACTATGTGAGAAATGCACCAACTTAAATGAGTTAGGGGCAACCTCTTTGTCTAACGCGGATGCACTACCAACTCAGACACCTTCCGGCCGTCGCCGACAAGGAAATGACCAACAAAGTTAGCCACCCTTGCTGCGCTGGGAGTCACCCAGCTACAAAAGAGTGATATGCCCCTGCCCGCAAGGACATAGAGAGAGAAGCCAGAGGCCCCAACCCTCCTAAGCAAAGAAACCAAACCCGTCGGTAAGGTTTAGATAGACTATTATAAACAGGCAGTTAGAGTTGTTTACACGGTCACGCCCTTTTAACGGAACAAGGAACATCGACAGAGAGGCGGGTGATGTGACCAGTCGACAATAGCTACCCCATGACTAAAGATTTCAACATGCACACAAAGTGCCGAAGCCAGTTTACTTATACTGGCCCAAACTCAAAGATCAATAGATGGACAATATCAAAGTCAGAGACAATGTTATCTTAGAGACTTAATTACCAGTGAATAAATCTTAAATTAGAACACAAAAGTATTCTAAGTAAGGTATCATCTGATAAACTAGTAGTATAGTAGATAGGAACCACCAAGATCATCAAAATTGGTAAACACAGAATGTACCATCCAACAAAATTCAATAGGTAGTATATCATCAAGGAAACTCAATGATGAAACTGAACTACCGAAAATGGCAGACAGTATGCCAAATAACTTACTAAAGATAACTCATAGCACATAAAGGATCATCGACTAGCAAGCAAAATGCTCGCGAATGTATCACCCGAAGGAAATAACATCCGAATCTATCAAAGTGAACTCAAGCAATAATCAACAGAATAGAATGAATGTTCCATGGCTAACAAACACTCGTTCATGCCAACTATCACACGAGCCAATCTGAATAGACCCCGGTCAACAATACCAAGGAACTAGAGTTGCTCTAGCAAGTGTCAGCAACATCCTATCGATGTCTCAAACCCAAGAGACCAATCCAGAGCAAACCATAAAGAACATGTGGTATTGCAAAAAGCCAAAAGCTATCAAAGAGAACAACTAACCATCATGAAAGATCATTAATCATCCCATCAAAAAGATATGCTAAATCATCGTCAAGCAAGAATCTACCATCCCGAAGAATAGCAAATAATTCCAGACTAACAATAATCAAGCAAAACTTTTGACAAGGATAATCAATATCCTAGATGACAGTCAATCATTACCAATGATTGCCAGATGCAAGAGCCAACTTCAACATCGAAGCTAACAAGCCAAAATGCCTTCCCCAACAACTCCTAACAAATGGAACAATGAGCATAAAAACTCAAGGAACCAAAAGTTTGAAGAAGCCTATAGCCAAGTCTTGCCTAACAATGATCACAAGTCTTGTATGAACTAACTTCAATGCTAAAGAAGAAATCATGGTACAACCCACAATATTCTCCTCAACACATCCATAAGCTAAATTTCATAATACCAAAGCTAATGAAGAGCATATCTGCATCAATCCAAAAGCTAAGCATAATGAAGCGATGCTCAACAAGTGATCACCAAACGATCCTCCATGAATCCATCTATAGCAAGACGTAACTCACTTCATAACAAGCACAAGAAGAATCATCAAGGATCAATATATCCCAACTCAAATCCAACAAGGACTTGATCACTTCAATATTGATCACTAACTCTTCCACTTGTAGAGTTAGCATAGTTCACGACTGAATCACTTTTCAAGGAAAAGCCAAAGCTCAACCTTTACTACATAATTTTGTCTAGAACACAACTAACTCAAACTTGCCACTCAACTCGTTTGAACGTCAATATAGTTGCTAACTAGCAGGTGCGCGAATGCTAATAACACAAAGCTAAAACCAAATCATCAACACTATCTCTATCAAGACTAATGAAACTCAATATCAATCCTAAGGATAGACATCTCATTTCACTCGAATCTCAACATTAACAATGTCAACGACAAAGCACCACTTCAATGCCATCAACACCATAACAAAGCTAGAAGAAAGCAAGAGTGAATCACCACTCAAAACTCTCTTGCAACCAAACTAACCAAAGTCAAAGATACTTTACTCAGTATCCAAAACTAATCCTTCAACAATACTCAGCTACAAATAACACTTCCTCAAGGAATGAATCACCACATCCAAGACTCCATGAAATCCAACACTATGAACTAAATGCAACCAAATGATATAAACAGAGGTAGAGTCAATATACCAACATGGAAAACCATATAAGTCTAATGACATGATCCTCCGCAACACCATTCGATAAAGCAAGCCCATCACTGCTGAATCATCATCAAGTGAAGCAAGTGTCACAGTCTTCGACAAAATCTACAAGCAATCACTAGTCGCAAAGCAACTAACAATCACTCGTTCAACTTGCCTTCACAAGACCCAAACACTAAACTCATGCCATCGAGTCATATACTTGTCCAACATGAACGTAATACCTCATGGACGAAATAAAGGTTCATAGACAAGCACAAACTAAATGACCACTCGAATCCAACTCAACCGTGATAAACTCACCAATGCATTTAGCCACTAGCTCTGAGCATGCCTTGAAGAGGCTAGCTATACATGATCAACACTAAGTCAAAACTCAAGTGAAGACCATGAGATGGACTCATGTCAGTACACAACATCCACTTAGACAAAGCTATAGTATGGGTACTAACATCTCAACCGCAAACAACTAAATTGGACATCACTATCCTCAGCCAAGGTGTAGGGCTACCAAGACTAAGTCAAGATCAGTGAGAGCTCACTACTCTCATAGAGTCTAACGAAATGCAAGGTGCAACCTGCCACCAAGCAGAACGCAAGAAGAAAGGCACAAGGGTCACCCTTCTTAGAAAAGTGCAACGGCCACTTTTCTACACCAACTCCAGACTCTATCCAACTCAATTGCCCTAGCCCCAAAAGTCAGCATCCCTTTTGGGCCGCATCATACAAACTACTTACTAAGGTCTAAGCCAACCGAAGTCAACTCCAATCCCTTCACTAGTTTGTACTGGCTTTCGAAAACGGAATGGTTTTTGAGCAAAGTGATAACAGATCAGCCATTGGAAAAGTCTAAGAAAATTTGTGGAGAATTTTCCAATCCTAGAGAAAGAATGACTCTCGGTCTAGGAATACAAACTTCCAAGACTCAACCAACTTCCTCCTATTAACAACTTCACATATGTTCACCTCAACACAAATTCTCATGACCCATAATATGCCTAAGCATTGAACATCTCTTTTTGCCCATACTTTCGACATTTAACACCGACATCCGTAAAATGCAAAGTAAACATCCAAGGCTTGATCACGAAGACCAGATTTTCGGATATCCACATTGCACTAACACTCTTCTTCAACCACCTTCAAGATCCAATCTGAAGCTAAAACACTAACAAGAAAATGATATGGAAAATCAAGCTCTAAGGAAACTTCCTCATCACTTAAAATAACAATGCCACTTCCACTAACACAAGTGCTAGCAATGTCAATGCCTCAACTACACACCTTCTCCATGCAATAATCTACTTCAAGTGCTAACGGATCAACTAACAAGCCATAGCAAGTGAATGCTATAACCTTTTTCCAACACCTAATGGGCAAACCCTCAAGAAGCAAGGAACCAACTTAAGCTTAGCATACTGGACCACCATTGAGAATCCAGCCAAGGCTACTACAATGCTATTTCGTGTAAGTAGACTAGCGTCACTATCAACCACTTTGGGGTTGATCATCGTTTAACCAAGCAACTTCGTAAACACATTGCTCATTATCACATAGATATGATATGGAAATCACAATGTCTTGATCATCAATCAAGCAACACCACGAGCAATGCCAATGTCATTATTTCAAAGGTTTATGTGAGCATCAAGTGTCAACTCGATTCGACAAAATGTAACATAAATATCACACTCCATCAATAGAGATATCACTACAACACTTAACACTACTAACTTTTGTTCACAACACGGACAAGCTCATGCCACTCTCTTTTCGACCAAACTCAACACTAATCCAATACCAAGCTACTCAAGGAGCAATAGCAAGGTTCCCCGGAAAAGAATTGAGCATTACAATCCAAGTCTTCCAATAGCAAGCCTAGACAAAATGGTTTAGCGCTTCACCGCTATCCATCCCACAACTCACCATTGTAAAACCATCATCTTCAACATACATCAAGATAGGGACTCTTGTTTGCATGATGTGAACACGAGCAATGAGTTAACACTTCATTGCAAATCATCTCTCCAAAAGAAAATGATTTACGTGTTTGATCCTTCGTCCCTGGTAACTCTCTTTTCAGTCTTATCTTTGACTAAACCTCAAGCTTGCGTTCGCACTGCCTTCAGTTCAATCCAAGAAAAGTTTATGAGAGAGCACGGCAATGACTACTTGAAGCAATAGACTAGTCCCTACAGTCTTGATTGATCCACTTATAATCATACCTAAGAAGGATCCACCAGTGCCGTGCTAAACAGTTACAGACCAGCCTATTTGCCACTCACAGCAAACCCAGGGAAAGTTTACTTTCACCTATGGTGCAAGGAACAACTTATGGAACCACCGATAGGCTAACATTAATCTTGCCAACTTAAAGTGTAACCTTGAGTTGCTAATATGCCTCACTCACGAGCCCAAGCACTAGCTCGTGCAAACGGAACATCTCCAATCCATCCTATGAGCCCAAGCGCAAGCTCAACAAGGCAACAATATCCATACCTAAGGAACCAATGTGAACCCTTTGCACCAAACGTGTACCCACTCGGATCATCGTTTTCATCTCTGCGTATGCAACGAGACTAGTTGCCCAATCTCATTGAATAGTACTCGCTGAGACTCATATCTCTGATACCAAATGTAGCGCACGTGGTTTTGTCCCTTTATCCTATGGTAATTTACTATAGGATAACACCACGAAGCGGAACCTAAACCCTCTTTGTGCCACGTGACAGATGCCACGTGTCACATGCCACATGTCCATAGGAACCCGAGGTTCAAGGCCTTAGGCCAATGAACGAAGGAACGGTGCCAAACTCCCAAGCATGTAGCCAAGGAGTGATGGAACCGAACCACAGAGCAACTCCCGAGCATAAAGCCCAAGGAGCGAAGGGACAGGGGCCCAGAGCGACTTGGAACAGTCCTAGAGTAACCAACATCCCAATGCCAGGACCAGCATGCAAAACGGAGCCAAACGGGGTCTGGCGCTATTTCAGTATACCGGTGGCCTAACGCGAGAACATGGGTACTCCACCAACTAGCATGGAATGGAACTTGGGCTTAGACCCAAGCCGGACGCAAAACAAGGACAGGCACGCAAGTGGGAGCTAGACTATGCCTCAGGTTGGTCGGCCATACCCGACCTACCCACTATCCCTACTTTACATTTGGAACCCCCCATAGCCCCCCCCCCCCCCTCGAGGAACACACGCTTTAGGCTTTCACCCCAAGCCTCCCTTAGTATCAGGAGTTAGTCTCTGGGACAAACTCGAAACTTACTAAATATGGAATGGCGCTAGATTGCGAATTTGGACACGGGACGAACACCATTGTGTTCAGGCCAATATCTACATTCCGTAGATATGCCAAATGAGCAAATCTGGACACTTTCCATAAATAGCATTTGGGACCGAAATGAGACTAACACAAAAGGCATGATAGCGAGGGTGTTTGGCAGACACGGTAAGCTATCATCCAGCGATATTGAGGGACCAATCTCAATACGCGAGGGTTCTTGTCACTAGCAAGTGCAAGACAAAACGAGACGAGAACTCCTTACCGGGCTAAGTATGCTTAGCTAATAACACTTAGGAATTCCGTCCTTATACTCGTCCGGTCTAAGTACACTCGAAATGCCCAGTTAACTCCACTAGCACAAGAGGGGCTAATAAAGGGTCCAGCAATACCGACCTCTTGCCATCGTGGCAGTAAGGTAAGAGTGTCCGTAAGGACTAGTCTACAGGTAACTTTCGATACCCGAAGTCACATGCGCGACATTAACATCTCCATTAATAATGACATATTTTTTAAAAGTAGGGAATGATAATATTTTTACTTTCTATATTTTTTCACTTTACAAAAAAAATGGAAATAAAATGAAAAAACCAAGCTCAATATGAAAAGCAATCACTAGGCTATTACAATAATAGTTCGATCACATATAAGCAAAAGAAAATCTTTCCCCACTCCATTTAATACTAATGAATGTTCATTCTTTTCTTAACGATACTTTTTGAAATAAATGGGTAAGAATCAATGGATATTAATTTTTTTTCCTTTATTGGATGCTCAAGTAATAATAGTATTTTATATGTTTATATTTATATTTATCTAAAATTTTAATTAGCTAGCTTAAACTTAGATCAACACCATGCCACTGGTTATTCTCAGGATGATTACCACGAGGTCACCTTAATTTTGAGGAGCCACAAGCCGAGTAAATAGAAATGTCAAACTGTGTCTCAAATGAAAGAGGGATTGGGTGACATAAGTCCTCACATCGTTCTCACGCAGCAATCTTTGTAAAGAAACACGATAGCTTCAATGTAGTGAAGTGAAAATCTAGAACAGTTAAACTAGGAACCATTGAATTTACATCATGTGAAACACTGGAGTCTTGGTGAAAAACTCGGTGATCACCAAGGCGAGGAAGCCAAGCATCGCGGTTCGCCCATTCCAGCGCTCCGCCATGGCTCTAAATGGCCCAAACGATCTGCTGTCCGGGCTCTCGCCCTTAAACATGGGCACCAGCGACGCGTACGCGAATAGCTGTGCCACCGCCAGAAAATGGAAAAGACCAGTGCTCCCCGGCGAGTAGAGCTGCTCCGCCACCGTTTGTCCCGTCAGTCGCTCCACTGCGAATGCCCACACCAATCCTACCATTGCCTGTTTGACAAGTTCACGTTAGTTACTTGGTTGATCTAGAAAAAAACGCGAAGAAAAATCACCAATCGCTTACCAGTCTTCCGTTGATCGTTTCCGGGCCGGCTCCATCGAACGCCATCAAGCTGGGGAACGATCGATCGCCAGTCTCTGGTCGCCTCTCGACCTCTGGCCTGGGATAGAAGGATCCGGACGATGGGACGGCTCCAAACACGGAGCGCTTCTCCGACTCGTTCTCGGCCTGGTTCTTGAGCACCTCCTCGCGGGTTATCTCCTTCTTGGTGCCGTCGAGAACGCCACTGATGCCGCCATCGCCACCATCCCTTGATTTGTTCGAGGACGCTCTTACTACTACTAGATTTCTTGTCCCGATGGAGCTTGTGGGAGATTGCGATTGGACATGGAGCTTGTTGGAGATGAGCGAGGAAGAAGAGAGAGCTGCGATACCGCTGCCTGTGACGAGTGCCATTGTTTTGAGCTGGGAGCTAGCTAGCAAAAAATTCAACTGTGCAATGAATTTACAATGAGCTCCTTTCTTTAAGCTTTTTTTCCAATTCTAGAATATTCTTTCTAAAGGGCACACAGATATTTATACGGTATGGGGACCGTACGTGGCAAAATTTAGATCCTGGCTCGTGTCCAGTATGTGTGGCACATCTTGTGCGGTGAAAATGGCCGAAGGTGAAACTTCTCTAGAGAATGCAAGGTGTGATACTTTGGGACTTTCGTTTTGTTTTGCAATCGAATTCGTACACGGGGATGCTCTCTTGTCTCCACAATAAGCGTGTTAATGTAATGCCGTTATGAGAGGCCGTCTGACGCATCAAACACGACTATCTCCCCTGTATCACGAGAAAGAAAAAAAGATGAGTTAAACAAGGTTAAAAAAAGATTTCGTGATCCACTTGAGAGCTAGTTATTTAGTGTGGATTTGGCTAAAAATACACATTTCAAAGGGATTCTCAGTATTGTTGTAATCACACATTCAAGTTCTACTACCATCTAGAGGAATTCCCTCTTTCTGATGATGTTATATATGCTCTAACTTCTCAAGATCAACCTTCTAAGTTACCTTCATTCAACAAGGATGCACTCAATTTGCTTGTGTTTGGAAAGACTAACTAGGATCACTGCAAAGACAAAGAAAACAAATGCACTTTCTAGTCCTCGTTCCTTATTTTGTGATGTAAAATGTTGGGAAAAAGTCCAATAATGGCAAGCTAACTCATTCTTGCAAACAATCACAAAAACTTTTGCTAATGAGTGCAAGTATAGAGCTGATTTGTTGGGAGTTGAGTAAACTTGATGTTAGGTGTTAAGCATCTTTACATGCACTTGGATTCTTTGCTTCTTTGCAAGCAACTAATTGGGAAGCTCCAGCTTCAACATCTTGGATTGCAAGTTTTTCATAAGAAACTACCATCACCTCTTGGCTCAATTGTCATCATGGAATTCCTTACACATAAAATGGTGTCAATGATATGCCAATGAAGCAAGGGTTGTAGAAGACTAAGAGAATCCATCCCACGGATTGCAACACAATAATGAACTTGATCAAATTGAAGATGCAAGTCTTTGTTGGCTGAATTGGCAACAATTCTTTTGGATTTGCCTATTAAATGCAGTGAGCAAAAACTATTGTTTGCCGGGGAGGAGTTGACAATGAGGGGAAAGCACTAAAAGATTTCCTTGGTGAGTTCATAGATGTTTTTGCATGAGACTACTTGGAGCTGAAAGGTATTTCATCAGACATTATTATCCACAATTGAAGCAAGCTCAAAGTCAACTCAATGAGCCATTGGTCAAAAAAAAAGTTCACAAGTTGATGAGGAAGGCACATGTATTCCTTTTCCCCCTTAAGGAATGCTTGGTGATCTACAAAATCAAACTTCTCTCTCGATTTTTTTTTGTCTCTTCTCTCTCTTTTTTTGTTCCTGGCATTCATGGAAGCTGATAAAGGATTGCAACACAGACATTTTCTAGAACACCAATGTAAAAATGCCAATTGAATGTTTTCTGTCAATTGTTCTGAGTACAAAAGGATTGTATGTAACACAGTGATTGGTACAAGACAGGAGGAGATATTTGCTATGGAAGAGGGGCTTGAGCAAGCCACATGAGATTTCTTTTAAAATCTGAGCCTAAGCTTTGTCAACAGGGACAACATCACTTTTCTGGTATATCCAAAAAGTGATTTTTATCACTGTTGATTGGATTAGATTTGTTTATTGAATGACAGCTTCAACCAGTTTGACAGATTCAACTTGGTACTACAAGCTATCAAGTATTTTTCAAAGTCATAGCCTGTTTATTCAAGATATATAGACATCTTTGGAGTCACCACAGCACCTGTTTAGGCACAGGACCATATTATAAAGCTTCCTGATGTTTTCTAAGCTAAGTGATAAGTTTACCTGGCACCATCACAGCACGACCATGGCTGATAATTAATTGCAGCTCACTAGGAGCTTGGTGGAGAGTAGTTGCAAGCTGTTTTGCCAAGGTGTTGTTGTGGAAGTAGTGCTGCAGAGATGACATGATGGTGCGATCCAATAAGGATGGTGTGCCAAGAGATGGCAAGAGATGGTGAGATGCTTGAACTTACATAGCTTCAAGCACCAGGTGGTTTTACAATTTAACTGCCTGCAGCTTCTTTGAGCTTGTACACAGGAAGAGCTATAGGATCAGTCATTGTCTTAAAGCTAGAAGGCAATGGAGGAACTTAATTGACTGTTGAACGGGCTACGACCAGGTTCTCCATGTTGAGCAGGCGGGAGTTATGCGTTCTTGACAATCTACATCCGAGAAGGAAAGAAAAAGCAGAAAACTAAAGATTGACTGGCAAAGGGAGAAAAAGAAACCCAACCGCCTCGACAATGAAAGTTCTCCGGTGTCATCGCATAAACGAGGTCGTTAGTAGTACTTATGAAAGACTTGCCTTACCATAGCTGGCAGCCAGTACATTGAGTGGTCCCACAAGCAGTCACACATTCAAGATTCATAAACAGAAGATGAGGTGATTTCAACTATAAAAACCATTATCAATCCAACACTCACCCACACCATGGCTAATCTTACTGTTCTCATCCTTTTCTCTGTCTTTGCCATCTTTTTTGTGTGCGCTGCAGGACTCACTCACTCAAACGAATGGTTCAATGGCAAAGATTCAGTTCCATTCGCACTCGAAAACTTCATCGCTTCTCCAGTTTCGCTGGATCTTGGTAGCAGCGGCTTCTGCAGTGCTGCTGGCATTCGGTGCAACGACACTGGCCTTTCACCCTGTTCCAACAAGCCTTACCGCCGAAGACTCCTCGATGCGGAGCTCGATGGCGCCCTGGTCTGCGACCCTGTTCGATCGATTCAGGTTGTCAACACTCGCCGCTTCTTCCATCTCAGTGAATTCACCCCGGGGTCTCTTTTCACGTTCCCAGCCTTCTACAATGCCCCAGCCACGCGATTCCTCGCTCATCCCCTCGCCGCGAAGATCTCATTGGACCCGCAGGAGCTTCCGGTCACCATGGCCACTCTCCATATTGTCAACGCCCCCGTCATGAAGCTCTTCATGGTGTCGACGCTCTCTGCGTGCGCGCATGCTCCATCTTCCATCGAGACCAAGAGATGCACGCCGAGCTTGAGAGAGCTCTCTAGCTTCGTTTCGGTAGCCCTGAACACCACGTCCCCGGTGGTTCGCGGCTCCAAAGGCACTTCCCACATGGATCAGCTGCTAGCCAACAAGCAAGTGCAAGTTCGCAAGCTGGCAGAAATCGTCCCGGTTTCAAAGCCTCACGTCGCGTGTCACAGGATGGCGTATCCTTTCATGCTGCACTACTGCCACATGGTACAAGGTACCCACGTTTTCTCTGTTACGGTTGCCGCCCACCATGATGATGAAGTCGAATACTTGCTGGAGTGTCACACCATCACGAAGTACATGAAGCTCGGCAATGCGATCCTCAACCAGCTGAGTCTCAAGCCAGGAGAAGGCGAGTTCTGCCACCTTGTTGAATCGTCCGCTCTCATCTTCACAAACTAAAAGTGACCAAGTGTTCTCTTGCTACCACTCTCATCAAACTGTGTTCTCTATATACGCTCTTGGCAATATATGCTGTAATGTTACATAGACACTAGGTCTCCATTTTTGTCCTATGAGGGCGAGGGGCAACACTCTTTGTGCGTGGAAAGGTTGGTTTTAAAAACTAGCAGCGCTAGCCATGGCGGCATCACCATTCTTCGTGGCCTCGGCATGGAGCGCCACTACTTTTCGTTGGCTGGATCCACTCTTTGCCACCGGGAACCGAAAGCCGCTCGAGCACTCCGACCTCGCATCTCTCGGCGAAGTGAATCTGGCGTCGGCGAGCTTGGACGCATTCCAGAGGCAAAGACGCCGCCGCTGCGGCCCGGCGATGATCTCTTCCAGTCGCGGGCTGTCTCTAGCTTGGGTGTTGATCCTGGCGCACTGGAAGCAAGTGATGGTGACGGGCGGCCTCTCGCTGCTGCTGCTTCTCGTCTCGTTCGTCGGCCCCCTCTTGATCGCCGACTTCGTGTCCCGGTCCCCGGCGGCCCGCGGATACGCACTCGCGGCCGCCTTCATGGCTGCTAAGCTCGCCACCAATCTCCTGGAGCGGCAGCACAACTTTCGCATCCAGGTGATGGACCTCTGCGTCCAGTCGTCGCTCAAGGGGTTTGTGTTCTGGAAGGCGATGGAGACGGGGGCGGCGGCGGCTCCATCCATCACCTTGGTGTCGTCGGACGTGCTCGAGGTGGGGGTCTTTTGCTGGCATCTCCATGACTTCTGGACGCTCCCGCTCCAGTTTATCATCGGGATTCTGGTGCTCTACAGGGACGTGGGAGTCGCGGCCCTGGCCAGCTTTGTGTCGCTGGGAGTTTGCATAGCGTGTAGCTTCCCGCTGGGAAAGAAGCAGGCAAGTTTCCAGGGGCGGGTCATGAAAACCAAAGGCGCTCGCCTGAGAGCTACGTCCGAGGCGCTGAGGAGCATGAGAACGCTCAAGCTCCACGGGTGGGAGACTAGCTTTCTCCGGGAGGTGGAGAAGCTTAGAGATGGCGAGTACCAGGAGCTTCAGCGGTGTTTCTTTGTGCGAGCGCTGTCCAAGTTCGTGTTTAGAGTCACGCCCACGGTGATGGCTGTCTTGACGCTAGTAATGTCCGTCGTCATCACCTCGTCTCGCCATAGCTTGACGTCCGGAAAGCTTCTCTCCACGCTCGCGGTGTTCCGGCTCCTCCAGAACGTCCAGAGCAAGCTCCCGGGGTTTGCTTCTTCGGTGGTGGATGTTTGGGTGTCGCTGGATCGGCTGTCAGAGTTTTACCAACGCGAGGACGTGACTTTCCAACCCAAGCAGCTCATGAGCGGTGGAAGAAACGCCATCGAGATAAGTCGAGGGGTGTTTAGCTGGGATAGAAATGCCGCCACCCCCACACTCGATGCCGTCACTTTGGACGTGGTGGAGGGAAGCTTTGTAGTCGTCTCTGGAGGAGTTGGATCGGGGAAGTCGAGCTTGCTCTCGTGCATCCTCGGCCAGATTCCAAAGCTTTCTGGAGAGGTACGTTTTCTTCAGTTCCTAGTTTTGTTCTCCTAGAAAAAACTGTTTTTGCTGTAGGTGCGAGTGAGAGGCACCACAAGCTACACTTGCCAATCAGCGTGGATCCAGAACGCGACCATCAAAGAGAACATACTCTTTGACAGCGCCATGGACAAGCCCAGGTACGAGAGGGTCATTGCGGCATGCCAGCTGAAGAAAGATCTAGAGATGCTAAGTCACGGCGACGGAACTCACATTGGAGATCGAGGAGTAAACCTGAGCGGAGGCCAGAAGCAACGGCTTCAGCTTGCAAGGGCCGTGTACAAAGACGCGGACATTTATCTCTTGGACGACCCCCTCAGCGCTCTGGACGTAAAAACCTCCAACTTGATACTCAAGGTACTCTTTTGTGTTCTTCTTATGGACATTACAAACATTTTCCTGATAGGAATGCATTCTCGGACTGCTGCAAAACAAGACAGTGTTGCTGGTAACTCATTTTCAAGAGGCTGCCAAGCAAGCAGATAAAACGATCGTAGGCCTCTTCTCTTATCAGACTTTCGCGTGCTTTCTTATCTTTGGTTCTCCAATTTCTACAGGTTCTACAGGAGGGAACAGTAAAGATACTTGATCATCTGGTCGACAAGGGCTTTCCACAGAGCTCTCTTGACAATTATGCAGCGACCGAGCAGAATCAAGGAGAGACAAGCATAGTTTCGTCCAAGCAAGAAGGAAAGCTGGCCGAGGAGACACAAAGAGGGAGCGTTAGCGGGAAGATATACTGGGTTTACATTACTTCTATATACGGAGGAGCCTTGGTTCCACTCATACTTGCTTTCGAGGCTATCCGCCAAGGCACAGACGCAGCTGCTACTTGGTGGATTGCCGACATGGATCCAAAGTTGGATAGCTCCCAGCTCGTCATGGTCTACTTTGTGTTGTCTCTCGGGAGCTCTCTGGCTCTTCTATGCCGGGTTTTACTCGTCTCCTTCGTGGGGCTCAAGACTGGACAGTGCTTCTTCCTCAAGCTGTATCGCTCCGTTTTCCTGGCAACCATGTCCTTCTTCGATCTCACTCCAGTGGGGCGCATTTTAACTCGAGTATGTATGTGGTTCTTTTACGTGTTTTAAGCTTACATGCAGAGTTTGGTTTACAGGCTTCCACAGATCAAAGCTCCATCGATCTTTACGTGCCGGAGAGATTCTCCGAGCTTGCATTGTTTGCGATGGATCTGCTCGTAATTCTCGTTGTGACGTGCAGTGTTGCTTGGCCGATTCTATGGGTGTTTATCTTCTTGGCTATCGTGGGATATAAGCTACAGGTAACATTGGCACTATTGTATGTTTTTTCATTGCTTGTGTGGTTTCTAACAGTCGTTTTACATCAAAACTATTCGCGAGCTGCCTAGACTTGTGGAGCTCCAACGCGCTTCCGTGGTTCATCACCTCGAAGAAACACTAACCGGTCTCTCCACGATCAAAGCCTTCAAACAAGAGCTGCCGTTTCTCAACAAGATGCTACAGCTGATCGATGACAACAACTGTCCCCAGTTTTACAACTTCTCCGCCATGGAATTCCTGGCCTTGAGAGTTGGCTTGGTTGCGGACATGGCTTTCGTCTTCCTCATGCTCTTCCTGGCCAGCATTCCGACCAGTGCAAGTAAAACTATAGTTTGAATCCTTCGCTCTTTTTCTCTTTCCTTTGTTTATGCTCAGTAAAATCTTTTGGCTTCACAGGCTCCGCAGGTGTTGCTGTCACGTATGGCTTGAAGCTAACTACAACTTTGACGTGGACTCTGTGGAGTCGAATTGACACCGAGAAGAGAATTATTTCTGTGGAACGCGTAATGCAATACGCTGGTTTACGTAGCGAGGCGAGAGATCAATCCCAGCCCCCTCAAACCTGGCCAGAAAATGGAGCTATAGACTTCATTGGTCTTAAGGTACGGAGTCCGATCTCTTGCCTTTTCTTTTTCTAAAAAAGACAAACCGAAGGTGAGATATACACCAGAGGCGCCTCTAGTTCTCCGGGGGATCACTTGCGGATTTTCGGGCGGAAGCAAAGTTGGAGTCGTAGGCCGCACAGGCAGTGGAAAATCGACACTGATTCAAGCACTCTTTCGAATTGTGGAGCCAAGCTCGGGTCGGATTTTGGTTGACGGGCTGGACATTACCACCGTCAACTTGCACAGCTTGAGATCCAGGCTGAGCATCATCCCGCAGGATCCAGTGGTGTTCGAGGGAAGTTTCAGGTACAACCTGGATCCAGTCGGCCAGTATTCGGATCACGAAATCTGGGAGGTAAACTTGTATACCACCTTGAACTTAGAAAATTCGTTTTTATCTTCTTTCTTAGGTGCTTCAAATGTGTGAGCTTGTGGCAACGATCACGGCCAAAGGGGAAGGTTTGGATTCCAAAGGTTAGTATTTCTTGCATTAAGCCTCCACTGATTATCTTGGTACGTAGTGTCTGGAAGTGGGGAGAATTGGAGCATGGGTGAAAAGCAGCTACTTTGTCTAGCAAGGATCATGCTCAAGAGAACAAAGATTGTGGTTCTAGACGAAGCGACTGCCACGATTGATGGCGCCACGGAGAGAATCATCCAAGAAAAAATAAACGAGCATTTTCAAAGCAGCACCGTCCTCACGGTGGCTCACAGGCTCTCCACCATCGTGCAAAACACAGAACGAGTTTTGGTTCTCCAAGACGGTAAACATCCAAAGCTTTATTCTCTTGGAACTCTTTCCTTAACTTCTTTCTCGTGATACAGGTGAGATAGTCGAGTTTGATGCACCGGGCGTTCTCTCGAGAAAACCTTCCTCGATATTTGCCAGTCTCTTGCGAGAGTATCAAGATCTCCGGCAAGCTTTCTAAGGGCATTACATTAACGCGATTAATCTAGCTTATTGTTTCAGACAAAAGACATAATCGTGTACGAATTCGATTGCAAAATAAAACGAAAGTTGCAGAGTATCACACCTGGCATTCTCTTACCTTCGGCCATTTTCAGCACAAGATAAGCGATACAGTGGACACGAGCCGATGATCCTCGCACCGTATAAATATCTGTCTGTCATTTGCCATAGTCATCTCAAACGTAGAAACACAGTAGCTCATTGTAAATTCACTGCACAGATGATTTTTTGCTAGGCAGCTCTCTCTTCTTCCTCAACAAGCTCCACCTCTTCGCAATCGCCCACGAGCTCCATCAGTTTGCGAAATCTAGCAGTACTGAGAGCGCCCTCGGATGGTGGCGATGGCGGCATCATCGGCGTTCTCGACAGCACCAAGAAGGAGATCACCCGCGAGGAGGAGCTCAAGAACCAGGCCAAGAACGAGTCGGAGAAGCACTCCGTGTTTGGAGCTGTGCCATCGTCCGGATCGCCCAATGCAAGGCCAGAGGTCGATCGAGAGGCGACCAGAGACTGGCGATGGATCAGATTGATGGCGTTCGATGGAGAAACGATCAACGGAAGACTGATAAGCGATTGTTGATTGTTCTTCTCGTGGATCAAGCAAGTAACGAACGTGAACTTGACAAACAGCCAATGATTGGGTTGGTGCGGAGCGCTGGAACGGGCGAACAGCAATGCTTGGCTTCCTCGCCTCGAGTTTTTCAATCAATTTTGCTCAAAACGTAATTGAACAACTTCATAATCACATAGTACGATACAGATAGCCCATCAAACCGTAGGACATACCCCAATCTTATTTCCTGGTCCACCATTTGCCGCCGCTTATGCCCATCCTGATTACGCCCGGGAGCTGCATACAATCTTGTGGACTGCGATTCTATAGAGAGTATCTTTGATCTAAAGATCTCCAAGGAATATTGATTTAATAAAAAACATTAGATCCGTAATTCCACCCAAGAAATCGCTGTTGAAACAAAGCAAGTACTCATGAAACCAATTATTACATATTGCTCCTAGAATAAAGTTCTTAACCTTTTTGAAATAAAAAAAAGCGTTTAAGACTTCGAGTGGAGTTCGCAGGCTAGCAGCAGCAGCAAGCACACTGACGCCGTCCTCGTCGCCATCGCCCCCGGCCATGGTGCTAAAGCACACATTCTAAAATCCCTAGATCCAACAAACAGGGGGCTGTGGAGCTTTGGTGAGAACCATGTGGATGTCGAGCTACATTGCGGAGAGCAGCCGGGATGTTGCCAAGGACATGGCCAAGGACTCCCTCCGAGCTTCAGCAGCGGCGATTCTCACGCCGGACACTGTCTTCCAGGGCAAGATCCGCAACCTGGTGAAGTCGGACCGCAGCAAATACAGCAAGATCAGGCGGTCCTCGCGCTCCTTCCTCCACAGGATCCTCTACTGCCAGTCAGGGATCTCGAATGAGATCTCCTCTTCCTCTTCCAGCAGCAGCAGCAGCAGCAGCGGCGGCCGAGGGATCAACCCCAAGTCCATCATCAACCACGAATTTCTTGTCATCGTGATGAAGATCCGGGGGAAGCGGCACATCTTCCTGGCTGAGAAGTGCGGATCCGGAGCGAACTGCGGCATCAACATCAGGGCCGTCAAGGACGAGCCGGAGGAGATGGGGGCTTTGGAGGAGGCGCAGGTGTCGGCATTCGACTGCGAGGACACTCCCATGAATCTGGAGGAGGTGCTCGCCATTCTCGAGGACCACGACCCCAACTACGCCGCCCAGGAGAACAACTGCTGGAAGTACGCAGTGCAGTCGACGCAGGGGCTCCTCATGGCGTGCCAGGCGGTGACCGGAAAGGCGCACTTCGGGGAGCAGGCCAAGCTGGTGGGAGCAAAGGTGACGGTGACCACGTCCGAGAAATGACTGCTAGAGGTCTCCAAATCCTGTTAAATGTGCTCAGTAGATGACTCAGATCCACCCCAACTCCCTCTTTTCATTCTCCCTTTGATCGAATTCTGCAAAAGCTTCGCAAATTCCCAAATCCCTGCTCCTATTC
>NW_003314277.1:160271-166958 GCF_000143415.4 Selaginella moellendorffii
AGTTCCATGCAGCCTCTGAAGAGATGCCCGGGGACCTTCGTTCTTCCAAATAAGCCTGAAAGCATCGATGGCGCCACGGTACTTCACAGCTTCGCCCGAAGTCATCATCATCCTGCGCCGCACGGTATCGAACGGATAGACAGTGAGACTGGAGAAAGTTGTCACTACCCATCCAACAGCGAAACTAGCAGCAAAGCTTCCCTGTGTCAAAACTTCGGAGGTTTAGAAGTAAAGCTCGAGAGAAAGATAATCGTACCTGGAGTGATCCCACCAGAACAAACGGCTTCACCGAATCATAGATGCCGAAGTAGAGGCTGCGGTATAGAACGATGCCAACTATGGAAGCGCTGAAGCCTCTGTACAAACCAAAAACACCATCGGTTGCCAGAGTTTTCTTGTATACATCGGTAAGACCTTGGTACTGGCGAGCACCGGTCTTCTCCAATTGTATGGTGTCGTTTGCGAGCCTGGTACGTGCAAAATCGAGCGAGTAGACAAGCATGGAGGATATCACACCAGCTGCTCCTCCAGCCGCCATGTTTCCAATTATCCATTTGCAGTGGCCATCGCGTTCTCTGCTCAGGCCGAAGAGATCCTTGATGTAATCCTTGAAAGCAAAGTTGAAAGCCTGCGAGGTTCACGTGAGAGGGAAGAAGTCTTGTGCAAGACAATCCATTAAGAAACAAGAAAGTTTTGCATACCTGTGTTGGAAGGTAGCGTATGACATTGGTGAGGTTTCCTCTCCACAAGGCCAACACGCCTTCTTCTCTAACAACGCGGTGCAAGCAGTCTCCCACTCCTTTGTATGGTTGAGTAAGGCGGCCTGAAGGAATCCAAAAGAGAAACAAAAACTTAGCGACGAGGAACAGAACTGCGAAAGAAAAAGCCTCACCGCTCTTGAGAAGCTCGCTTTGGTTCTGGATCAACAGCTTCACTCGCTCGAGAGGCGCGGCGGCACTCTTGGACACTGCAGCAGCAACACCACCTGAGATAAAATCGAGAGCAAAGAAGTGACGCTGCCGCTCGATAGCCGAGCACACTACGAGCGGAGGGCGACGATCAACTGTAGAAGAAAATCCCTGCTTCCTTCCCTCGTTGCGGGAACTCTGGCGCATTTCCACCATTCCCTGCTTCTTCTGGTCATGGTGCCATGACCGCAAACCCTAAGCTGGAGCCACAGAAAAAGAAGATGACGTCGTGACTCACTGGACCACTGCTGGAGCTTAAAAATTCGTTACATTGAGAGAAAAGAATTTGACAAATCCGTACCCCAGGAGCAATTTTTCCACAAAAACCATTCAAGCCGAGGAGTTGCTTTGCTTGTTGCTCCTCAAGTGCAACACGTTGACTTGGCCTTGTCACTGCCCTGATCCTTTGACGGGTCTAGTACTATATTGTTGATCCGGGGAGGCTGCAGAAAAAGATTTCACGTTACACTAGATCTGTGATGCAAAAAGCAGCTCCGCACCTCTGGTCTGGAGTCTGTTTCTGCCAGTCTCCGCTTGATGTCTCCCGCAATTGTGAAGAAGACCTTCTCCACGTTTAAGTTCGTCTTTGCACTCTGCAGCATTTAAACAGTCAGTACCGCAAGTCCGTGAAACAGAAGAGGTTTCAGCGAAAGGACTGCAAGTCAGAGATACCCACGGTTTCAAAGAACTTGATACCAAACTCGTTCGCAAGTGCTTGCCCTCTCTCTGTTGATACAGCCTGGGATATAATTCGGAAGAGTCAGAGACGCATGGGAAAATGAGATCCAGAGTTTCTTACCCTCTTGCTTTCGTCCATGTCGGCCTTGTTACCGACCAGGATCTTGTTCACATTGTCTGAAGCATGCTGCTCGATATTTCTGATCCAATTTCGGATGTCTTTACCGGAGCTGGATCAAGGACAACCAAAAAAAAAAAAAAAAAAAAAAAACAAAACAAAAAGAGAAAACAAAACCGCGCAAAGGATACTGTTAAACGAAGACTCGTCAGTAACATCATAGACAAGAAGAATGCCCATAGCTCCGCGGTAGTATGCTGCATAGGCAAGAATGGAATTTAGCTAGAAAGTATATGGAACTAGAGCAAAGCAAAACAAACCAGTTGTTATAGTCCGGAAGCGCTCTTGCCCAGCGGTGTCCCATATTTGGAGCTTGATCCTCTTGCCATCAAGATCCACAGTCCTGATTTTAAAGTCAATGCTGCGAAGAAATGGTCAGCCAGGCTGCGCATTTACAATGTGACATATACCCTATCGTTGTGATGAAGCTCGTTGTGAAGGAATCATCCGAGAAGCGGAGCAAAAGGCAGCTCTTCCCCACACCTGCTACGCGAGAAGCACGTAAATCAACCGAGGAGAAATATTTCGAGCGGATCATAAGGAGATCTCGCTCCACCAGGAAATGCGCTGCGAGATTTTCGCTTACCGCTGTCGCCGATGAGCAGCAATTTGATGAGGTAGTCGTAATCTGCGCGAGCTCTCCCCGCTCCCGACGCCATTGCGACTGTGATCCAAGCTCGCGATTCGCGGCGAAGGAAGATCGAGAGAGAGCGCCCTTTGAGTAGGGTTTTGGAAAATGACCGAAAGCGCAACCCCGTTTGTGTTGGTCTCTCGTGCAACGCTGTCAATCCAACGCTCCAGAAACCATCCACGTGGACGGCCCGGCGAGGTCGTAAAAATGGCACAAAATAGCATCTTAGCCGTACTTTATCTCGTTCTCTTTAGGTCAGCCAAGATACTCCATGCCCTAATGGCCACTCATTCGTTAGCCGGGCAAAGCTAGGGCAAGAAGCGCCAAGGTAGGACAGTAGATGGGAAGAATTCTAGTGTAGAGGCATGGACGACGAGCAGGAGCAGGAGCAGCGATTAGAGCTAGAGGTAGCGGCAGCGGTGGATGGAAGCAAAGATGGGAATGGAGTGGCCGAAATGGAGCGAGACGAAAATCTTGGAGCTGTGGAGCAAGCTGGGGAGGAAAAAATCGTCTCGGGAGAACAGGTCAAGGAGGAATTAAGTGGCAAATTAGAGGAATCGCCAGCGGCGGCTGATGGAATGGAAGTTTCAGAGCAGGACGAAGCTCCTGCCAAGGATGGAGCGGCTACTTTCGGTGAGAATTGTGAGGAGAAGACGGAATTACAGCGAGAGATGGAGCTTTTCGAAGCGGCCGAGAAAGAGGATGAAGCCAACATTCTCTCGAAAGCGAACGAGAAGAAGAGGGCTCAGGAGCAGCCTGCTCAAGAAAGTCGTAAGAAGCGGGGAAGGAAGGCTTCCGTGAAAGCGTCATTTAGGAAAGAAGAGGATGACGTTTGTTTTGTGTGTTTCGACGGTGGGGATCTAATTCTGTGCGATCAAAGGTGACTATTTTTTTGGTTTGGTAGGACACTTCGACTAAGTTTGTTTTTACAGGACATGCCCAAAGGCGTACCATCTTGGCTGTATCGGAAGGGACCAAGAGTTTTTCAGGAAGAAAGGAAACTGGCACTGCGGTTTGTGTTTTAGCATGCTTGACTTTATGTAACCTCTTCCTTGTGTAGGCTGGCATTTTTGCGATGGAGAAAACTGTTCGAAGAAAGCAAGCTTTCGGTGCTATACTTGTCCAAAAGCTTACTGCGCTGGATGCAGGAGTCGACACAGTTTTAGTTTATTTGACAAGAAGAAAGGCTTGTGCGAGGAGTGCGTGAACTACGTTAAAATGATTGAGCTCAATGAAACCGTAAACGCTGAAGGGGTAAGTTCACAACAATTAATAGTTCTAGCAAACGTCTAACTCGATGTGTTCTTTCAGAACACGGTCGATTTTAATGACCGCGACACATACGAATGTCTGTTCAAAGAATACTGGGAGGATTTGAAGGCGAAAGAGACGATCGTTTTGCCAGAATTTGACAAGGACGGAAAGTTCGTGAATGCTACACCTGCAGCAGATAGTGACGGGCGGTCGGACGACGAGGCTTCAAGTTCCGAGTCAGAAACGTCTGCAGCTGTGGTGATGGCCGACGACGAAGATGTTCCTTTTGGTACTGGGATAAGGAAAGAAAGGAAGACGAAGATCCTGAATGCTCTCTCTGACGAGTTCAAGTGCACTGTAAATCAGGAGCAGAAGGAGCAACCTCTTACCGAGGATGTCGATGAGAAAGGAGAAGACGAAGAGGAAGAAGAAGAGCAGGACGAGGAAGAGGAAGAGGAAGGAGAGGCTTACAAGCCTACGGTATTTGATGGCTGGGCGTCAAAGGAGATGATCAGTTTTATCAAGTTTATGAAGGAAGATCCAAAGACACCAATGAAGAGGCCCGCAGTTAACAAGCTTTTATGGGATCACATTAAGGCCAACAAGCTCCAGAATCCGCGGAAGAAAACCATCATAAGATGCGACGAACAACTCCGGTCTCTCTTCGGCAAGAAGGCCGTGACTCAGCGCAGTTTGATGAAATACCTCCACAACCATTTTCCGAGCAAAGCTTCAAAGACGGAACAAGCCGAAAGCCAAGTCGATGACGAGAAGGGAAAGAAAAACAAGCGAAGCCTCAAGGGAGACGAGTATGCGGCGATAAACCAGAGCAACATTAGTCATGTATATCTAAGAAGGGCTCTACTGGAGGACATGCTTGGCGATCCTAACTTTGAGCAGAAGGTGGTGGGCACGTTCGTAAGGATAAGGGTTCCAGGCAAAAATGATATGTGCTACCGTCTTGTTCAAATAGTTGGTAAGTAGTTTTTATTATATGCGTGGCTCGCTAACGATGTCGTATGGTTGCAGGTACCAGATTACAAGCTGAGGAGTACAAAGCGGGCAAAAAAAGTACGAAGATCGTTTTACTAATCACGAACCTACAAAAGAAGGAGGACCTGACAATTGACTTAGTATCAAATCAGGATTTCACCGAGGTATGCGTGTTGACCATTACAAAATGCCGGATGCGTTACAGTAATTACTGCAGGAGGAGTGCGCGCGTTTGCGGCAGAGCATCAAATGGGGGTTCATCCCGGCTCCAACTGTGGTATGCATTTTGCTGTGAGATTTTGCGTGTTCATCTGGATCTAATTAAATCCATGACAGGGAGACTTTGAACGTAAAGCGCTGTCTATTCGAGAAGCGAAGCTTAATGATGTAAATGAAAATGAGCGCTTTCGCTTTGTTAATCTTTTATCTCTGTTGTTGCAGTGGTTCGAGACAGAAACCTCAAGGTTAACCGCGCTCAGGGATCGTGCCAATGAGAAGGGTCGAAAGAAAGAATATCCTTTTTGTTTTGTTGTCGAAATTGTTGCCAGCCCAGTGTAAGTTTCCTTAACTCCGTTGTACATTGAGGGAATGCGTGGAGAAGCTTCAAAGGATTTCGAATCAAGACTATCGCTTGAAGGAGTTGAGCAAGGTCCCAGCGTTTGAAGCGGACGCTACTATGGACCCCGAGCACGAGGAGCCAAGCGACGAACCAAACCCAACTGAGCAGCCAGGTAAGTCGATGTCTGTTCGCTGGTACAGTGACAGCTCACTTTTTTTCTTGCAGCTGAAGTAGCCAGCACTGCCGAGAAGAGCCGAAGTATTAGAGAAGAGCATCAGCCTAACAAATGGGACAGGAGAAACGATCCGCCAGCTTTCACAAAGCAAGACAGTTTCAACAAGAGAGACGGTTTTGAGAGAGGATGGGACAGGGATCACGATTGGAGAAACGAGGGAAGATCAAACGGGAAGTTTGGTGGACATAAGAGCGCAGAACAGAAGGAGCCGGTTTACGGAGGAGGGTCTTTACCACTCTCACGGCCTCCACCACCGCCACCTCGGCCTCCACATCTTTCAACGCCTCCAGCTAACATGAACGCGCCGCCGCCACCCGAGATAGCAGAGAAGGAGAAGGCATGGTTCTACCAAGACCCCAAGGCTATAGTCCAAGGCCCCTTCTCGTTCGAGCAGCTCAGGAAGTGGAGCTTGACGGGGCTGTTCCCGGCGGATCTCAAAGTCTGGAGGTCCGGCCAGCGAGAGCAGGCAGTTTTGCTAGTGGAAGCTCTAGCGGCGGCGCGTACGCCGGTGGCAGCGCCGGCGGCGGCTTGGGGTGCTCCACCACCTCCGGCGCTAGACACTGGACGGACAGGGGGCTGGGATAACACAGGTGGTGGTAGAAGTGGCTGGAACGCTTCGTCTAGAACAGGAGATTGGAGTAGCACAGGTGGTCATGAACGAGTAGGAGGAGGAGCTCCATCGCCGCCAAGTGACCCGTGGAGCCAGAATCCAGGGAGGTCCGACGGTGGTGGCGGCGGCGGTGGTAACTTCAACGATGGTCCGTGGGGTGCTCCTCCACAAGCACCGCACAGGAGTCCCGGATGGAGAGACCAGTCTCAAAACAGCGGCTGGGTGGACAGGGGCGATAGCTTTCGGAGCCCGAGAGTGCCTCACCAGCAGAAGAAAGGCACGCCATGCCGGTTCTACCAGAAGGGATTTTGCAGGAACGGCGATTCGTGCCCATTCCAGCACAGTTGAGAGGAACGATTCATCGTAAGTTTCGGAAGTTTGGATCCTTCGTGTACCAGGTACGTTCGTTTTCCAGAGGACTGTACAAACGAGAACAAGAGATATATGTGACAGCTTCTTCTAGATCCCATCTCTCGAGGACATCGTCTCTCGGCCTCTGTTTTCCAGGCTCCCGTCCTGGAAAACAGGGGCCTTTTTTTTTTGGTACGGTCGTGATGAAGGTCTACCGTACTTTTGCCGTA